>NC_036443.1:28064920-28370906 GCF_002775205.1 Xiphophorus maculatus
CTGTCATTCTGTCCAAGAAGCTCAGTCTTTTTCTTGACCATGATAAAAAAAAATTCTAGAAGGTTTTCCATGTGAGTAGCTGCAAATTCCAGTCGAGTTTAGTGTTAATTTTGGAAACAAACACTGCTTTCTTAGTGGGCACCTGTGTTTTAAAAGCAATGTTTTACTGACTTTACTGTTGACTGTGACACTGGAGTTGCAGTATCTTCCAGCTCATCATAAACTTGGTGGTTCCTGGATGGTTCTTCAAAATCCTGTCCAATTAAGTTTCTTTTGTAGTTGACAGTTTGGCTAAGATAGTTTAAACCATTATTGCTGGATGCCCCACCAGGATAACTTACCCAAACAAGGATCCAAACTGGTTTTGATTGGATGAAGCTTGACCCAAACTTCAACCCAATTAAAACTTTATAGATTAGGTTTACAGGTCAGGTTTATGTCAGAAAAGCAACCAATTTAAAAAAGAAATTAAGCCAAGAAGAAGATTAAATTATGCCAAAATCTTGTCGATTGATACAAAATATTCAGGAAAATATTTTTTCCTGAAAAACCTGGATTTTTTCAGGAACATTGAACCAAATGTTATTGAGTATATGCATATTTTTGAGCTTGTTTGTCTAATTTGAACTGATATAGATTGTGGAAATATTGTATTGTGAAGAGGTATATTGCATAACTTTCCACACTGGAAAGAAAATTGTTCAAATGCTTCAGTTAAAACCCAAAATGAATAAGACAGACGTACTCAAGATGAATGAACTTCAAAGCTTTTTTTATAATTTTCAAGCCTTAAAATATCTCAATCTCTGCTATTATAAACCTAGGCACCCATGCAGAAATTTTGTCCAATTCTTTTAAAATCATGTGTCTCTTTATTCGGCATTTAGTATCCCAGAACCAAGGCAGATGCTGACTTTCATTCCCATTCAGTCTCTCATCCTGTTAGCTTTAATGAAAGGCAACCAGGTCAGAAAACAACCAGCAGAACATCCCATAAGTCTAAATGTTAAGGCAGCAGATGTGGTCGTGGAGAGGGTAGCCACTTGTTCCCCCCTAAAAAGGCTTGACTATTGTTCAGTAGAGCAGCCTAGGTTGTTACTATAACAACCACAATACACTCTTACCCATGCCGGTACTTATAGAAATACTTACTCTTTAAGCTGAATTAACTAGAAACCAGATAACACTGCAAGAAATATTTCCAAATCTTCATCACGTCTAGACGGAGTGATTTAAGAATTTCCTCCTGTTTATTCAGACACTCGTCAATACCTCCATGTCTCACTGCTGTTGCTGTTGGTGTCTGCTGTAAACCTACATTAAAGAGCCTGAAAACCCTCCAGGTGTCTTTTTGTCACGAGCCCCACATGAATCACAGCATTTACCATCAAGTGTCATATGCTGCATGGTTCCTTTTGTGTTCAGAAACGCTGTCTCCTTTAACACCAAAGGGCACCATTCAAGGCTTTATGGTCATGTTAATAAAAAGATTTAGGGGATGTAGTAAAATATTACAAGGCATTTACACATTTTGGCACACTGTCATTACAGACACATCTCTGCTCCTTCCTTTTGGTAAACATATATATAAATATATCCAGTTGAAAATACATATTAACATACACCGAATGCCTGAGTTTGAATTATCTAAATTATTTCTTTTTGCTAAATGCCAGAAAAATTACAGAGAATATTTTTTTGTGATTTTTTTCTTTTGTAAGTTTCATTGAATTGAACAGTTTACGTACTTTTGGTGGTGTCAGGGATAAAAGTATTTTAAACTGCATGGCTTGGTGGTAGCTTCCATCAAGCACACATTTCTGTATTAATTTATTTCTTTATCTGTATTATGATATTTTCTCATTATTATTTTTCATTTGCTGTATGTGAAAAATAATAAAAATAAAAGCTTCAAACATAATTAATCTATATGTGTGCCACTTGGTAATTTGAGTTACTCAGATAAAAAAATGTTTCAATAATATTAATAATACATAAATTTCATATTCAGTGGTTTCACCTATTCCTGTATTTTTCTGTGGAACATTTCTCCAAATCATTCAAATAAATTCGCCCATTTGTGAATTTTTTTTGGTGGTAGAGCATATCTAAAATATTCAAAAGAAACTGCAGCTAGTGAAGCTAAAATATTTAGAGGCAATGCTAACTGACAATAGCTCAAACATTGTCCTACAGTCATACAATAAAAAATACAAACACTTTAGGAGGAGGAATGAAGGAATGAAGAGGATAAACAACCAGAAAAATACAAACACACAAGCACAAAATAACTTTAATCGGTTATGTAATGTCGCCAGTCACATCTGTATGTGACAAGTCACAAACAAACTGACTGAGAAGTTTGTTTTTTGGGAGGAAGGTTAAATAATGATGCTGATAATCATACAACAAAATATTATACTAAGTTTTTAGGTGACAAATTATACAAGTCTGGTAGCTTTAACTTGTGACATTGCTGTGAAGTTGCTTTTAAAAGTATTTGACCAATATAATGTTTAGGAATGTTAAAAATATTTTCTTACCTTTTGTACTAACTGAAATTAAACTTGATTGAATTAAATGCCTTTACTGTCATTTTGTGTCACATACAATGAAACTGCTCTGTCACACCTGCACCACACACAAACACACACTCTAATTCCCTATAGTGACTTACAATAAACAAGCAATAAAACATCAAACATACATGGAAGGTTTTTGTCTCACACAAGACTTAGATTAAAGTTGTAAAGCAAACTCCTAACATATTGGGGACTGTGTTGTTTTTTTAAATTATTATTATTATATTCCACTTTCAAACAATAATAACGATAATATGTGATGCATGTCACTCAAATGATTATGCATACATGATAAAAATAGCATAATGATTTAATGGGTTTTATGATAGTTAGAACATCATAAAAACCTGAACCAGCCCTGATAAACACATGTTAGTCTGATTGTTTAATTTTAATCCTGTTTCCATTCTTGATTATAATCCCAGCTAGTTGTTTTCTGATATCAATAATCCATCATCATTTGATGATGATTCTTACAAATGGCTACCTTCCTAAAATAATAGCCTACCTAACTTTTAGCCAAAAGTGATTTTTTATTATTATTGTTGTTGTTTGCCTAAATCATCTATTGGCACAAAAAGGTTGGTGATTCTTGTAACAAAAACACTTTTGGCAAAAAATGACTTAGGTCATTATTTTAAGAAGGTGCCAGTATATTCTCATGAATTACAAGTTAACTTACCGTAGTTGAAATCAAAAGTCATATGTAATTCTCCAGGTGTTCCTGAAATCTTTCATATATAACAAATGCTATTACTCGCAGATGTTCAGAAAATGGTTCATGAATCAAACCTTAGCATCTGTTTAGCTTTCACTCGCCAACAACAAAACGCTAGAGTTGGCAGTTTGCTGTTGTATAAGTGTTACATTCTCATAAGCTAATTAGAAGTGGGAGAGGAGGCCTGATATCCTGCAGCCCCCTCTGCTCTGCACTTCCCACCCTGTAAATGTTTATGGCCCTGACCCAGATTGCATCTCAGATTTGAGGGATTGGCCCCCTGTTGACTCACAGCTTGATGGGGACTACCAAGCTCTCTCTATCTCTTTGTTTATTGTGTCTCAAATTCTTCCAGTTTGACCTCCGCTGCAACCCCCACCTTAAGAAGAAAAAAAACCGTATCTGCTTCTTATCACAGAGAATTGCAAATTAATAAAAATTAAAATTTTTGCACTAAATAGTGTCTGAAAACACATTTCTTACTGGGATTTCTTTTCTCTCTAATGTGTGACTTTAACTCTCCAGCTTCGTTATTGCCCAGGATCATCATACGCTTCTTGAGTGCGTGGCTGATTACAAGTGAGAGTGAGAAGTAGACACAGTGGGGTTCTCTTCATACAGTGAGTCCTTGTTTCCCCCAACACTCTATTGTTTATTGATGGAGGCAGTTGTCATAGTCGTGCAATAACAAAAGCCCGACTATTGGTGTGTTTACCTCTGCACAGGAACTACTGGGCAATTCTCCATTAAATTACAGCCATGTGTGGGCCGGTGATCTCTCCCCTCACCCGCCTGCCACCACACCAGAGACACACACAATCATGCTTGTCACACACTCAGAGTGCAGGAGGGACATTACACTGTTGCCATGGCCATAAACCTAGACCTAAAAAGAAAACAGGACTAATCAGTAACTTTCTTTGTCAGGCCCTTCATCTGCAAGGAAAATGACCAAAAAAAAAAGAGAAGGAAATGCAACAATGTGACAGTGATTAGCCCCTGAAACTAAATGTGAGGGTTTCATGACCAGAGCAGAAGTTGTTTGTGGAATACTTTGGCACATAAATTCCTCAAGCACCAACCCCCATCCACACAGCCGCTGGTGTGAGGCAAATAAGCACCCATCTTTCTATCACAGGCAGAGTCCATTATACTTCCTGCTTCAACCAGGTGTTACGACCATTTCCAGCTGATCTCTTTAAATGCAAATGATTCTGTTAAATTTCATCATGGCATAACTTAAAATTTGTGCTGTGAAATTTATGCTCACTGACATTTTTTGGGGGGCCTTTTTTTTTTAAGATAATGCAGTGCAACTCTTTCCCAAATCTGTAATTTGGAAATTTTTTGACATAAATATAATAGAATGTCTATATTTTTTCTGACCAGTTCCTTCACATTTTTAAATATAGCTTAATTTTGTAACATCACTATTAGGAAAAAGTCTTAATTGTGTTTGCTTGAACTTTTTAGTCATTCTAATTAAGCACAGCTAATCAATGCAGCTTGAAATAGAATAAAAATGTTCTTCACTATCCCATCATGGAAAAATTCAGATGTAACAGCAGCATCAAGACATGCAGGTTCACACACAGATAAAAAAGTAACAAAAATGTATTAAAACGATCAAAAAACTAAAAACATAATACAATAAGGATAAGAATAAAACATAAAAATATTGCAAAGTTGCCAGAAATAGCATAGTCCGATCAAAGGAATGTGTAACTCAGTGGGAACTTTTGTTTTTATTATTTACATAATGAAACAACAAAGATGTGTAAATAAAAGCAGAAATCTTGTTTAGAATGAGTGAAACTGTCCAAACAACAGTCAGGATGTGAACACTTACTGAGTTCACATCATAAAAGGATTTCCTTTAATTCTCTTTTGTGCACGTAGGATATAATGAATATGTACATTTTTGCTGGATATATTTTGCATATCAGATGATGGACTTCAGATAAGCCAAATATTCACTTTTGCCTCAAGCTGAAAATAGAAGATTTATTTGAATATTTCCATTGTGTACTTCTGGATTAAAGCTGGTAGGCATACAGTATTTGCCCACTTTTGGGTTTTTTGTATTTCTTTATGTGATTAAAGAAATATAAAGACAGACAATTATCACCTACGTAAATACAAACAGCAGTTTGAAAAGGTGACTTAATTGATTAGGCCATAGAATCAACAGATCAGAACCTGTCTGACATAAATATTGAAAAAGCAACACATCAGTTTTAACAATTCATTGTCTGTACCAACTTATCCTGTGGGCTGTGGAGGGGTGAGGGTCTGAACGATGGGGGGGATGGGGAGGCACATGGACAACTCATCCAGGAGTCCAGGAGGAACGAGACTAGGCAAACAAAAACACATCTCAAATTTGCTAAAACAAAAGAAAACAGGAGTTTTGAGAAAATATCCCATTCACTGATAAAAACAAAAAAAGAAATTAATGAATGGACGGATAGCAGGT
Organism: Xiphophorus maculatus; assembly: GCF_002775205.1. Lineage (NCBI taxonomy): Eukaryota > Metazoa > Chordata > Actinopteri > Cyprinodontiformes > Poeciliidae > Xiphophorus > Xiphophorus maculatus. The sequence continues at coordinate 28,070,697 of NC_036443.1, forward strand.
AATGATCCACAATAACTTTATATATATGTAAAGCCAGGAAAGCATTCAGAACCTGCATCTCAAACACTACAAACATCAGATTTTTTTAGTTTGCCTCAAAACAAACTAATTTCAATAAAGTAAAAATGTAAAATCAGAAAAATGCTTTAAAGCTATACCCGAACAGGCAGGATCCACTGTACACTTTTTAAACCTCTTGATTATTATTTTCCTCTCTGTAAGTAATTCAACTTTATACACAGTATTGAATGCAAGGGGAAAAATCTTTCTTCCCATTATGTAAAATTTACACTAATTCTTTGCAAACCTAACAATATGCAAGCAATTGTTTTTGTTAGAGCTCTTCGTGCAACATTTAATGTCATATATTACTTACAGTCTGTCTGAACTGTTGCTATATGGTTCAGGATGCATATATCTAATGAACAATATTGACACAGCAGAAGCACATCTAATACCTTTCACCTTTGACGCCACCAAACAAAAGAACAATATGAATGTTGCTGAAAAGAAGCATACTGGGAAGGGTGTGTTCTGATCAATAATAAAAACAGTCTGACACTGTCGTAATTGCAGCCAGCTGGCATACTTGTATTTTCTAGGTAATGTCATGTTTAGATGATTGAAACCAAAGGGGTGGTGTAGAAAATTACTGTATAATCTTGAGAGTGCAGTCGTAGAAATAAGCACATTGATTGCAAACGATCAAAACCTCTGGTGAAATGACAAATATGAATTGAGAAAAAACGCAGTCAGTTCAAGAAACAAGAAAGGTCAGCTCAGATGTTTTCATTTGTGTTTGTCTATCTTCAGCGCTGCTTACCCTTTGTACAGGAATAAAGACCTACCATAAAAAAAGCCTTTTCATTTGTACTTTGTGTAAATTTGATGATGTTATTCATGGGTACAATGTGAAATGTCCTGAAGGACTCTTGAAGAATGTGATTGGGGCATAAAATAATAAAACAAGAAGCACACCAAATAGAAATAGCGTATTTCTGGTGTCATTGTTCTAAGAAGGTATGAAACTTACTTTGCATTGAGCCCGTATTTCTGTATTGAAAAGAGTTTTTATTGGTCTAATCTTAAATATCATGTTGTCATCAACTGCAATAAAAAATCTATTATAATTTTAAAAAATAAAGGCTTTAAACATCAGTTTGTGCGTAAATAATCCATATAATGAGTTTCAGTTTGTGAATTACTGAAATAAATGAAGTGTTCAATAATATTCTAATTTATTAATTATAGCTGTCTTCTGTCTTCAACAAACTCTTGCTCTGGTTCAGTTGACAATGTTTTTATGTGGAGCAGTTTACTAAATTGATAAGTCAAATCTTTTTTGGAAGGTATGGGAGATGATCCATCCCTTTTTTTTGATATCTGATATTTTACAATACAATTCCAATTTTTTCTATGAAGACGGAACCCATAAAAATGCTTTCTGGTTTCATAACATAGTGCTTTTCCTTTGATTGTCATATATTTTAATAACTGATGTTTCAGCTGCTCTTTGTTTGGAGTTGGTAGATCTATAGAATAATTTGCACAGCCTATAATTCAGTTTTGCAAGCTATAAAAACAAAAATAGGTGTGATTTTTGTTTTTCAAAATCTGTAGGAGTATCTCATAGTGAGGCTGTGACTGTAAACATTACAGACAGTTGAAGTGCAGTAGAAAACCAAAGTTTAGTATAGAAAGGGACTCAGACGGCGATTACTTAAAATGTAGTGAAGTATACGTCTTGAAATCTTTGACACAACTGAACCAACTTCTAAAGTACACAGCGAGAGAAAAATTATTTATAAGATGAGGAATTCAGAAAAACTCGTATTAAGAAATCAACTGTTGTGAAAAAATTTCCAAGCACTGTCAGGTGAAATTACTCAGTCAGATGTATTCATATATTGTGCAGAATACAGAGAGCTTGTAGGACAATCAATAATAATTTACTGACACACCAACACTTTTTGATTCATGGTCTTTGCCATTTTAATTAAAAAGGCAAAAAGCAGAAGGAAAATCAACAAAAGTAATTTTAAATAGGCCATCTGGTGTTTTTTCAGCATATTTTGATACTTAGGTAGAATCACATTACAACAGAAGTCAGTTCCCAAATGTTCTTAGAAATTCCCAGTAATTGCAAAAACCATAAAGTATACTGTAATCTGATATTGTAAGGCCATAATAGAAGCATGAACTAAATCCTGATAATATATAATATTGTATAAAACATTAGAAAAAGATATAAAATAATTTCTTTGATGCTTTTGCCTAATTAACATTTCTTATCTCTCCAACATCTATAAAGAATAAAAGTGAATCGTATTTTTTGTCACCAAAGAGACTATAAGTTTTGTCTTAATTAATAAAAGTCTTAGAGAGATAAATGTTTCAGCTCTTTACATTTTGTAAGATGAGAACCTCATCATGTGGATCACATATTTGATTTTGCATCACATTGATGCATCTTTATTACATGTCAGGTTAGACTTTGCAGCTTCCTCTGCAAAGGTTAGACTTTCCTTTTCAGATAGGTTAGACTTTCCTCTGCAAAGAAGAGGAAAGTCTTCTTTGCAGAAGAATCCATTACTCAACGGATTCAAACCTCCATATTGCATTACTACTTCCAAAGTGGCTCATTGCTTATTACTCATGAATGTTTAAATCTCAGCTTAAAGAACTAATTTGTTAAGGTCTATATAAAGATTTAGAAGAGTCGGTGACATCAAAGAAACAATAAGGGTGACTAAAACCAAAACTATTCCCAGAAATCCTGCTTGTTTTAGCATCTGCAGTGATTTTCACACTGATGTTAAATTGCTCATCCTTCCTTATGCCTTTCATCTTTTATTGAGTCCTAAAGAGACACATGTTCAATTCCCCAATTCCTCAGCGAGTGCCGGGTTCCCATTGTTGGTCCGCTGAGAGGTCCTGCTCGTAAAGTCAGACACACATGACACACAAGAGAAGGTCCAAATGTCACAGCAAACAAGGAATCAAAAGGATGGGAGTTATTGTTACTAGGTGGCTTTCAAGTAAAACTTTAATTGTTAAACGAATGACAGAGTCAACAACAAAAAAATATATATAAATATATATACTTACCTGTCAAAGTTTTTTGACCGGTAAAAAACTTCCAAAAAGTGGTTCTGGAAGTCAATCGTTTCCAAGTTGATCTCAGTGTCATAGTAAAAAGTTGTAACTTTACTTTTTTTATCGTCACTATATTGAGTTCATTATTATTATTTTATGTGTAATTACCCAATTTCCAAAAGTAGTAGCTGCTCTCACAGCTGACATCCCGTCTGGTTCCCACAACTGCAGCTTTACGACTGTGCACAGTTTGACATGTTTGGGCTGAACACAGAAGAAACGCTTTATTCAAGTGTAGCTTCTTATTGGGGCAATAAACTGTCTAGACAGCACTCCCCTCTTTTTCACCTTCAGCCAGACCCTCAAAGAACATTTGTTTATCTGAATATATTGGCGTGTCTTTGTCTCCTGCTTATCAGCTGTGGTTTCATGTAACACGTGCTTAGGCATTACAAGCTTTGAAAAAGGCCAATCTCACATATATGTGAGGTTACCTGAACTGTACAGACAGAAGTTCATTTCAGTTCATCCTCTTGGCCACCATGTTTTACATTCCCCTGAATGGCACATTTCTCTCCGACTTGGTCAATCCAGCTTCATAATTGTCTTGTGTTTAAATGCAAAATCCAAATATCCAAATCAAACGTCACATACCAAATCCAGAGGCAGTGTCTTATATACTCCAGATAGCCACAACAACTTAAAGAGTTTTAACAGGGATGGACGGATTTATCAGCGCCGATTTCTTTAATTTTGGGAGATCAGTGATCGGGAAATCTTATTGGCCAATCTTACCAACCTTGGCAAAGGTCGAAAAATAAACCACTATCCCCTTATGCTCTGCTGTGAGAGAGATTTGACTGACAGACTGGCCCACCAGATCATGTCTGCACTTTTGAAGTTAACAATAGTTGCCCCACGGCAACTTTCTTGCTATATTTAATGACATTTCAGACAAAAGAAATTGGTTATGCGGCTTTCTAAAGCTTGATGATTGGAGATCAGACAGAAAATTGCAGTCGTTGCACCCCTAATTTTTAATTTTGAAAGGTATAAAACAACAGGATCCTAACAGTTAAAGTTTGTGGTTTATAATGAGCCACCCCTAAATAAACTATTGTCTTTGCACAATTCTTTCTGATCTGCATTCAAAAATGGTTTAAAGCCTTCCAGTTCAACGATGTTTTGGAAAATACTGCTCCATAATAGCACTCCCCTTCTCTCCTATTACCTTTTTGCATTTCTTTTCGCTTCAGTGAGCCTTCCTGTCTCCACAGTTTTAAAAGCTGGGTGTGAAAATCCCAAAGCAAAAAAGAAATAAATTCTGTTTAAAAACTATCATTGAGAAACCAAAAAGATATCTGACCACCTTTTACTCTGTTTGCACTGAACCCATCAGGATTTTTAGCTTATGGTTCTTGAAATGTGTCTGCTGGTAGGTTGTCTTGCTTACTGTCCTATGCATGAGGTGCTACATTAATAATGGCACCCCTCTCTTTGTTGTTTCTCCCTAGTGTTTTGCAGTGAACTTCCTGGAATGCTTTAGGCACACAAACTGAGCCAACAATGTGGATGTAAAGCAGGGCCAACAGAATTTATCCAACCTCCATTTCTGTAGAACAAAGCAGCATAAAGTCAGACTTAAACTGAATTAACAGGAACAAATATCTCACCAAACACAATCAGAGCTTCAGCGCATTTGCTTGTTTGTATTTACATATGAATTTCTATATAATCAACGGTAGAAGCACAATAAAACGACAAAGTAAAAATGAGTTGCTTATGAGTTCTAATTATTTTAACATACGTACATCTTATAGGTAAACATCTTGTTTATGCAAATGTAGTTTTGGCACATTTTTTTCATAAACCTCCTTTGACTACATGATTGGAACTATATGTAGTAATGCCTAGAGAAACTATTCATAATTGAGCATTTGAAAGAAAATGATCAATGCAAATTCTGCCCATTCTTCTTTCCTAAATTGCTCAACATCAGTTAGATTAGATTGATGTCATCTGCCATTTGTTTTCAAATCTTGTCACATTATCATATGGATTAAAGACTGGACTTTAACTGATGATTCTTAGAAATCAATACACACTTTGATCTAGACTATTTTATTTTAGCTCTGGATGAATGTTCTGGGTCATTGTCCTGCTATATGGTGAACCTTCACCTCTATCTCAAGTGTTTTGTACTCTAGCATGTTTTACTTCAGTATTATCATGCCACCTTGGTCATACATCGGTAGGTTTTAAATTGTGTGTTCTTTGTATTATTACTTCATAGAACTGCTGAATTTTTACTAACAGGTGGACTTTTAATACTAATTTAGTGACTTCTGAGAGCCATGGATTTCAATTCTGAGTAAATTCCCTCAATACTAATTAGCAGCACAGTTTTTAGATTTTGGCAGATATAACTGTGTTAGTCTATCAAACAAAATCCCAGTAAATTAAACTTTCATGTGTTAATGCAATAAATAAAAAGATTCATCCTCTGTATATCTTTGCATCGGTAGGAGACGTTTTTTGTCACACTGATGCATTTGAGCAATCTTTTCATATTTTATTTAATACACATACCATATTATATATTGTGCATTTCCATCATTAGCTGAGTTTAGCATGAGGACTTCATGATGCAACTGTTGTGTCACGTTTCAGTGAGAAACTGCTCTTCGTGTTAAAGCCTTTAACACGAGGAGCAGCGGTCAAACCCCGCGAGCCCCCACAAATTGGGTGATCATTTTAGTTGCGTTAGGGGAAGGAGTAATGTCCACTTTTAAGTGCTGTAAGTTGAACACCATTTAAAATGAAGAGACTCGGCTGGCCTGTGTTACAGTAGCCTACATATTTCATGAAGGAGGAAAAACAAGGGCGAGAAGTTGGATATTATTAACCCTGCCTCCATCCCTCCGCCCGGCCACTAGCGTGCCTCCCCACGCCCCCTTCGGCCACACAGCTCCGCTCATCAATAGGGAGCGGATTTGAATAATGTGTGAGCGCTTGGACTGGAGCCAATCAGCTGTCGGGGGCCTGCGATAAATCGCAATGCATTATTGATAATAATAATCACGTTGACATGCGCATTTCTACTGGAGGGGGGTTAATTTTTCCAAGGCGAAGAATTTGTAGAAGAAGCGGAGGAAAATTGTCTGCGACTCTTTGCTCCTGATGGTGGCACCATGTCGAGGCGCAAGCAAGCCAAGCCGCAGCACATCAACTCTGACGAGCCCGGCTCGGTGGGAACTGGTGAGTTTTACACGCGAGATAAGCGGAGGAAACTGGGGCACCAAACTCGCTCCTTTTATGAACGAGTTCCACTGTCTTTTTTTTTCTTTCCAAGCTCAAAGAGTTGGATTTGTTTCTTTTTAAAAAAAAAAAAAAAAAGAAAGAAAGGGGAAAAACCGTTGTCCTGTCGCACTGTGACCTGTTGCTGGTCCTTTGACTTGGTCTAAACTTAGCCGCGGTCGTGGGAAGAGTCTCGTTGGAAAATAATTTTGAACGCACACAGGTGTCTCGCGACTTCAAAATGCAACATTGTAAGTTTTTACTCTTTTAAGCGGCCAACTTAAGTCGCTTGCTTGTAACTTTTTGTGTAGCTCAGTGCAACCGCCTCTCATTTAAGTTAAAATTGTAACATTAATTTGGGTCAGATTAGTGTGCTTGTGAAATATTAATCCTCTTATTTTTCGTTCGTTTTATGTTTCTTTATTCATTCAGTTAGGTTGCAAATTCGGACTTTTTAAAAGAATATTTGCAGTTTTAGTAATCTAAAATCTGTCATTTTCTTTTTTAAGGGGGTTACTGCGCAGTTTCGCCCTTCCTCGTTGCTTTTAACAGTTGCCCACGGTTGTGGTTTTGTAAGCTTATTATTCAGCTGTAGCCATGCATTTTACACAATTATTATTGAATTTTACTTGTTTCCAAATATGTTTCATGCCCATATTTCAGACAAAGGTATCCAAAAACTGTATGAAATGTGACTCTGGTGTAAGCTGACCTATCGGCAATAAATCCCCCAGTTTAATGCATGACTGTTTCCTTTAGTACATATGCGGAGAGGTGGGGGATGGAGCAGCAGTCGCCTTTTTGTGGAGACTGGGTGGGGGTGCGTTTTTTTTTTTTCCCTTCGGTGTTGCCATAAGCAATCGCCGTTGCAATCACACTTGCCTTTATTCAGATTTGTGAAACTGAAGTTAAGATAAGATGGATAAGATGAGGTTTGTTGCAACATAATGTCGCGATACAGGAAGATTTGTGCGTTGGTTCCCATTCATTTCGAGTCTGACCTCGTGTCAGATCCCAGTAAAGGTGATCAGATGCAGGTCATGCGCCGTCAACTGCTGAACTGCTGCTTCTTTCTCGTAAATGTGGCTTATAATAGATAAATATTCGTTTCATTCAAAGATTGCCACACACGCTTGTACATACTGTCAATTCGCAGGTGTTTTCGCCGCTTAAGTTAAGAGCGGTCTAACTGTATAATGTGGGAAACCACACTCTCTACTCCCTCATGGACCAGTTTGGTTTTTTTTTCTTTTTTTCTTTTTGTGACACCGCTTCAGTGCCTCCTGGTGAGCAATTAACAAGGCCAAAAGTTTCAGTGGGCAAATTCAAACAGGTGGTTTGCCTTCTTTCTTTGGGAGCATTTGCATTTAACAATGCACCCAGTTGTGAAATGGCCTCTTAGTCAACAGATAAATTAAAATGCACACTTTAAGAAACAATCCCTTGTGTGTAAAGAAGTAGTTAATGAGGTTGTAAATACATACTTGCATTGTTGGATACTTATATTTTGTAGAACACAAAATAAGTGGTTTTATTTTTTGGCATTAGAAGTGAGCCCAAACATTTTTTTTTTCATGCTTTAGGTAATTTTAATTTAAAAAGTGGGGAAGGGATCTAAGTGAGAACAACCTCCTGCTTCTTTGTCTTTTAGGCTTTGTTTTATCAAAGGTGGATGATTGCCCTCTGCTGGCCCTGTGGACACTTGGCAAATATGCTTTAACTGCTGTGATGCTATAACATTTTAACTTCAATTTTGAGATTTTTTTTTGTTTTCTGTAATTATTGCCCATTTTTTAAAATGAAAATTTGTTTAGATATCAAACAAGGCTATATAAGGTGCATTCATGTAAATCTCATGTTTTCTACTTAAAGGTATTCCTCGAGATGATCAAGCTGAAGATGCAGAAAACGATGTAAAAAGGCTAAGGATGGAAGGAATCAAAGTCTGCAAAAAGTGTTGTGCAGAATACTTTGATGAAGCAGAGTTTCTCGAGCATGAAAAAAATTGCACTAAAAGTCAGCACGTTGTCATCATGAAAGAGGGAGATTACACTGAGGAATATTCACAAGGGTCTCCTGAAGGCCTGAACAGTGACCATGATGATGGTCAGTCAAGCAATCATTCCAATGCAGACCAACTTGAACAGGCGGAGGAAGAGTCGAGCGTGAATGCAGAGGACTCTGCACAGCAGGATCAAGAAGAGCTGTCTAATAGTCCTGAGAGAGCGTTCCAGCCTTCACCTAAAATCCAGAATTCAAATGTCACTCTTCAAACCTTGCCTGATACTAAAGTGGCTGTCTCCCAGCATTCTTCAAATGCACCCCAAGCCTTGCCACAGGATGTCTTTCAAGCTATCCCCATCATCTTGGAGCAGCTAGTGTGCCTTCAGCAACAGCAGTTACAGCAAATCCAGCTCACTGAACAGATTAGAATCCAGGTTGCCATGATGACCCCACAGGGTCTGCAGCCATCAGTGGGTGCAGCAATGGATCCCCTCAAAGCTCTGGGTGCACACTTGTCTCAACAGCTGTCTGCAGCAGCAGCTCTGATAGGCAAAAGGACTGGCAGTCAGAGCCTTTCCATGGAGTCAGTAAAGCAAGGTAAACTACCTCTTCCCACTGGAATTCCCAACTCTCTGAGTGCAGGTTTGGGACAGTCGGCCTCTAAAACGGACATTTTGAAGGGTGTTCCGGATCTGGGGAGCCGTTTACAACCACTGCTGCCTCAGTCTTCAGGTGTCATGAGTTTTCCTAGCAACTTTAATGGTATCCAACCAGGGATTGACCCTTCTAAAAAGCTGAAAGCAAAGATGCTAACCCTCCCAACAGAATCAAAGAATGGGGAATTATTGTTCAAGCACAAGTGTAAATACTGTGGAAAAACCTTTGGCAACGACAGTGCCCTCCAGATTCACCTCCGTTCTCACACTGGAGAGAGGCCTTTCAAGTGTAACATCTGTGGAAACCGCTTTACAACCAAAGGAAACCTCAAAGTGCATTTCCAGAGACATAAAGATAAATATCCTAACATCAGTATGAATCCCCATCCTGTACCAGAGCATCTCGACAGTATCCCCACCAGCAGTGGTATTCCTTTTGGTATGTCTGTGCCCATCGATGAGTCAAATCTGACCGAAACTAAACCTGTCATAAGTCATCCAGCTGCTGGGTTCAATCCACAGTCAATACCAGGATTCAAACCCATGTTTGATGGCTTTGGGCGGGACCCGTTCTCTCAAAAGCCCTCCCCATCGACGAGTGATAGTTCCCCATCCATTTCCACAGTGTTTGGACGAGACCCGGGACTTGATCCAAATCACAAGGAGGCTAAAGAAATGCTTGGTGCATTCCATCACATGAATGGTGGTGCCCTTCCAGGAGAACCAAGCTCCGGAACAGCAAAACTTCAGCAAATGGTGGATGGGTTGGAAAAGAGGACCAACGATCCCAATGAGTGTGTGATCTGCCACAGGGTGCTCAGTTGTCAGAGCTCTCTCAAAATGCATTACCGCACACACACTGGTGAAAGGCCATACAAGTGCAAGATCTGTGGCCGTGCGTTCTCAACAAAGGGTAACCTCAAGGCTCACTATGGAGTGCATAGAGCCAACACTCCACTCAAAGTTCAACACTCGTGTCCCATCTGCCAGAAAAAGTTCACAAATGCTGTAGTTCTGCAGCAGCACATTCGTATGCACATGGGCGGGCAGATCCCCAACACTCCCATGCCAGAAAGCCAGTATGAAGCAACAGAAGCAATGGAGCCATCCCTACCAGAAGAGAAGTCTGTGGACAACAGTGGTGTTGAAGGAACCATGGAAGGTCATGAACCAGAGCTTCACTCCCAGAAGCTGACTGATTCCTTAAACTCTCTCCCATCTGCCACTGAAGAACATTCGCAAAAGCTTGCAGCCCCTTTACCGTTCTCCAGCCTAGATGTTCTGAAGAATCTCACCTCTGCCCTCGTCCTGAAACGGCAGAGCAGCACCGCTTCAGAAAGCGAGGGAACACCGAAAGGCTCTCCGCCAATTCAGAAAGAGCAGGAGTATCAGAACGGCCGAAGCCCAGCCATATCTGACTCAGCTGTGTCGTTTCACTCCTCTTCCCCAATGAACATCAGCAGCAAGTCCCCTGAGTCAGCAGGTGATGAATTTACTCGCAGTCTGACCAAACAAGAACATGATGGACCACAAGATGGAGGCGAGTCAAGTGGAGCCCTTGACCTCACCGCTTCTAGCAGCTTTAATACCAAAGTGATTAAAGAAGAACCCGGTGTCCTGTTTACAAATGGGGACTATGGTGAGTTTTAACTATGTTTAAATGTTGGTAGCTGTCAAATAACAGTGCATAGATCTAATTTTTTCTGTCTTTTGCATTCACAGCTCCCAGCAACTTTCCTTTTATGAAGATTTCTCCAAGTTTGGGCAGCCTAGAAATGAAGATTCCACCCGAAAGTTCTCTGGGCCCTCATGGATTATTCAGCTCCCAAATGCCTCAGGGAACAGCTGTACCCTCCTCTATCTCCACGGCACCTCGGCGATCCACCAAACAGCATATATGTAATGCCTGTGGCAAGAACTTCTCATCGGCCAGTGCTTTGCAGATCCATGAGCGCACGCATACAGGGGAGAAACCATTTGCTTGCAATATCTGCGGTAGGGCTTTCACCACAAAGGGAAACCTGAAAGTAAGTCTTCAGAGGGTTTTTGGGAATTGCTGAGGTCAATTTTGGGTATCGGCTTTTGACTAGGTAATTTATTCTCTTTTTAAAGGTACATATTGGCACCCACATGTGGAACAATTCATCTCGCCGTGGCCAGCGTCTTTCCCTGGACAATCCCATGGCAATAATGGCAATGGGTGCTGAGGCTAAGATTCTCCCAGAAATGTTACAGGCACCCAAAGAGCTGGGTGCGCCACAGATGAGCTTTGACCCGACTATCTGGAACCAGTACGCTGCTGCTGCCTTCACTGGTGGCTTGACCATGAAGACCAATGAAATTTCAGTCATTCAAGGAGGCGGCATCCCGCTGCCTGGGAGCCCTGCCGGGGGGCCACTGATTGGCTCTACCGGAGGCCTCTTGAAGATGGATGGATCTCACTCTGGCTTGCCCGGTGCAATGGCTGAAATAGAAAAGAACAGTTCAGAAAGTGTGCCAAAGTCACAGTTTCCACATTTCATGGAGGAGGGCAAAATTGCAGTTAATTAGATTTCTTTTTTTTTTTTTAAATCGGCAGGTAATTCCTTCCCACCCCTCTTCAATTTGCAAATGTGTCCCTTTATATTTGAATAAGGTACAATCAATGTTCAGAAGAAAAAAAACCTTGAAGAATTCCATCTGGATTGGCCGAGAGATTATTTTGTTTTACATTTAATTTAGACATTCTCTCCACTCCTGATCTCAATGATTCTCGAGTGTTAAGCTTAACTTGATTTATTACTACTGTAGGATTATTTTATTTTATATGAACACATATGCGGGTATTTTCTCATGTGACTTTTATTTGTTTTGCTGTCTATCCAGATGTTTGAATGTATGACTTACTTGAAACTTGCTTTAACTCAGACTGTCTCCTTGAGAACCTCTTGAAGGATTATGACTTTTGTAGGAAAAGTTAAAGGACATGAATATTAAGGACCCCAGTCTGACCGGGCAGGGCATGGTCTCAGTGTTTAGAATTAATATTATGGCTAACTATATGTATCATTTAGGACTACTTTCCCTTCTGTTGTGTGCCATAGGTTTTATGACATTGTACATTTTTCTAGTGATAATTGTCATTAACTTTTTCTCATTGTGAAGGGCCTTTGATCAGATTGGCTTTCATATAAAAAAAGTCAAAGTTCTACAGTTTCAAATTGTGGATTATAAATGCATTTTTATTGTATTGGTGCCAAGATACCGATGTTGATTCATATATCCAAGTGCCTGATCTGAACTAAACCGGCATTTTAAGGCACTGTTGGATTGTTACAAATACTCTTAGACTGAAAGAAATGGTGTTTCCCTGTGTAGTGTGGCATACATTTCATAATATTTTCATAGTTTACTCAAGTTGGTTTTCACCCACATACTCGGCTCTGAAAGTTACATTGGCACATTTAGTAGGCTGAGCTCAGAAGGCCGTCTTACGCATAGTGTTGTCATGCCTGCACTTTATTTCAGGTTCTGCTTTTACATTTCACTGCGCTTGTAATTGAATGAAGAGGTGACAAATTGTCATTTTTGTTTACCTTTATTTCCGCAATGATCCAAACTAACGGTCAAGATTTCTTTTTTTCTTCCTTGGTCTTATCAGTTTGTAGCAGAATTTATTTATTTATGATACGAAATGCTTGAGTTTAGGGGTAAGTTTCTACCTCATTTCGATATTAGTTGTCCCTCAGTGCCCCTCACACTCAATGCAACGTTCTGTATATTTTCTTCCTGTGTATGCTATGGAAATCTTCACTCTCACCCTGCTGAGTTGAACAGTAATGAATGTATCACTGGACACTTTACACAACTCAGCCTGGTCCGAGTACTTTGTAGGCTCCTGCTGGTCATTCCTTTATCGATATGCATTTGCCAAGTTGTGCCTTTCTTTAAGTAAACCAAGTCAAACCTGTTCTCAAGTTGCTTCCACAGTTCAAGCAACGTGGAGCCAATTTAGTCCTGTTTACAGTGTAAATGTGTGTTTTTCTTTCAGTTTCTTTGGTCTAAATGTTTTCTGATTTTTGAAGAATAAAATCAGGGTGACTTTTTTTGACACTTTTCCTGTTATCTTTTTTTCCAAAACTAACCAACCTGGTTGGCTACCTGGGTGGTAGTTACTTTTCTAGTTTGCCATGCAAGCACAAGAACTCAGCTGAGCTTCAGGTTAATTTTTGACTCCAACAATGCCCATCATTCACATAAATCCCTAATTTACATCAATTCACCTTCAGCGGACTCTATAGTGAAATTATTTCTCCTAATTCTCATTTCCCACCATCATTAATCCAGTGGCATTTTGCATTCTCAACGAAAACCCATTTGCATCCACAACCGAAGCATGCAGTCCATTTTGTGTCAACTGTACATTGGCCACTTCCTCTGCAGTTTTAAATGAGGCAATCATTTGCATAATTGACCTTAAAGGAACCACACAATTCTTGTGGAGAGCGCCTACAGGAAGAGAGACTTTAGAAATGATGTAGTCTGTACAAACACCAAATCAGTTCAGATGTTGAGAGCTGTAGAAATTTTCTGTTTACTGTATTTTTTGTTTTTTGAGAGATGGATTGCTGTTTTTGACATGGCCAATATAGGTTGCAAAGCCTTGTTTAAAAGAAAATAAAAATCAACCATGATGTGCAAAGAAAACTACACATAAGATGAAGAATGACCAGGTGTCATGCATAGTTGAAACACTATACAGAATGGAATCATGAAAGCCAAAGCTGATTTCCATAGTGGTGGCTTCTTAAATCATGATAACAAAGACTAGTTCACCTCTGCAAATGTTTCAACACTGAGGTCAAAGTGGTGGCATGCAAATTTAATTATTGTAGGCATTACTCATTATACAAATGGTGCATTTTGCAACAAAAGTGTACAATCACTCAGTGTTTGATTTACATTAATAAATGTTTGCACCTGTTGCTTTGTGGATTTATAATTAATGCTGAGAGCGTTCAACACACCCAGCCACCTTCAGGTCACAGAGCCAGGTGAGCTATGGGAAGCCTTGTGGTCACTGAATATTGAAACTTTGCCATAGTAACTTTTCACTGACATATTTTAGGAATTTTCAATTACAGAATATTCATCCTTTAACTTTGTTCACATTTTGTCATGTTACACCCACAAACGTAATTTTATGTGTTGGACTAACACAAAGCAGTGTACAATTATGAAGTAGAATGAAAATTATCCATAGTTGAAGGTCTCTGAGTCAGAAGAATTTAACTTTTACAGCTGCATTACAGCCTATTACTTTTACACACAAACAGGGAATGTTGCCCATTCTTCTCTGCATGACATCTTAAGCTCAGAATTTCTGTGCACACATTCAGAAAGAATTTGTGCACAGAAATCCCAAAGCATTATTTGAATTTAGTGTACACTTTGAACTAAATCCTTTCATGATACCTCAGACTCTGTCTTTAGGGTTTTCATATCACTGGAAGGTGAACACTGACCACAGTCTGGTGTCTTGTTTTCTTTTCTTTTTTTTTTTTTTAGCCTGTAACAGGTTTTCTTTCAAGGGTCACTATTTCACATTTTAATAACCTTATTAATTCTGACCATCTTTTTTCTGTCTCAAGAAAAGCATCATTGTAGCATGATGTTGCCACAACTATTCACCTTTGGGAGACAACAGTGTTAAAAAAGTTTGTTTGGCAAAAAGTTTGATTCTGAAACCTATTTTTACACTGCAAATTGTCACCTAGACTTTTTATGACTTTCTTTCAATTACATTTTGTCTTGCAATCTTAGGCATTTATTTATTTTATTGAATGAATTAACGTCTGCGGCCATCCTGGCCCAGGTAGGAATTTAATAACCGTCCCCTAAACCATTTAATTGTAGCTCTGCCTTTACAGTCTTTTTCAATAAATTAGAATATGTGTTCCAGTGAGGTTTGTTTGTCAGATTAAAAGTACCTTTTGAAAATAGCAACTTTTAAGCAGATATTATTCTTACATTAAGGCCACATTTAAGCATATTTTATGCTTTTTTTTATAGGTAGGACGTAATATTCAACTCTAAAATGCCATACTTTCATTACAGTAATCAAAAAATCATAATTAACAGAAATAAAGGCTTAAAAGCATCAGTGACCGGTCACCATTGATGCTGCCACTACCTTGTTTCACAGAGAAGATGTGTCCAAAGTGATGTAGTCTTTATTTTTTTTTTACAAAAATGAAAAACAACACGAAAAATATTAACCAGTATAAGTTACTAGTTTGTTTTTGTTCTTTTTTCAAAAGCTAATCATGTTAAAAGAGCATTATAAATATAGTTACGTCCTCTGTCCGCCCGGTTGTTTGTCCCCAAACATCCGGGCCGTCTCCATCCCCAGCACCGCCACCCTCCGCGCTGTCCTGAGTGACAGCTAGCTGCCTCCGCCCAGGCTAGAACCGCTACAACCAGGTTGACTTCTTCCAGCGCCTACCCGCTACCGGGGAGCCGCAGGAATGACCGACAGTATCCCCCTTCAACCGGTGCGGCGACAGAAGAGACACGACAGTAAAAACAGGAATGGGTAAGGGCGTTGGACAGCGCCGTAATGTTAATGTTATGTTGTCTTTTTTTTTACTTATCTGGTTCTGCTGTTATACCGTAAATTGTTTACACCTCCGCGTCGACATTGTGTCCGAGACCTATCTGAGTCAATGCTAGTTTATTTTGTGTTTAGTGGTTTAAAATGGCTAAAAGAGTCATTCATGCTTACATTTAACATGCGGCTATTCATTGTTGCACTTTAACAGCTAGCGTTAGCTAAGCTCCATGAGAGACATCCTTGTTCCGGGGTGCAGCGCTTGTAGCAAGTGCATTTGACGCCCATGTCAATATTTGCTCCGCTAACATCACTTCAGACTTGCTGAAGAACAAAAAGCAGCAATAATTCGTTAAAAAATAGTCGTCAGTTCACAATTCATCAGAGCTATTCTTTCTCAGATTATTCATTGTTGTAGCTCATCTGAAAAGGGCAGGCCCCATTACTGATGATGGAGAAGCAGGAGGCAGTGCTGACTTGCTTCCCACAGACTGATGAGGCTGTCATGGTGATGTATATCTGTGAATTAATCTGAAAAAACAAAGACTTTGCATTAAATCAGTAAATGAAAAGGCTTGTTCAGCCTGGTGCATCAGGTTAGCTACCCACACAAACAATGTCAGGGAGGTTTACAGTGGTGTGTTAATATGTCAGGCTGATATTTTTCACAATCAGCTTTTATTTACAAAGCTGAAATGAGGTGCTTTGAACATAAAAAAGCATTTGATCATTTTCCATTTGTAAACATGTATGGCGAGTTTCTTATTTTTCAGCTTTCTTGACATTTTCTATTTCTTAAAGGAGACAAATCTAATAATACTCAATAAATTCAGTCCTTTTTGACTGAATGATAGGGCCTATCATTTTAACCTTAAATGATAGGCCCTTACTTCATGTTTGATATATGGAATATCTGCTTTTGGCTTTCCTGATTTCTTGATGTTGACATTCAGCATAGAAACAACCTTAAACTATGATTTTTGCCTTGGCCACCCCTATGTGCATAATTCATAAATGCATGACACGTACCATGAAAAACTTTAAAAACACAAATGGTAAAATAATATGAACCCCAACAGAATATAGACATAAATCTGAAGACTGTGAATTAGTAGAAGTCACTATATGATGTGTCTGTCATCTAAAACATAAAGATTATTTAATTCAGTTAAAAAATACAAAATTAAATATTGTAACTCATTTTATTGAGGTTTCTTCAAACAGTTGTAGATGATGAGTTGTGGTGGACAGAAAGGACTTCCTGTAACAGTCAGTCTCACAGCCATTCTAAGTAAACCTCTAATAAAAGACTCTGTTCTTGCCTAACAGTTTGATGACTGCCAAAAATCAGCATTTCAACTCTCTCTTACAGTTTATTTTTCACTACCAGTGCCGTTTGTCCCGTAATGTGTGATTTGTCCTCATTCATGTGCTGGCTACAGTCCTGAGCATATTCTAAACAATGCAGTCAGAGCTGCTCTGCTCGACAAACGTGTTGACTCCATTTTGAAACTGCCCATCTGTCTCTATCTGCAGTAACATCTGTAAAAACTACACATTACACCTGGTAAAGCTATTGTTTTAACCTCTTATCTGTCATAATGACACACATGGTCCTCATGGACATGTAAGTGTTTTGAAGGGGACAGTTAAGAGTTTAGCCAGTGAGTCCTCCTGCTAACTGATTGTGAGTTTATCTTTAACAGCAGAATTTTGTTGATATGATAAAATGTGTCCTTGCATGGTGATAAGTACACAATAAAGAAGCCAGTTCTCCACTTAAATACTGACTGTCATTCAAATGAAGCTTTAAATTATTTGTTTTTCTGTGTATATGTTTATTTATTATACACTGTTATCTGTAAATTCAGTTTCAGGGAGTTTAGGGCATTGTTTGTTATGACACATTGACAAACATGGAGTAACTATTATCAAAAATGTTGGTGAGGCAATACAGCATTGTAGGTTATTATACAGTTCAATTCAGTTTTCGAGGGACTTTACAAAAATAAATGTTATTAAACGATGCATTTAATTTCAGTTTATTTTGACTGGTCTAAACATTTTCTAAGGAAACCCATCAGATCGCATGAATCCACTCCTGGATGAATTTGTAGCGACGGGACAATTGTGTTTTGTCATTGGCTGCAATCCCTCATACTGAGCATGCATGTAGCGACAGTGGAGAGGAAAGATTCCCTTTTAACAGGACGAAACCTAGACTTCTTCAAGAGAAAAAGACATACTTTAGGTTAGTTAGGCAAGGATTTCAATGATTTCCTGGAAAAGAAGCATTTCACGAGAATCTTTAACCTCTTTAGATGTGATTCTCAACTTGTTCTGTTTCTCCTTTTGGAATGTTAGCATTGCATAAGTCACTAACATTAATTGCAGTTTTCTGACTGATCGCCTATTACGGATCTTTAAAAAGCCTGACCTGCAGATTCAGATTTTGACTGATGCCATGTTTTTTTCTTGTCTGAAATGTTGCTAAATATAGCAAGAAAGTCACTGAATTGACAACAGTGGAGTGACCATTGTTAACTGAAAACGTGCAGACATGACCTGGAGAGCAGGTCTGTCAGTCAAACTTCTCTCACCGCAGAGCCAAAGAGGACAATGATTGATTTTTAGACCTTTGGCAAGGCAGATAAGAAATAAAGGAAATCGGCTCTGATAAATTGGTTGGTACATAAATTGGTTCACGCCTAGTCACATAGCCTATATTTGCTAAACATTAGGGTAGAAAATTTGACAGTACTTTAAGATTAAGAACTACATCGCAGTGCATCACAGTCATTCATATTTTATAGTCTGATATCTCACAAGATGTGTTACTTCTAGTAAGACATGCAAGCTTGGGTCATAATCTTTGTCTTTATAGTGTTTGAAATGACCTTACTTCTGAGATAAGGTTAATATTTATTTACATGGCTCTTAGCTCAGTTCAGCGCTGCTCCTTCTCCATGTGTCCGGGTGGAATAAGGTACACATTACAAACAGTGGAGCATTTATGGTGAGAGTTTCTCTGAATTGTAAATGATGATGTGAACACTTCCAAGTTTGTTCCGGTAGTATAGCTCAGAAAAAGCCTAAAAATAAATTAATTTTGTATTAGTTAACCAAATCTCCCAGGGAAACATTCAGAAACTTCTGAGAAGTAACCCCTGGTTTTCTGTTTCCCCTGGGGAAGAAATATGATGTGGCACAGAAGCTTGTTTTTCCTAAATATTGACCGCAAGGACCGGACAAGGGCTTATAGGTGTGTTTCAACTGCAGGACCCTTTTCCTGGAACCAGAGTTATTTTGTTGGGCTATTATTAACAAAACCGCTGTTTTTTCAAGGGTCAAAACAAATTACAAGCAGTAAAAACTTACCCCATAAACGGCGGTTGTAAGAAAATCCTACTTTTCATTTATAATCATCTCTTGAGTAGAGTTTTATGGAACCAGAACAAGGAGCGTTTTGACATGGTTGAATCTTTCAGTGTCATAATTCAGTCATATCAGCCTGAACTCATCAGTTTAATGGGATGGGTGTTAACATTTCTCAGATAATTACAAAATGTGGCTGTACTGAAATTTTGTTTCCTCTTTTCAGTCGCTTTAACACAGTCTTCAAAGGAACCTTTAGATACTATTTACATAACAGCTGGTTCTTTGAGTCAGGACAGGACAACACCTTTTCTGTCCTACCGTCACCAAAGTAAATAGGTAGAGTTGACTAAACGCTGCTGAGACTTTAACATGAACCGTGTGTTTGGTCAGATGAGATGAGCTTTTCTGCAACAAACACTTCAGTTAGGTCTCACGTGAAACAAGGGAGGAACATGTGAAAAAAATAAAATAAATTCTCTTAATCAATCATCTTCATAGCCATCTCAGTGTACATATCTAAATTCAAAAGCAAACCTTTAAGTTAAGTTAGCATAAGAGGTAATATTATTAGAGGTGAAGAAGGATTCTTCATGAAATGAAAAGGAACATGAACAACCATGAACATCATCTTCATCAGACTGTTAAACAACAACAGTGTCTTCAATCAGAGGTTTCTCTAGACTCGCTGTAAGACTTTTACAGGAAATCCTTCTTGACCACAACCATCAGTAGTTGCCTTTTGAATTATTTTTGAATTGATTAGAATAATGCAGGACTCCGGACATTCTAAGGAGATTGTGGAAAGTGGAATGATCAAAGATCCCTTTCTTTATGCTGTGACCTTGTGAAATGTTATAGGAAAAGGCCAAGAGCTGTCCTATTTGCTGACGAGGGTTTTATGAACAGCAGGCAATGATTGTTTCTCTTCTGAATTTTTTCCTCCACTGAGTAAATTTCCTGAAATCAAAGATCGTATTTTTCTTATTTTTTCAGGGAGAGAATGTGATGAGTGTGGACGATTGTTTTTTTTTAAATGCATCATGATTTTTCCTCCCTCGCTTGTTGCTTTCAGATGCTGCCCATGGTCAAGTTGCTGTGGCATGGGGGACTTCCGTCCCCGCACCGTGTGGCTCGGCCACCCAGAGAAGAGGGAACAGCGGTACCCGAAGAATGTCATTAACAACCAGAAGTACAACTTCTTCACCTTCCTTCCTGGGGTTAGTGTCAGTCAAAGGTCGCCTCTTCACCTTTTCTCTGTTTAAACTCGCCCACCTTCTTCAGGCAGACATGAGTTCACTGTCAACTTGTTGGACATGTTTTAAAAGAATTTGTAGTCCTTAAATGTGCTCCATCTTTTTTTTAGCTTTTCTTGGAGATTTTGCTGGACATTTCAGTCACTCATAGGCTCACTTTGGTCACCTCAGAGCAGCAGATGTATGATTATTTTGTATTTTCAGTGTTTCAGGATTTTTAAATACCTTTGAAGATAACTCTTGAACCTTTTTAGGACCTGTAAATGTTTTAGTAATGCTGCAAAGAATACATGTTTATGTCGCCTAGTACAGCTGCTAGTTAACTCTGTAGTCGTGGCTAAACTTACGCTCCAGTTCAGATAGATGAAACCTAAAATAAGAATTTTTCATTAAGACTGCACTAAACCTTTATTCTCTTGTTCTGTTTTTAATTAATTGCCATTTAAATAATAAACCGAGTACAGGTTTTGTGTTGCATGTACTTTTCTCAGAGGAAAGCTCAATAAATCCTCCTTTAACAAACACCTGGCATTGATAGAGAGGCCTATTAGTTTGCATTAACCATATTTGGACATGTGGACTTGGACTCCTATGTCTAAGTCTATGAGCTGTGTTTTGGATTATGGCATTTTCCTTTCCTGATTTGCATATTCTCATTTGCTTTCTGGGCATCAAGTTGTCTTAAGATATTTTTTTTGTGTGTGTTAATGCCGACTGAAATTGAAAGTAGCTCAGATTTGTTTGGGAAGCAAAAGACAAGAGCAAGAAGTTTTTGCATTGCAAATCAGGATGCTTTTTTGTTTACTCTGGCTCGTGTCAAGATGTTGTTTCCTCCGGAAAATATGGCAAGCTTTATGCTTCTGCAGATTGGTTGCTGCGCTGCCGGCTCCACCAGGCAACATCTCTGGAAATGCCATGAAGCAGCAGCATGAAGGCACAAGTTTTCTCCTAGTTGTAATCTTGCACAGAGGTGGTAATGAAAGTGGGCAAAGCTGGAGTCTGTGTGTTAAATTTAGGATCACACACTGGGGGATGAAAAGCAGATATTTCCAGATTGCTACATGCTTATCAACCCACAAAGAGCACAATCTGGTTCAAAATCTGTGAAAAACGAGGAAAATTAAACACATTTAGATACATATTGCTACTAAGTTACTAATATTGTTGTTTTGATTTCTGCTATTATGTCTGGATGTAAAGTCATATTCAACTAATTCAGTTCACTTAGGGATCCAGACAAGAAAAAAAAACCTTCTTACAAATACATAAAAGTGATTTATTGGCTATTCATGCTGTTTGTGCTGCCATTATACTTCTGTTTTATTGGCACAGTGTTGACACACAACATCTTCTGTTGTGTTCAAAGCTACTACCTCTATCAAAGAACCCACAGCATGCCTTTTCTCTGCTACAAGTCAGAGCTCAAATTAAATTGGCATCGGCAGGAAAAGCCTGATTGTAAAACATGCTGTGGAGGGTTAAAAAGAAAGGAATAAAAGTCACATTTTAATAAGAGAATGTCTTGGCGTAGAATTTGACTAGTAATGTTTGTAATTTGTAATGTTTCAAGTATGCAAGTAAATATTCAACTAAGTTGAATTTCTCACTATGATTCTGAAGCTGAGATTTTTAAGATTCTTGTGAAAAACTTCAAGCGTCTGCAGTGACAAAAGAAGCGACTGTGATTTAGTAGATGTTAAGTGTTTCACACGGTTCCTCCTCTCTGCTCTGTGTCCTCAGGTGCTGTTTAATCAGTTTAAGTACTTCTTTAACTTGTACTTTTTGCTACTGGCCTGCTCTCAATTTGTTGAGGAGTTACGCCTAGGTGCCCTCCACACCTACTGGGTCCCTTTGGTATGTTGCATTCCAACAAATGTTAATCATTGTAGTCCCTCCACTTCATTTCCTCACACATTATTTGTGTCTGCTACATTTTTCTGGTTAATTTATATTGTTTAAGCTGCTCTGCTCTTCATTGAATTTAAAAAAAATGTTTATTCTCCCTCTAATTGTGACATTTCCCTCTCCTGTCCAGGGTCTTGTTTTGTTTATCACCATCACGAGGGAGGCAATTGAAGAGATAAGGTGCTACCTTCGAGACAAAGAAGTAAACTCTCAAGTTTACAGCAAGCTTTCTAAAAGAGGTGAGAAGGAAGCCTAAACAGCTTAGCTTATGTTTGTCTGTGCTGATATCTGTCTGTTATTTGTTCCCCTGGATCAGTGCCTTCCACTAACTGTAGGAGGTTGATCCTATTAAAACTTATTGGGGCTAGGGGAAATGGTGGGTAATTCAAAGCAGAGATTTAAAAGTGTACATAAGGGGCCTTGGAATAAAGTGGTAGCAGCAATAAAAAGCAGGGGACCTCTTGTGGTTTCCATCACTTTGCCCCTTTGATGTGGCAGCTTGTTTTAGCCATAAACACAATGACTGGTTGCCTCCATGATGGCAACCCCTGCGCATAATTTGTGGTTTTATAGAAATTTTATGGTGTCAGTACTTTGTTAACACAGGAAGAAACATTGTTTTTCCAAGTTTCGTTAAATCCAAAGTTTAGGAACATGAATAGATGCCAGAAATATAAAGAAGTGAAATTTTATTGAAGTGGTTTTTTTTATCAGTTTTCTTTTTGTTGTTTCTAATGTTCAAAGCACTCATGTGAAGTCCTGTGAGCCCAAATGCATAACAATATTAATGCACTTTAATGTCTTACATATGCAAAGCCAAGAGGTCACAGCACGGTTCAAGGGTCAGTGATCTCCTCCAAACAATTTTGCCTGTTCATTCCAAGTGGAATGAGAGAAAAAGGCTCAACCCCCCCCACACAACATTCTTTCAAATCTGCATGGAGAGCTGCTTTGGCATGCAGGACACCAGTTCACCCAGAGGATACTTTCATGTCTGAATGATACTTGATAAAGTAAAACCAATCTGCAGACTGTCAAAGTGTTGCTATATATAACAAACTTCCTCCTTTTACTTTTGTTCTGCTTTTCAGGCACAGTGAAGGTTAAAAGCAGTGGCATTCAAGTGGGTGACCTCATAATCGTGGAGAAGGTTTGTTGGAGATTGTTTGTTGAAGGTTTTGATGAACATCTGTGAATAGTTGGGGCCCTTCAGGACCGTTGAGTCACCGTTTATGTGACGGCCAATAACGAGCCGGGTTGTTAATCATCTGCGCCCCACTGGCGACTGAAGGGGAAGGAGTTAGTAAAGATTTTGTAATCTTGTGATCAATTCTGAGCCCCAGCCTGTCAAATCTTAATACTTACACAAGAGATGTGAACCTAAAATGGCTCTAATGAGGTTCGAGTACAAATTCAATTTAGTTAGATTGATGTAAATTTCTTAGTTTTTTTTAATTTCGGATATAATTTATGATTTCTTTTCTTTTTGCCGAAGTATAAGAAAAGGGTTCTCTCAACTAGCTTCCATTCCAAGTCTTTTAATTCAGTTATTTCAATTTGTAGATTGAGAAACATCACCTATGATTTGGAAGTAAATATGGTGACAAAACTGCAAACCTTGAGATTAAAGTAAATTAATAAGCGTTGATGAAAGGAATTCATCCTCAGACATCCGAGTACTAACATTTTGAAAATAAATTTGCTCAATGGAAACACGGCAATTTTGAAAAAACGTATTTTGCAAAACTCTAATGGAAACGCTCTTTTTTTCATCACTTGAGTCACATGATCAACAACCTGATGTTGCGACTGGCGCAAACCATAAAGAAAAAGACAACAGGAAGTAGTTGAAGTTTCTTATTTAATGGAAACACCTCTATTGTGAAATTGTGTTTTTTTTGACACAAGTGTAATATTGACAAAGCTTTGTGCACATTTATAATGGAAACCCAGCTATAGATATGACTGCTTTGACAGTTGTCCAGCAGAGAGATCCCCTCCAGAAAGTGGTTATTGCTGAAGAGTGTTGTATCCAAGCTTTATGATGTAAAGGTAAGTGGAAGGAAAAAGTTGTACCAGCAACAGTGACAACCTTTAGAAGATTGTGAAGCAAAGATCAACCAAGAATTAATTAATTTAGGGTTTTAAATTTTAATCATAATGGACTTAAGAAGTCTGACATTGAATAATGAAACATTTTGTAGTTTGTTTTTTTTTGGCATATGTAGCATTTAAAATTGTAATCCAAGTCCTGAATTGTTTAACAAAGCAGTCCAGATGAACCTATTGCGTGTGGTGTAAAAGGCTGAGTGAAGGGTGATTTTTCTGGAAGACTTACAAATGACTGTCTGTTGCTAATGTGGCACATGCAGAGCTTAAAGTCTTGTGTGTCTTTAGTTATAGGGAGAAGTGGAGGGATGGAGAAGGAAAAGTAAACAGTCATGAAGTGATATTGAATTCTTGTTTTTCTTTCTGCCTTTCTTTCTAGAACCAACGTGTCCCCGCTGACATGATCTTTCTGAGGACTTCTGAGAGAAATGGTAAACATCTGCTGGTCATTCTCCCAGATAGCCACAACACCCTGATTTAGCTATCTGGTCTGGGAAATGATGTGTTTTAAAAAAAAAAAAAGGCACAGAGGTGCCAGGATTAACCTGGAGGCATGACAAGAAGCCTAAAGATGGAGCTAAATTCTTACTGGATTTTTTAGTAGGTTGATAAAGTAATGGGCCACGTAGACAAAACCATGTACCATCTGCAATGTCTTGCCCCACTTAATTTTTGTCTTTCAAATGAGGAGATAATGAAAAGGAAAATCAAGGGATGCACAAGATGAAATGCAAAAAGACAACAAGAGACAGGCGAGGAGGATGCCTCACCGGCTCATCTGAATAATCAAATATGGATAAGAACAAGCTCTGTCAGTGATGACAAATGTACTGAAGGACAATGCATTCTTTATTTAAAAAAAAAACAAACTCTTGCGGCACACAATCTGTATTCTTTTTCTTCTGATGAAGCTAACTGTGGCTCTGTTTGAAGGACTTCATGTCTGTTGTTGCATCTTCCTGTTCCAGGAAAAAACAAACTTTGTTTTACTGGAAATAGTTGCTGGTTATCTCTCTTCCATGTGGAGGCCATTAGGTCAATTATGAAGGGCCTCAGCCATGATTGAGAGTTTTGGGCAGGATGACGCATGCATGCTGGAGGAGGGGGATGGGCTCTGGATGCCTTTCCTTTCCCTGCCAGCAATAATGGGCAGCTGTCACACTTAACTGGTGCAAGAGTTATATTATTTATAATTTTGCATCTTAAAAGTTAATAATCAATATGAGATTTGGTCAGTGTGGGGTTTTTGAGTAGTTTTTCTTGTAAAGTGAGGCCAGGGAGGTTTGTGCTTTAACTAAATGTCTATGTATGGTCGCCCTCTAGAGGTGAGTTTGTTTAATGTTGCATCTCTTCCAGGATCCTGCTTCCTGCGAACTGACCAGCTGGATGGAGAGACAGACTGGAAACTGCGCCTCCCAGTGGCCTGCACGCAGAGGCTGCCAACTGCCGCAGTGAGTGAGAAGAACACTGGAGAAAAAGTCGAGGATTATGGCTTTGTTTAGTCTCGTCCATTCCTAGCTGATGAACACAGGACTGATTGTGAATCCAGATTGTTTTCTCAGTGCAGCAGCGGGTCTGTCATTACGACAAGAGTGGTCATTTGGGTAAAGAGTAGGGTGGCTGGCACTTCAAAGGACTCCATAACTAAAAGACCGGACTCACCTCAGGCCTTTACTTACAGGAAGGTTTTCAGTGTTTGACTCAAGATTTTTCAATTCTGAAAATAGTCAAGGCAAGCTTGGTTTTGGTGGGTTGCAGGTAATTCTAGAATCAGATGATTTTATAGACATTTTCATTTAGATATAACTGGCAGCTGTGGCCTGATGGTGCTTACTCACATCATGATATCTTGAAGGTGATAATGATCACTTCTGATCATATTGTAAAAGGCTAATTAGCGTTGCTGGAAATTGAAGACATTTTGTTGTTTGATCAAGTCAGTACATAGTGTTTAGAAAGATACGGTGGACATTTTGCTATTTTTTTTGTCTGCATGTCATTAAGCAAGTTTTGGAGGCGTGTAAAATTGAAAATCAGACACACAACAATCTGTCTTCAGATGTTAAGCCTTCTTTGTTTCCTCGCAGGACCTTCTTCAGATCAGATCATATGTATATGCAGAAGAACCAAACATTGATATTCATAACTTTATTGGAACTTTCACCAGGGTAAGTCTGTTCTTAATGACCTGCTGTGTGTTTGTTTACTTGATTGCGATTATATTAGTCACTCTAACAATTTTAATTTTACCTCTTTTCACCAAATGGATCAATAAACATTTTGTAACTTGACAGACATAGTTCCATCCTTTAGTAAACTCCAGTGGTGGGCACTGTTAGCTAAACTAACTTTAAAGCACTAATCACAAACATTAGTTCCGCTAATGTAAAATTTTTGTACAAACACTGTATTTAGCAGAATCTAATGCTAAAGCGTAAATTCAACCATGTTGATATCCAGCATTGTGTCAATGACACAATATGTGTTACAACAGAGTGTATCAGACTCATTAGGATTAAATTTATTACTGCACATCTTACCTTTAGAGTTCGAGCTTTAGGAAGTGATTTTTTTTTAACAGATCAGACGTTGTAAATTAATGCTTTAAAATTAATTTAGTGAAGTGCACTTAACATTTTCAAAGTTAGCAAAAACTCTACAGTGCTAAATGAAAAATCTGCTCCAATATTAGTTCATTAGCAGGTCAGCAGACGTGATCTCAGTACTGGTAAACTCACATCTTGCTCCTACTGATAATGTTTTTTATCCTGAGCAGCCTGCTGAAGTGTTATGCTAATTCTAGCTTGTTATGCTTTGTTTTGATACGAGTTATTAATAGTTCTACTCAAAATATATTTGGTTGGAGTTAATTTTGTGCAGACAACACTTAAAGATAAAGGTATTGTCCTACTTCATAAAACTTAAAAATATCTGCTTCTGTCTGGTCACATGACACAAAAACACAGGGAGCTGCAGCAGTCAATACACACTTTCAGAGAGGAATATATGGGCATTGAGTTGAGTCTGGGGTTTTAAAAAAATCTTAGTAAAACTTTGTTACAGTTTAGTTGGATTATAAAAGTAGAATAGGATTTTATTTGTTATTTTAATTCCATTTGTTATCTATTTTTGTTATTTTTTGTGAGCCATAAATTAGAGTAAAAAAGAGCATTACTGAAGATGTTTTTTAAGCTCTGTGTTTTCTATTTTAGAATGACTTGAGTGTTCCCTCACCATTTTTTGCTGAACTTTTCCAGGAAGATGGCGACCCCCCAGTTAACGAAAGCCTCAGCATTGAGAACACCCTGTGGGCCAGCACAGTTGTTGCTTCTGGTAAATGTCTGACTCATATTACACCAATAAAACTGTTTTTCAGGAAATTAACTTGCTACTTCTGGGACCGTTGATCTGATATTTTGTGAAAAATTAGTGAGACAGCTTTGTTCATTTATAAATTGCTCAGTGAAACTTAAGTAGAATTGTTAAATAAAAGTGTTTTTTTTCTCTCCTGCAGGAGAGTAAATCCTCCTTAACCCGCTTTAACATGTGTTACCCATTAAGCAATTGGAAATCTGACTTTCTTCATTTTAGAAAAGTCTATTCATGTCAGGATTATGGGTCTGGAAAACATCTTTCTGACATATTATGGTTGACGCTGGAGCTTTAGTCTACTGACCTGAGGCACTTTTTGGCCTTTTTGTCTCCCCTCACCCCAGGCACGGTGGTGGGGGTTGTGATTTACACAGGCAAGGAGCTGCGGAGCGTCATGAACACCTCCAACCCGCGACACAAGGTACAGTAGGGTGCCCTAAGTGGAGTATGACTTGAGAACAACTTATAAATCTTACTGATATTCTGACTGTCAATTAGGACTTACTTAGAACTTCATTTAGGGTTTTGCAGAAGTATTCACACCCCTTGAGCTTGTCCTCACATTGCAACCACAAACAGTCTTAAAACTTATCATGCCTCTTTCACTTCACAACAATGCTAAACTTGCTTTAATCTATGAAGTAAAATAAAGTTTGTGGTTGTAATGTGTCAAAACAGTAACAGAATTTCAGGATTATGCATACCTTTGCAAAACACTGCTTTGCAGATGCACAACATTTTTTTATGATCTTTAAGGTTTGTTTCTTTTTCTCCTGTCAGGTGGGTTTGTTTGACCTGGAGGTGAACTGTTTGACCAAGATCTTGTTTGGGGCACTGGTCGTTGTGTCACTGGTCATGGTGGCCCTTCAGCACTTCGCTGGCCGTTGGTACCTCCAGATCTTCCGCTTCTTACTCCTCTTCTCCCACATTGTACCCATCAGGTCCAAAATAATATTATCTGAAATATTCTTTGGGTAATTTAGTTGTTTTATAATAAGCTTATCATCCCTTTTTTCTTTTTTATTTAATACAGTTTGCGCGTTAACCTGGACATGGGAAAGATGGTTTTCAGCTGGATGATCAAGAAAGACTCCAAGATCCCAGGGACGGTGGTGAGGGCCAGCACCATACCGGAGCAGCTCGGACGCATCTCCTACCTGCTTACTGACAAAACAGGTTCCACTGCACTGCATACTCTTTGTTCTCTCAGCAAAAGATTTACTGGGGCCAACAAGTCGAGCTGTAGAATGGGAGCTTATGGTAAATGAGTTTAGTGTTTTCCTTCCCTGGGGGCGATGCTCTGTGGTGGGGTTTCTGCTACCTATTGAAACCTTAAACCATAAAACAAGACCCCAAAGTCTCTCATCCATACACACATTTACAGCCCAGCAGCCTTTACCGCTGCACTTCCTCAGGCGTGAGGTGTTGTACGTCAGATTTACAGCCCTCATGGCCAATAAAATGATCGGCCATTTCCACATCCAGAGCACGATTAGGCCAGCAGGGTCCACGGGTCAGGCTAATGTATGTGCATGGCCCCTCAAGTCTTTTTGATATACTGGCAGAAAATGCTTTTAAAGTAAGCGTGAGGATTCAGAGGTTGTGTGTCGTGTCAAGGGCTTCTGGCTTTCAGTTACCACATGTCAACTGCAAAATCTGCTTCAGATAACTTGTTTGTAAATCTAAAACCATCAAAAGTATTTGCTCTTTTGCCAAAATCCCAGGGATCAATTTGACTTGGCTTCCGGTGTGGAAATGCTTTTTTTGTTAGAGTTCCTACACAGTCGAGATAGGCATGAAAAACCAGTTAAGAATAGAAAATTGTTTAGGTTTCAACAGCAATGTCTGTTCCATTTTCTAAAAGTTGCATTATTTATCTTTCTTGTGCCACATTAGGGTTTAAATTTAACATTTCAGACAAAAGAATTTTGTTTTTTAAGTTTTAGATTGCTCAGGTGACAAAGCATTAAAGCAAGTATTTATATTTTTACAAATACAAGAAAGGTATCAGAGCTCACAAAGTTTATTTGAAAGAATATGATGCTTGAATTTGAGACGTTCAAGCATCATATATTTTGATTCGGAAATTATCTAGATTAGATTAAGCGCTCTAAAAAGCTGTGATATAGTCCTTTAACACATTGTTGAATCAGAATCCGACTTCAGTGTTGTGTTTTCTTATAATTTTTAAAATGACCAGATTAAAAAAACTCAAAAATAACCCAGTTTAAGGTTCATACTTTGTAAAATGTAAATATGAAATGTAGAATTCTTGGTCTGGAAATGTAAAGTAGAAAACATGTACAAACTCTGTTCTTTTCTTTTTATCAGGCACCCTTACCCAAAATGAAATGGTGTTCAGGCGTCTCCATCTTGGAACCGTGGCTTATGGGATGGACTCGATGGATGAAGTACAGAGCCATGTGTTCAGCGCTTACACACAGGTAAGAAAACACAGAAACTAAAAAATAAAAAGTCACGAACAGGTTGGGAAAGGACGAGGAAAAAAAAAACATGGAGCATTGTGGAGAGGAACTTTTGAGTTTGGGATTATTGTTTGGTTGAATGCTTCCTAATCTCATATGACACTCTTTGTCCTCTTGACACCAGAGGTTAGTGAAGCAGGAAACAGGATCAGCCCACAAGCGTAGCGCTGACAGGACTTCTTTAATGACACCATCATTAACCCTTGGAGCGCACAGTCTTCTAAAAATAGCAGCGTCACAATGCAAAAGCAAATCATTCATATGTACTCTGCACATCTGGTTATGTTTATGGATCGCTATCAAAACAGCGACTGAAAGATCCTTACTCTTCTTGGTCTTCTTTTAGAAAATCCTTGACAGGAAATTAAGACTCCATCTTCAAGAGAAGGTTTATACAAAAATGTATAGGGTCACTGGAAAAAAATCCTCTTTTGTAGGGTTTAACTAGTTTCTTTATGCCCTTGTTTTAAAACTTCTAGTAAGACTTAAGTGAAAATTCTGACTTTAATCTTCTGAGAAAATCTGAATTCTGAGAAAAATAATCTGAATTCTGATATAAAACTAAGAAATCTGAGAAAGGTTAGAACTCTGAGGAAAAAAAGAGCAGAATTCTGAGATTAAAGTCAGAATTGTGAGTCAGAATTATTTTTTTTGAGTAACTCTAATCCTTTTCTATGAAAACTGTTTACTTCATACCCTTATCTTGAAATTTCTATAAAGACTTTTTGATAATTTCCAATGCAACAGTGTTGACCATCTATGACAGTCCCATTGGCACTCCAACTTATTTTCACAATCAAACAGCCGGAAACCTTGCTTTTAATTTTACAACAGACTTATTTTGTTATTTTAATAACGGTGCGTTCTGCATTTGTCCCCAGCCGACCCATGACCTTCCAGCCTCCAGGGCTCCTGCAGCCACCAAGGTCCGAAAGACCATCAGCAGCAGAGTTCACGAGGCTGTGAAAGCCATCGCCCTGGTGCACAACGTGACGCCAGTGTACGAAGCCAACGGTGTGACGGACCAGGCTGAGGCAGAGCAGCACTACGAAGACACATGCAGGGTCTACCAGGCGTCCAGCCCAGACGAGGTACAGTCTGCTTCCTACTGCTGCACTGAGAAAATTCTGTTTTTGCCCCCTCTCTTCATTAAGAAGGGGGAATTTTTTTTTATTTTAATTTTTTTACCGTGAAATCAAGCTGTTAGCGCTATAAAATCATAGCTCTAAAAGAAAAAATGTAACACACTGTAACTTGAGGCAAAGATCTAAGGCAATTTTTCCAAAATGTGTAAAACACAATTCACTTACCACAAATATTTTGCTAATTATTCTGCACAATACATGAAGAACACTTTACAGTGGGCCCCCTTCGCAGTTCAGTATTTATGAATATTTTCAGTGGAATATAATTTAAAAAATTTTGAAGAAAATTTGTTTCTGTATTGTTTTGTAACACATATCTAAAATATTCGGAAGGAAATGCACAATACTGTGTAAAGCAGGTTTGCTTTACACAGTATTAGCTGGTGTTTGCAAATTTCCAATTTCAATTTCCTCTGCGCTAACTGGCTATACCTCCAAGAGCGGAGATAAGGGACACAGTGAATGCTATCTTCTTTGGTAGTTCTTTGGTTCATGACAGTTTCCGCTGCGCATGTTAAGGCATATTTGTTGTTTTCACCATTAAAATAGGCAGTTCTGATATTTTTTTATAGGGTCTCAAGTACTTCTGGATTTCAGCTATTTTAGTCAGGTTAGTCAAGTCTTTTTGAATAGCACATTTCTTCAACAAGGCGGTTCAAAGCGCTTTACACCACAAAAAATAATACAGTAACCAATCATGAAACAAGCAATAAACATTACATTTTGTCAAATGCCATGATCAAAATTAAGAAATTATATCAATCATAACAGTCAACAGTTATTATGAATCAAAGGCAGTTACAAACAGATGGGTTTTTAGTCTTAATTTAAAGGAACTCAGTGTTTCAACCGTTTTTCAGTTTTCTGGAAGTTTGTTCCAGATTTCTGGATGTTGTTGTTTGGTTCTGGGGGATACAGAGCAAACCAGAACCAGAAGACCTGAGTGGTCTGGAAGGTTGATGATACATGAAGCCTATTCTCTGAGCTACAGGGAGCTAGTGTAAGGACCTTAGAACTGCTTAATGCTCTTTATCTTTCTGGTTATAGTCAGAAGGCCTGCAGCAGTGTTTTGGATCAGCTGTAGCTGTCTGATTTGCAGTAATTAATGTAACTATAGATAAACACATGAATGAGTTTCTCTAGATCTTCTTTAATCCTGGAAATGTTCTTCAGGTGATAGAAGGCCGACTTTGTAATTATCTTTATGTGGTTCTAAGATTCATCACTACTCAAAGATTTTGTTCCTGATCTCCAGTTTCTATCTTTGATAATTGAATCCGCATGTTGACTCTGAATCATTCCTTTTTAGGTCCAAAGATAATAACTCCCACTTACTTCTTGACATTCTTGAAATGTTTCAATGTGAGATTATGCCACCGTAATAAAAGATTTGTTTATTATTTATCTTGTTATACGTTGCTACCAGGATGGTTAGTAATTGTGGAGTTTTTGTTATTTATAGAGTAATCAGATTTATATGCACTGATAATTCAAGATGTGTTGTGTGTGATTCATGTCAGCATGGAGTCAGCATTGCAGTTTCCTTTGCCACTGATTAAAAAAACAATCCCAGCCATCTGGTTTTTGAGTCAGGCTGACTAGTTTGAATGATTTTAAGGTCCAGCTAGAAGCAAACAGCTAACCTCAATGTTGGAGGTGCCTTTGTGGCGGATGCAAAATCCAAGAATACTCCCACGGCCAGTATTTGTAGACTATGACT
Source organism: Xiphophorus maculatus (assembly GCF_002775205.1). Taxonomy (NCBI): domain Eukaryota; kingdom Metazoa; phylum Chordata; class Actinopteri; order Cyprinodontiformes; family Poeciliidae; genus Xiphophorus; species Xiphophorus maculatus. The sequence goes on from NC_036443.1 coordinate 28,103,707, forward strand.
AAGCAGATATCTTCATAACTCCCTGGACGACCAGTCTTGTGTTAGTCAGAGCTGAGCTGACGTTAAAGTCCCGCTGGCCAGGCCTCGTTTGACTTCCTGACACACATTTGCAGTAAAAATACTCTTGAAACAATTTGTTTTTTTTGTTTTTTAGTGTCATAACATGAAAACCAGAAACCACCTGCTCTTCACTCGTCTGTATCTGCTTATCGTCGGCCATTTTTCCTGCCAGAGGACTGACGGTGACTTGGATGTGCCATTTGGCGGCTGGCCTGATAGTTATTGTGAAACATATTTCCCCTCACCCCCCCTTTTCATGCTGCCGTTGTATTAATGGATGATGTCGTGTCCTTCAGAAAGAATTGAGCAAAACTAATGTTTTCTCTTCATAAATGGACATCAGTCAATAACCTTAAGTGCTGAAAAGGATTGCATTATTGATTGATTCTTTCAGTGCTCACAGTTCTTTGTCCAAAAATGAATTTAATTGCTTTTCATCAGACTTAAAAAAATAGAATATAGGTTGACATAAGGTCTTTATTATGTCAACATAATAAACTCAGATTTTTAAACCTCTGCTCAGGTTTAAAAATCTGAGCAGAGGTTAATGATCAGTTTCTCTCCATTCTGTCTTATTTATAATATAATAAACTAAATCATCAGCTGATGGATAATAAATGCAGCAAATTCATCTTTCTGTTATGTACTAAATCTATTATTTGAAAGCTTTTTCACTGTGGTGTTGGTAGGTGTCGCTGGTGCAGTGGACAGAGAGTGTTGGGCTGACTCTGGTGGGAAGAGACCAATCCTCCATGCAACTACGGACCCCTACTGGTCAAATTCTGAGCTTCACCATCCTCCAGATATTTCCCTTCACCTACGAGAGCAAAAGAATGGGGATTATAGTGCGAGTGAGTGTGAAGATGATATCGATATTGCTGTTAATTTTACTTTATGATGTTACTGTAGGAGAATGTTATGTATTTTGTTGTTATTTAAAAGAGGAAAAACAAAGTAAAATTTTGTTCTTAAACAGAGAAAACTAAAATATGTTATTTATTTAAAACAATAACAAGAACAACAATGATGATGTCAAGTGTTTTCACTTGACAAAAAGAAATATTGTTTAATCTGTTAAAATTTAACTTCGCAGAGTCGCAAGTAAGAAATGAAACAATTATAGAAAAACCATCAGTTCACTGATAAGTAAAAAATGTAACAATTTTTATGTGTAAGTAGTGTTAAAAATATAGAGTCTTGTACTTTAGAATGTTCTAAGTCTGAATAGGGACTAGCAAAAACAAAACAAAAATTTGTACAAAGTGAAGGGCTCTTCTTGTGAATTTATTTTATTTGGGGTTTTATTCATAATACATTATTATTTTACTTTTTTCCATTTAGCATGTTCAATTTAATTCATTTCTTAGGAAACCATAATCACAATCTGGTCAACACTAAATGAGCTCAGGACTATCTACACAGTCCACTGTCACATCCTGAAATGTAACAGGAAGTTGTAATACTGAAGGAGGAAATAATACGTCTTCTACGTAACATCAGCTGTGAGCTCTTTGAAAATAGGGTCATCTGAGTCCATCTTTTTGCTGTTTTTTTGTTTGTTTGTTTGTTTGTTTTTGTAAAACAAATGCTGTGCTGGTGTCAGTGAAAGCTACAACAGTCAGCCACTATTTCACTGGCACTGTTAGCGGGTCTCACTGATTCCTCATATGTAAGAAAGAATGACTTGATGTACCTGTAAGTAAAGGTAAGCAGTTGAAAGTTGTAGACGACAAACATCGCCACAGTTGTTTTGCTGAACATATTTCAAACATCCTTGAAAAAATTAATACATTTACCTACATTTTTATTGTTTTTAAATTTCATTTTGATCTGCAGTATTTATTTTCAACATACAAATGAGAATTATATGGAATATAATTACTCCTAAATAGCAGACAGTAACTAGACTTCATTTGATGTTTAGTCTAAGTATATCTAAATTTCTAGGCATACAGTACAGACCAAAAGTTTGGACACACTTTCTCATTAAATTCAATGAGAAAGTGTGTCCAAAATTTTGGTCTGTACTCAATACAGACCAAAAGAAAAAAAAAAGCATACTAGAACTTTCTATCAGCCTGGCCCTGTTTTTAAAATAAACGTTGGCATATGTGATCAAACTGACTGGAGCTGGAGTCCAGTAACCTGTCCTGACCTGTCCTGTGTCGTTACATATCAACATGACATGTGTGCGTGCAGGGGTGTGTGTGTGTGTGTGTGTGCATTAAGGGCCCCTGTTGATGTACGCTACTGGAACAGACACACAACTGTGTGTCCAAACTTTTGGTCTGTACTGTATATTGAATGATATTGAATCACAGTGTATGTGGGACAATGTACTTTACATAAGGAGATACTTATATGTATGTGTGTTTGCATTGAGTTGTATTCAACCTGATAAATGACATTTACGTGTTTTAAACGTAAAGCTCTAGTGGTTGTTGTAATTTGAAAGCATTTCAAATTCAGAAACAAAAAGTATCTTTCCTAGTTTTATGCTAAATAAAAGTTATTAGCTGTAGCCTAAACCATTTTTGTCCCTGGAAAAAAAATAGAAAGAAAAACATTGTGGAATTTAAAGAATCAAAGTTCCCTAATTTTTATCTTTAGAAAAAAAAAGCATACTAGAATACTAGAGCTTTCTATCAGCCTGGCCCTGTTTTTAAAAGAAACGTTGGCATATGTGATCAAACTGACTGGAGCTGGAGTCCAGTAACCTGTCCTGAACGGTCCTGTGTCGTTACATATCAACATGACATGTGTGCGTGCAGGGGTGTGTGTGTGTGTGTGTGTGCGCATTAAGGGCCCCTGTTGATGTACGCTACTGGAACAGACACACGTTAACATGTAAAAATTAATTTGGCCAAAATATACAGACAAATTGCTATGAGGAACTTTTATTTTACTTTTATGATTAGAAACAGATTTCTAAATCAAGTTTTCAGAGCCACAGACTGCAGACCCTGTCTGCACTAGACATTACTGTGGCTATGAATAATGAGAAACTGAAAAATATGTAAATTTGTGAGTGTCTCTTTGCTAGTCCACATCCTCACTATATTTCCAAGGGATTGCTTTCAAAACCTTCTAGTTTTCCCTTTGCCCTCCCCCTAATTTTCAAAGCAGTTGGGACACCCTGCCCTTTAGAAAAATATTGTTACAGGCTAAGGATTCAATTTCTTCTTCTGTCTGCAAATAAAAAACCTAATAAATGACAGGTCGATTGGCTTTTTTATTATTATTTTTGATGTCAAAATAGTAGGTTGTTGGCTGTTGTTTTGAAGCTAATTGCTACTTGACACAGGGCCAGAATATAAAAACAGAATAACAGAAGCGTTTTGTCTGAGAAAATTTTCACCTTTTGTCCTGTGACTCACTCTGGTGACTAACATCATTTTTGTTGGCTGATATCTCACTCAGGAAGCCTGAAAGTTTTAAACTTGACTTGATTTCCTGATAAAAGTGAATCCATCACAATTACCAAATACATCCTGCATTTCCAAACAGCACAGACTTCCAGAGCTCACGTTGCTCAGGAAAACGTGTCCTGCAAAAATCAAGTCTTTATTCACTGGTTTTCAGGACGAATCGACAGGAGAGATAACTTTCTACATGAAGGGTGCTGATGTGGTGATGGCAGGCATTGTGCAGTACAACGACTGGCTGGAAGAGGAGGTAAATGTCCTTTTTTATTTTTTGAGTATTCATGACAGACATGGTGTTATTTTTGCTAGAAAGTCCTCTTACACTGAGAGAGGCTTTGTAAGTTGCTGAACCCAAATGTTCTCGTCTGCTTTTCCTAGTGTGGAAACATGGCGAGGGAAGGCCTGAGGGTCCTTGTGGTCTCCAAGAAGTCGCTGACGGAGGAACAGTATCAGGATTTTGAGGTAAGCATACACTTATAAGATTAAACCACAGCGAGGCAGAGCCGGGGGTTGGGTCTCCGAGGAACTTTCTGCTGAAAGACGAAGGATTTGTTTGACCCAAGTCGAAGGAAGCCTGCAGAGCTTTAAGTCAGTGCTCCAGAAAACTTAAGTGCTCCAGGCACATCAGCTGACGGACACTACAGATACAGATTGATATTTTGCCCTGACAAGTAAAGCCTCTAAATGTCAAAGTGTGTTATTTGGTAATCAGACTAACCTCTGACCCCTATTGGAGCCGCATCCACTCCGTCCTCCCACACAAGCACACTCACACATACACAGGGCTCCTCTCATTGTTTCAGCAGGGCAAGGCCGGGCCTTCTCCCCTGCAGTCCTTAGCCCCAGGCACATTTCTGAAGAGCATAATTGAGTGAGCAGAGCTGGTGGGCAGCAGTGAGTCACCATCTGAGTCACACACAGAGTTTGTGTTCCTCTATGAGTCATGGCCAGATTGTTTTTGCTTTATTTCACTTGCAATTTGCCCTGAAGCTGGAGCGTTAAAGATGGGCGTTGACCGATTGATCATGTCTGCTTCGAGTGTATGGATTTGGTGCACTGCAGTTTTCACAATTATGCGACGGCAAGTTCAAAAATGTACATTTCTGCTGTAAATATGTTTGCTATTAGCATTAAGGAAGGGGGGTCAGTTTGCACACACACATAATAGTGGGGTTCCTGTTCTGTCTGGAAAAGTTTCACATTTTATTAAAGGATTCTCTAAATCTGGATCAGATTCATGTATGGAATTAATTCCCTACTACATTTAAATGGTAGACAGCCTGTACTTGTAAAGCATTTTATCAAGTCAGAGGACTCCAAAGCACTTTGCACTACATTCATTCAACCATCTATCACTTTGCTGGTCCATCCATCCATGGATTTGTCTATTCCTTTCTTCATTCATCATCAATTTGTCTGTTTATCATCCATCACTTTATCTGTCCATCCATTCCTTTGTCTGTCCATCTACTCATCCGTCCATCCTTTGTCCATCTATCCAGGCTTCCCTTTGTCTGTCTGTTGCTCCATTCAAGCCATCTATCCATCCATCAAATTTTTTTGTCCATCCGTCTATCTGTCCATCCATCCATCATCTTTTTGTTCAATCGTCCGGCCGTCTATTTGTCCACCCATCCAACCATGCGTCCTTTTCCTTTCCTTTGTATATCTGGCATGTTTGCTCTTACAGAAACAGGAGCAATACTCTTCTTTTTAATTCTCTCTCAAACATCAAATACAGTTTTGTTCTTTTTTTTCCTGCTGGTCTGTGATGCTGATAGCATCAAAGCTTATCAACATCTTCTGACTTTTCCTGTTTCTCCGCCTCATTGGCAAAACTAAAGAGGGTCCCAGTGGCTCCTCTCCAAACACACTTACAATGTTAGTAAAGGTTTAAACTTATAGTAGCAGCTACTGTTTTGATTCTCAGCCAAGGTTGTTGAGGTGGTCCCCTGCAAGGGAGGGAGGTGGCAAAGTGTGGGTGTATGTGTGTCTGAAACTTTGCTGTGCAAAGTTGTTTGTCAATGTGGGAAAATCAAAATAGCTCAATTTATTATGGTTTTGATGCAAACAAGTATCTTCAAAGTATAATTTTGTTGTATAGACTAAGTAAAGACATCAATTATCTTGCATTCTCTACATATGTATAATGTCAAAACACCTGACTAAGTTATCTGTCGTCATGGTGATAGTTTATTTTTCTCTTCATTCTTTTGAACCCTTTTTGTTGCAGACTAACATTTCCTCTTCCTTTTCTTTGTCTTTAACAATATTATACTCTTCTCACTGCTTGCAATGAATCACACATTTTTTTTGTTTGTGTTTTTAGATCCACCCACTTGTGATAGCTCCATTGTTTGTGCTTCTCCCCAGGCGCGGTACGTCCAGGCCAAACTCAGTGTTCATGACCGCTCCCTGAAAGTAGCCACGGTGATCGAGAGCCTGGAGATGGAGATGGAGTTGTTGTGTCTGACCGGGGTGGAGGACCAGCTCCAGGCCGACGTCAGACCCACCCTGGAGATCCTCCGCAACGCAGGAATCAGGGTGTGTGGGGCTTTTCAGCTTACAGTGGTATTAAAGCATCGCCATGAAAAGCAGAGAAGCAGTCATTTGATTTGCATTTTAACTGGTTGCCTCCATAAATTTTCAGTGAATTGAATTATATTGTTTTTACCATTAGTTTGAATTATTTCAATGAATTCAAAACAAATGTGTTTTTGAAACACAGCAAGAAGACAATTCGCAGTGCTTTACATGATGAAAATAAAAATATTAATGACGTAATAAAGGAACGCAAAGTCGTACTACAGACTAAAATTAAAATCCTTTCAACTAATATTATAAATGGAACAAAAGCAGCTCTAAACAAAGGGAGTTTTTTCCTTGAGAAACTCAGAGTTTCAGCAGTTTTGCAGTTTTATAGAAGTTTGTTCCAGAATACATTAGAGGAGTATAAAAACTGAATGTTGCTTATCCAGGTTTAATTCTGATTTTAAACATTACGCCAGCTTACTTGTTATAGTCAAGTTCAGCATACTTGAACTGGATTATCTAAATAGTTCTTTGTCATATGAATAAAGCATAATTAATGCTTATTTTCTTATCAGTCACTTTAAGATTTTGCAATCTTTTTGTAATTAAAATTTTTTAATTTTTTTTCACTGATTTGTGGGGTTATTTTAGAAATATTTGCAAGGAATTTTGCAATCTTTTTTCTTCTTTAAACCCCTTCCAAATTCTACATAGAGAGGAAAAAAGATGAAAAGAATAAAAAGACTGATTGGACACAAAAGCATTTTTATCCTTTAGATAATATCAGTCACAGATTATAAATTTGACATCAAGTAAGGCAGAGGCAGCAGTATAGTAGAAGTAAGAAATACCGCTACCTGCAGATGGGAGTTAACAGTCAATTAAAGCCAAGATTTTTTACAGATTTTGCGGCAAATTTGCGATAAACACACAATTATGCATTAGCATGAAAAAATGTGAGCATCTATTTATTTGTGCATGAACTTCTGCAATCAGGGAATGGCGAAAAACTGGAGGAACTGACTTCAGTTTCAGTAATTGGATTTTTTGAAACGCACTTAACTTAGATAACAAAAAATTCTGATTTTGTCACTTTTTGCTGTAGCTATAATGAATTTAAGCTATATAATATATATATTTTGATCCTATTCTGTAGTTTGTATTTATCTAATCGTATCAGTGATTATTATGTGATCTGTTCAACCATCAGGTTTCCTCAGATGTGGTTTCTTCTGGTTTCTAATCAGGTTTGGATGCTGACAGGAGACAAGCTGGAAACTGCCACATGCACCGCTAAGAATGCCCACTTGATCACCCGCAACCAGGACATCCACATCTTCAGACAAGTAAGTGCATGACAAGGACGCAGCCTTAAGTGCATATGCAGCAACATTGCGATGCGGTTCCTGTCAGGACAGCTTTGACAGCTTCTTTAAACTCTCATCATCCAATCATTGTCCACTCCTTCTGACCAACACAGTTTAGCTAGTGGTCAAAGAGCCCCATGCAGCACTGCATGGAGCTAGAGCCAGCATCCACAGCTGAATAAATCACCTCCCACCAGTGAAAGCATCCAAAAACCACTGTCACAGAGAACAAACAGGCCTTCCCTCAAGCAGAAAGGAGAAACCAGCTGGACCACTCCCAGAGGGAACATGCAAAGGGTTCACTTCCTAATTTGTTTTGCAGATTTCAGGCTCTCGGGCAGCTTTGATAGACCCCCTTTCTGCCTTCCCCTCTGGAGCAATGCCAGAGTAGAAGGAGCGCCTGCCATGTGGGAAGGTTACAGCTTGCGTACAACTGTGGTTACTGGAAGAGAATAACAATGGCTGGCACAAGTTGAAAACCTCAGTCCCAGTGGATGGGGGAGTGCTGACTGGGCCTGCAACACATGCATCTGGATTGGCTTCCTGGTGGCCACCAATGGCCCAATCTGGATTGACGTATGAATAGTCAGCAGTTGAAGGATGTTCATGCCAGAGCAGGGCTCCTGCTGACAGATTAATGTCATGCCTTGTTTCTGCTGCACTTTTGGAGTTTATATTCAAAGTTGGTTTAGGAATTTATCATATAGCATACTTTCTCTTCCCAATTTTTTTACTTACTTTTAAAAGCAGAAGTCAAATGTTGCACACATTAAATGGCAAACCTTTTTTTTCAGGCCCTGGTATGTTGTCTCTCATTAATATATTCTAGACATACATCCCACTTCTGGACATGGATCGCTTCTAAGCTTATAAATTATGAAATTGTATCTATAACTTATACATATGTACCTTAATAATGTATTTTTCACTTCAAAAACAATGTCGTGCCATGCATTTTTGTGCAGATTCTAGAGCAAATATCTTGGTATTATGGAAATAAGACAAAACTAACATAAAAGTAACTTTTCAGCAAGATACACAAACTTGTTTTAAGTCAATAATTCCTTAATATTGATTTTAAAAAGTACTAGTTTCACCTACAAATGACTTCATGGAACATGGAACCAGTACTTATCCACCAATAATAAGGAATTATTTACTTAAAAAAAGTTACTGTATCTCCTGAAAGGTTATTTTTAAGTTAGCTAGGTCACATTTCAAGTGTACTAAGATATTTGTACTAGGAACTAGAGAAAAAAGGCTTGGTAAGATTGAAGTAGACAGACTGTGTGGCAGAAGTAGATCTGTTATGATGGCTTGTTTCAGCTGGCATTCCTGCTCACGACAAGGGATTCTGCTATGTTTAACATTTTGATACTTTTTGATATATTATTTTTTTATGTTGCATCTATCAGGTTTTGTTGCAGAATTTCTAAGTCAGTTATTAAGTTTTTCCGGCATTTCCATACACTGCAGGTGCTGCCGTTCTTCTGCCTGATAAACACCGAGCAGACAAAGACTCACAGATTGCCATCTCTGTTAGGTTTCCTCTTTCGCGCATTGTCTGTGCGTTGTGTGTGTGAGGACATATACATATGCGTTAATTTATAAATGTGGTTGGCCTTGCCACAGGTGACGACAAGAGGGGAAGCCCACCTGGAGCTCAACGCTTTCAGGAGAAAACATGACTGCGCTCTGGTGATATCGGGGGACTCGCTCGAAGTAAGCTGGCTCTCGCCTGTCTAATTCACATCCCACTGTCTTATCTGCCTTTATGAAACTGTGACATGTTTTCAGTGTGATACGTGATAATATCACATCCACTGAAGCCTTTCTGGATGTGGCCTCCGTGGTTATAGACACTTTCTAAACCGCAGCTGGAGTTTAACTGTAACTTGGGTAAAGGCATCCGAGAGCCACAGCCCAGATCAGTTAAATGTGGTGGCTTGAGGTGCTCACCTGTCCGCTTTTTTTTTCTTCCTTTGGCAGGTTTGTCTGAAATATTACGAGTATGAGTTCATGGAGCTTGCATGTCAGTGTCCCGCTGTGGTTTGCTGCCGATGCACCCCTACTCAGAAGGCGCAGATAGTCCGGCTGCTGCAAGAGCGAACAGGCAAACTCACCTGTGCAGTGGGTGAGTAATAACGATCCCATCCAGTCTATCTCTGTCAACCTCAAGACCTCAAATGTCTCAACCACAAACTGCTCACATCACTTCTAACAATTGCAAAACCGCATTTGTGGAGTTTTTTTGCATTTATTTTATTTCTGCCATCTTGTAATCCAGCTAAATTAAGATTAAGGGCATGTCTTGGTTGGTTCTGGTGAGTGATGTGAATCCATGACTTTTGTTCTCTCCCAGGGGATGGAGGAAATGATGTCAGCATGATCCAGGAAGCCGACTGTGGCGTGGGAGTGGAGGGAAAAGTAAGACTCTGTCCATCTCGTTGCCTCGCATCGACGTGACGCACCGACAGATATCGCACTTCCTGTAAAGATATCTCCCACATCCAGAGAGTTGAGGCCGAACTTACACACAGATTATTCCCTTTATGAGGATCTATTGTCCAAGAAGAGGAAGTGAAGATGACAGGAAGGTTTTAGTGTTATGGGGAGTCTCTCGGCAGCCTCTTCCAGAGTTTTCGTTGATCGTGACCCTGCATCCGCTATGGATGGAAACTCTAAGCAGAACTTGTGTTCAAAAATTAATTGCAATGATCATTAAGGAATAATCATTGCAAAATCCAACAGCATCCTTACAAAATGACAGAAGCACATGCTGCTTTTAACAAGCATCAGGTTTTAGTGTTTACAGATATCACCAATTAGATGTTGTGATATTCAAGGCGTTTTTTTATTTATTTTAATCCTGATGATTGTGTTTCCTAACTTCTGCTGTGACTATATTGAAGTTCAGTTATATTGGCTGTGTTACAGATTAGTTTTATGGCCCAAACCAGAATTTTTTGCTTGCTGATGGTTGGGTTGGGGTTAGGCTTTTGTGGTGTGTTTAATAAGCCTGCAGCTCATACAGCACAGAGAAAATCAAACGAGAATGAATGATGTAAAGTTTGATTAAAGAAGCAGAATATAACTTTTATAAAAAATTATTTTTTACATATTTGTTAAAACTGTGTCTATGTTGTGACAGCGCAATATGAAATGGATAGCCTGTGAAAAGATCAAACTACTCCATCTCGTCCCTGGTCTATTATTACTGTCTGAAGAAATGCACCGCTCCTACCAAAAATAGCCAATCAAAGCCAGGAGGAGGGTCTTAATGCTGTCATTCAACCTTGTGCATTGGTGCCCATGCTAACTAGCCTAGCATTCATTAGAGTCTCTGCTATCAGGAAGATGCAGTGCAGCAGAGAGCAAGGCGGCACACAAAGGATGATTGACTGCGCCAAGACCCTCCTACTGGCTCTGATTGTTTTTTTTTCTAGTTAGAAACAATCAGATTATCTGTGGTTAGGTTAAGGATCCAAATACTATACTGTCATGACATAGACAGTTTGAACAAATATGAAAAAGAAAAATGTTTTTTCTGAAAGTTACATATTGCAGCTTACTTGTTATAGTCTAAATGGAAGAGTATAATAGATAAATAGAAGAAAGTAAGTAGGGTACAGAAGTTAATGATACTGTAACAAGCATAACGTACTGCATCCCAGGTGATTTGGAATTGACTCACCCTGCGGTTAAAACAAGCAACAAGGTCGAGTGGGAAGACATTAAGCAAAAGCCAAAAATGAGAGAAGTTACACTGCTTACTCAAATTATGGTCTGAAAATGACACCAGTAAAGTTGTAACTAAATTATATCAGGTTTACTTCAGGCTCGGGCCTGTAATTAAAGTTAATTGGTCGGTTCAGAATTGGCTCAGACACCGTGTCTATCAGGCTGGATTTTTTAGGCCCGATCTAAACTCTGGGTTTAACTCTTCGTGTTCTCTGCAGGAAGGAAAGCAAGCCTCTCTGGCCGCCGACTTCTCTGTGACTCAGTTCAAACATTTGGGTCGACTCCTCATGGTCCACGGTCGGAACAGCTACAAGCGATCCGCCGCCCTCAGCCAGTTTGTCATCCACAGAAGCTTGTGCATCAGCACCATGCAGGTAACGCTAAAACACTGAAACATTTTCGTTCTTTTTCTGAGGATTCTAGAAAACATTTTAACCTCTGAATACAATGGGTTGGAAAAAATGATGCAATCCCTTGAATTTTTTTTACTTTAGAACCACAAATTTCACTCTAATTTATTTTTTGGGATTTGATTTATTGTGGTTAACGAACAGAAGTGCTTATTTGTGAAATGGAAATAATAAAGTACAGGTTTCTTCTGGTCTTCATTTTAAAAACAGCCACTTACCACTCCATAAAGTCATAATGGGTCCCATTTACAGTTTTACAGACCATGTAGTGGGTACATTAACATGTGAAGGAAGCTGCTCCAGCCAAATGGGACCAAACTGAACTGTTTACCCTACATGTGAAACAATACACTGCAAAAACACAAAATCTTACTGAGTGTTTTTGGTTTAGTTTCTAGTGCAAATATCTTAATACACTTGAAATAACTCAGAACTAACTTTTCAGCAAGATATAGGAGCTTGTTTTAAGTTAGCAATTCCTTAATATAGGTTAAAAAAAACAAAACTTCTAGTTTCACTGGCAGATTATTTCACATATACAAGTGGAAGTAGTACTATTTTTTAACCAATATTAAGAAATGATAGACTTAGAACAAGCTCCTATAACTTGCTGAGAAGTTACTTAAAAGTTAGTTTTGTCTTATTCCAAGTGTGCTAAGATATTTGCACTAGAAAGTGGACCAAAAGTACTTGGTAAGATTTTGTGCTTTTGTAGTGGGAGAAAACATTGTGTTTCATTTTGGACTTTTTCATCCACATGGTCAAACTTATTATTGGCAGAGAGGGGACTGATTTTCTCAGCAGGTATAGGAAAGCTGGTTAAATTCTTAGGAAGATGGATAGAGCTTACTATGGTGCAATTTATTTATTTATTTACATTTTTAAACAAGAAAAGATGAAAAAAACAGATCTTAATTTGCAGAACATGGAAAAAACACAAAGATATCCAACATCACATCATATAAATATACACTGCAGACATACAGACACAACAATTTACAAAATAGTAAACACTTAACAGTGATTGCAAAGGAAGATATTTAACAGACGAGTATTCCTAAAAAGTGCCAGTAGACTGCCATGTAGAAAAATTATTTGTGGAGAACAGTTTTTACAGGCTGATATAGTGGTGGGCATTTATTGTATAATTTTCTTTTCACAATACAATTTTGGTTTATTGTTGTCACAATAAATTCCAATTAATGCATGAAAAAACCCTAAAATTGTATTTTTGGGACTGTTAGTTTTACTATTTTCTCCACTGTTCAATAAAAGTGTATAAATAAATATCAATACATTTGAAAATATGATTAAATGTGTGCTTTTCAGTGATACAAATCACACTTTTTTATGTGACTGGTGTCCTAAACGGGTTATGATTGTTATGCAATGCAGAAACAGCCATACATACCTTTTAAAAAAGTAATAAATAAATAGTTCTTAAAGTTATTTTTTATCATTATCACAGTAGTATCACAAAATATCGTGATAAAACCTTAAGTCCATATCACCCACACCGAGCTGGTAATGGCAAGTGTTTGTTTTGTAACAGACCTAGTTGAGCAAGTAACCATTTCCAATGCTTGAAGTAAACCTGGTTTGGAGGCAGCAGAAGAATACAAATGCATACCAGACTTTTTAGATTTCTGTTTGTAAATATAAAACACAAAGTATGATTTTTCTTCTGATTCAAAATTTCCTGCTTGGCCTTGACACATATAATCTCAATAGAAGACAATAAAGTTTGTGGTTGTTCAGATGGAGTGTCGGCCTTTGCAAGACGTGTAAATAGAAATCTTGTCTGTCCAAAAATAAATCTGCATACCTACAGACAGACAGGCAAATGTCTCTGGGCTTGTCATGGGAAGGTGGGGTGGACGATGACTCAGAGGACGCAGGCAGTAGTGCCCTTCTGAGACAGCATTCCCATGTCCCAGTCCAAACTCAGCCCCCAATCTGGAGGGACATCCCATGACTCACTGGACCATGCACTTTATGGCTTTTAGGAGGCTTTTCTCCACCTCCCTCAGATTAAAAATGACCACAGATGGAAGCTGAATGTTTGGTTGGCAGCTCGGTACTGGAATCATTCATCTCCCAAGTTTAACTGAGAGGCTTGAATCGGTTAGTGTTTATTAGTTCCCTGCAGCTGTGGTGGGGTGAGGTATAAAATGTATACACCTGCTTCTGAATGCTCATTGCTCCCATCTGATTTAGTTTTTACAAAGCCGTCTAAATGTTATGAAACACATTTCTTTTCATTTGTATGTTAAGAATAACTCAGGAAATGTTCTCACACTCCTGTTCCCAACTCACTGCCATTTAGCAAACATTAAGTAAAATAAAAAGGAATACAACTGAGTATTTGTTTTCTGCTTTTTCTCTGTTTCTGCAGGCTGTTTTCTCCTCTGTTTTCTACTTTGCTTCAGTCCCGCTCTACCAGGGATTTCTGATTATTGGGTGAGACACAAGCTCTCGGAGTACTGATGACTTATTAACAGAATATTTGACTGACTTTGTTCCCTGGAATTTCCTCTTTTTTAAACCCAAAAGGAAGTCGGAGAAGAGGAAAAAGTGAAATTATGATACATGTGTCGTAAATCTTCTGTTGCAGTTACTCCACCATCTACACCATGTTCCCCGTCTTTTCCCTGGTTTTGGATAAGGATGTTAAGTCAGAGGTTGCCATGCTTTACCCAGAGTTGTATAAAGATCTGTTGAAGGTATTGATGAATAACACTTCCAGTGTTGCTATGCAACTTTGTATTTTTGGTGACACAGAAACAAAAGAGAAATACGCTTTTTCTTCTTCTTTTTTTACTTCCACAGGGCCGACCGCTGTCTTTCAAGACTTTTCTAATTTGGGTCCTTATAAGTATATATCAAGGTAAGATTTAATAGTTTGATGGCTTGATTTTCTATGAAAATCCTCAATGAAGTTTTTTACATTTTGTCACACTACTACTAGCAATGCACTGATCCACTTTTTAATTTAATTTACGATACAATAAAGATATCTGAAGTTTAGGATGGACTGACACGATATGGTACTGATATTGATATCGGATTGGTGCATCTCGAATTACAACTACAAGATCCATTGTCTTTTGTAGTGCGTCTCTACCAGTGTTGCACATCAATATTTAAGTGTTGCTACTGATTCTTGATTTGATTTCAGTCTGTACTTTGACTGGACCATTCTAACACATGAATATGTGCTTTGAGTTTGACTCATGGTTTAGGGGAGGCTGGCTCTGTCTTGGTAGGTTTGCTCAAATGTGGAAAGAGTATAAAAATAATGTACTCGAGTAAAAGTACAGTTACTTTGACAAGCATTTTACTTAAATACAAGGAAAATTACTCAAAGAAAGGTAAGAAATACCTCATTAAAGTAAAATTTACTTAGTCACCTTTTTTTTCTTTATGCTAACCAATCCAAATGAGTAATGATTTTTTTTTTTTGTATTTTTATTCGTTAACTGATATGATTTCAGATGTTACTGAGTGAAATACTTTAATCAAACTGAAGTAAAAATTTAGGTTTTATAAACAACTTGAAGAAAAGGAAAAGTACAGACAAGTTGTACTTAACTACAGTAACGTGGGTAAATGTAACTAGTTACTTTCCACCCCTGGGTTTCCTGTAGAGATCTCCAATATATGAAATGAGAATTTTGCCACAATAAAAGTGACGACGTGATTAAAATATCCTTGCAGTCTTTGTGGTAACATATCTGTCACTGCCAACACAGACAACAATATTGGTCCAGCAATGAAACTTACCCATTAATAAACTTAAGTACGTCAGTGTGTATAATTGTAGCACAAATTAATACACAAGCATGTTTTCAAAAAGAAATGATGTTTATCCATTCCCTAATGGAACCAACAGTGAAAAAACAATAGTTGAACAACAAAGGTAATAATCTGAATCAAACTGTCAGTATTGGGGGTTTTATTACAATAATTTTATTTTCTCAGTGACAATAAACAAAGCAATAAATGCTCCTCCCTAGTTTGCGGTTGTGCCCTACTCTCAAAGACGGCTCAAACAGAGCTGAGTGTTCAAAGAGTAGAGTTTTGTTTTAGAATTTAACGCCGCTTTAAACTTTTCTACAACTTTCTCTGTTCATAGGGTTTCTTTCTCACTGGGCAAGAGACAACTATTTGTGGTGCATGTTTCAGCAATGAGACAATCCAAAAAACTTAACATGATTGAAACATGGGACTACAGACTGAAATAAAATAATGATATTTTAGTAAATATTAATGTTAATATTTGTAAGCAATGGCTCTTTGTTTCAAATATCTGCTTATCAATTTTTAACCAAATTGCTTAGGAGTCATTGTGGAAAGTCCAATGATATGATACAGTTTTTTGCTGTTTTTAATTAGTAATTTAATTTAATTTACATAAAAGACTAACACTAAAAGTACCAATAATATATTTTTTTCTCTTTTTTGTGATTTTCTTGAAAACTGAGATTTTTTCTTTACATCTTCCACTACTATCAACTTATTGTAGAAAAAAACCGAATCAGTTTTTTTTTTTTTTTTTTTTACACAATAGGTCAGGTAACATTTGTGACTATAAACAAGTTCTATTTAGCTGGACTAAGGCCAAAAATGGCTCTTTGGAGAGTAAAAGTACACACTTTGACTCCATAAGGTGACTTCTAAATACAGTTGTTTGCTGTGAATTTATTTAGGGATATCAGAGTAAACAGGGATGAACACATTGGCATGCAGCAGTTTTCAGGTTTTAAATTTTATGAAATGAAAGCCGTATATAATATCCCTTTTTCTTTAGTTTTGTTACTCTAACAGAATCTTGATGAGAATAATTTTAATTTATGATATACATGTGGAAGGTTTCTTGGAGTGTGTGCCTGTATATTTACGCAGTTGGTTTTTGGTGTTTTAAAAACATCAGACAGTAGAAAATGTTGAAGTTCAGGTAGGCTGAGGATGTTCCTACCAGACGGCTGCATCGCTCTACCTTAATCACACATCACTCTTTAACAGCCCACACACTTTGAAAGCAGAGGGAAGTTTCCGACACGCACCGTTGGCCATGAAAAGCTGTTTACCGTCGCATAATGAGCTACACCCTGAAACTTTTTATCCATTTCTAACAAAACAGGAGTTTCCCTTTTTACCTGTGGGCTTATCTTGTTTGCAAATCATTGCTGCGTGTGTTGCTTTCACTTTGTCTCCTGTGTTTTTCCAACGTACAGAATACCCTCAAGCATATATTTGAAAATGAGGGAAGAAATTGTCTTTTTCTTTTTTTTCAGTGAACTGGAACTATGCATTTTGAATTAAATATTACAATTGCTTGAATAGAACAAAGTGAATATCAGAAGAAAAAAAAATCAGCCACATTTGTGTTTTGATTTGGATCATTTTAAAGTAGCTTGTTGGTTACCAGCAAAGAATAAATTATAAATGCATATTTGTTTTCCCCATTCTTTTCCTGCTGGGCATGTTTTACATATTTTAAAATGTCATACTAGCGCTTTTACAAAACCAATTTTCTAATGTAGACATTGTTTTTATATGTAAATAAAATCTGATTACATAACGCATATTAGGTAAAAATGTCAGACCTTCTGCTGACCTCTACCTTATATGTAATTAAGAAACTTTATCTAAATCTGAGTTTCTGCTGTTGGATATTTTTTAACATCAATGTTCAGGAACCTAAAAACTGCTTTTGCTCCAGAAGATTATTCAGTACAGCTTGATCTGGACTGCTGTCTGCCAATCAGAAAGCTCTGCTATAGATGGGAACATAATTTTATAAAAGCAAAATGCAAAATATATTGGCACTAACATTGATATCAGTTGACATTAGTCATGTTTTTTTTAACATATTGGTATTGGTTCGATAAATAAAGCTGGGTTGATATGAACAACTGATATTTATTTTGATCTCATTGCCATCTGGTACTTGCTGGGGTTTTTTTGCCAAAGGTGATAAAATGTTTAAGTGGTAAATATCGGTTATCAGCCGTAATAGATTTGTAAATCGGCCCAAATTTTAATTTTTAGTAGTAATGCATCCCACCTTTTCCTACTTTTTAGTGAGTAGGAAATTAAGCAGCAGCATCCCCAGAACGTAGAAAGCAAAAGCATCGTTTTATTTGTACTGTACTGTTCTCATCCACAGGGAGCATCATCATGTACGGAGCCATGCTGCTCTTCGAGTCCGAGTTTGTCCACATTGTCGCCATTTCCTTCACCTCCCTGATTCTGACCGAGTTGCTGATGGTGGCCCTGACCGTTCAGACGTGGCACTGGCTCATGATAGTCGGCGAGCTCCTGAGTTTGGCGTGCTACATTGCTTCACTCGTGTTCCTGCACGAATTCATAGGTGAGTAATGTCCTCATCGCTCCTGATTTCAGCTACTTTACAGATGGATCGTTGTGTTCCAGAAAACAAAACAAAAGCCTAATATAATTTCACTGCAGACTGAATTGTGTTTTTCTGCTTTGGCCGGCCTTGAAATAGGACGTCAGCATGCAGCGGTATGAGGGGGGAGGGCTTGGTTTTTAATGTGTCTCCTGTGTGCAGTAAACTGTGGAATTAGCAGGTCTAGAGGTGAATGTATTGACAATATGACCTGGTGTGTCTCAGGCATTCTGTAGCATCAAAGAGGAAATGCCACCAGTTTGGTTGGTTTCCTTTGAGCTGTGTTTTGAAATAAATGCTATATAAATGCATTCGTGATCAGTTTAAAAGAAAAATATTTGCAGAAGCAAAATTACCCTTTACATATATGTATTTTTGGGAATAATCTCCCTCTATTTTGTTTTTTGTTGCCAAACTGTTAAGCATCAATTTACACTGGCCACCACAAAATAATCCAGTTTTGCTTTTTTCCCATATTAAGCGTCCTGTAATAGTGAATGCCCTGACCAAAAACTCTCCAGGTTTTTATTTTCAGCTTTATGTGAGGCGTGGAGTTCCATTTTCAGCCTGCAATCTCGACCACTGAGGAGCATGACTGGCATGTGGTCAAGTTTACCCTTTTTGGGCTTTTTTTCTTCTCTGTTTTCTTCCCTCTTCAAGTCAGACTGAAATAGACTTTAGATGCTGTTTTGTTGCATGTGCAGTTTATACATTTTAACTGAGCTTTATCCAATATTTCTTTCCCTTCCCTGCATATTAAGCTGTCTGGGTCAATGTCGTTCCCACTCTGGGAGATTCCAAGGAAAAATAATAAAGGCAAGAAGTTATTGTTAGTTAATTATAAACATGCTCAGCAGTAAATGTTGCGCACGTCTTGAGATAATTATGTGTTGAAACCCTCATTGCCCTAATTAATGTCAGTGAGGCAAAATGCGTAACATACCAGAGCTTAGTGTGGACTAACTATTCTTACATTGCTTATTTGTAACCTAAACACGTTACCAGACGTCATTTTATTAGTTTTCTGTTAGGCCTTTTAATGTGATCAGCTTGTGTAAAGTGAACCTTACCATGTGGTAAATGTAAATTACTGTACAACACATGCTGGGCATTATTATTCTGTCTACTCATTTTTACTTTTTTATTAATTGGTCTTAACAATTATTCACAGTTCAAAACGTATGTCAAGCATTTAAGGGATGTTTTTCTACAGAAAATGCTACTGAAACCCATTGAAAACCTCATGATTATTACACCAAATATTTCTGAAAACTTTCTGAGTTAGAACTCAGGAAGAGTATTGTTGTTTCTAAATGAAAATGAACTTGTTCTCTTGCATTATTTGAGAAAGCACTGCATCTTTTTCATTATTTTGACCATTTCTCATTTCCTGCAAATAAGTGCAAAATCTGTGCTTGGAATTTCAGAAACCTGTTGTCAGTAGTTCATAGAATAAAAGCGCAATGTTCATTTTACTCTTATACCCATAAAAAGTAAAATCAGAGAAACTTATTATTTAAAGTGGGCTATTAATATTTTCCAGAATTTTTTTAAAGCACTAGTTGTCTTTATTTATAGCAGTTCAGACAGAAAATGGGGACAGAGAGAGGTCAGAGTGCAAAGAACAACTTTTACTAAAATGTGATAATGGAGAAAATGCTAAATTGCTGAGTCCTTTAATTCAAAGCTAAAAACCTATTTGTTTAGAGTTGCCTTTTTTCTGAATTTTTTCTATTTAATTTCATCCTAATTAAATAGTCCAAACTATTTTCATCTTTTATCCATAACTTGTCACTTTATTTGCTGAAGTTGTTGGCGTGTAGAACGATAAATAGAGGTGAATAAAACCTCGGCCTCCTTACGTGTTCACATACTGACCATACCATGGTTTCCATTGTGCTTCCAACTGTGTTACCAAAGAGACTCTTAAGCCCGTGTTTGCTATCACTGTTAAGGAACATCCTCAGCCTACCTGATAAGCAAACAATTTTAGCCAGGTGGGGGGCCAAATAAAGCCTGGTGGCCCGCCAGGCTTGTAATACACTACACTGTATTCCAAATGATTACGCAAGTGATATTTTCTCAGATTTTCTTAATCAATGCAAATGATGGTCAGTATAATTTTCAAGTCATGAACTATTACAGTATAAATCTAATTTTACTTAAAGCTCCCCATGAGAACAGTATTTTTTTTCAAAAATAAAAAACTCAAAATGCACTGTTCCAAATTGTTATGCACAGCAGATTTTCATTTTATGGATTATAAAGAACTGCAAACGGTCATTCTGTGAATGTGCAGCATTAAGTGGTCAGATGTACTAAAATCAAAAGCTATTTCAATCAAAAACATCTTAACAGATCAAGTTACATGTTAACATAGGACCTTCTTTGATATCACCTGCACAATTCTTGCATCCATTGAACTTGTGAGTTTGTGGAGTTTCTGCTTGAATTTCTTTTCAGGATGTCAGAAAACCTTCCCAGAGCTGCTGGTTTGATATGAACTGCATTCCACCCTCAGATCTTCTGCTTGAGGAAACTCCATAGGTTCTCAATAGGGTTGAGGTCAGAGATCAGAGGTGGATGGTGACCACACCATGAGTTTCTCCCCTTTTATGCCCATAGCAGCCAATGACACAGTGATAGTCCTTGCAGCATTCATTGTCATGATGAAGATGATTTTGCTATGGAAGGTACGGCTCTTCTTTTTGAACCATGAAAGAAAGTGATCAGTCAGAAAGTCCATTTACTTTGCTGAGCTCCTTTTCACACCTTTGGGGTCTCTGAAGGGGCCGACCAATGATTCTCTCTCCATGATTCGACCCAAAGCATGACTCCATCACCTCCTTGCTGACGTCACAGCCGTGTTGGGATGTGGTGGCCATCCATCACCAATCCACTACTGCGTCCATCTGGACCATCCAGGGTTGCACAGCAGTCATCAGTGAACAAGTCTGTTTGAAAATTAATCTTCATGTACGGCTGGGCCCACTGCGACCGATTCTGCTTGTGAGCTCTGGTTAGTGGTGGCCGAATAGTAGCTTCATGCACCGCAAGCCTCTGGAGGATCCTCCACCTTGAGGCTCCAGAGGCACCAGCAGCTTCAAATAACTGTTTGCTGCTTTGTAAGGGCATTTTAACAGCTGCTTTCTTAAGCAGCTCTCCAGGTTTTTATTTTCAGCTTTATGTGAAAAGCTGAACATTTTTCACACAATTTCACAAATCCGATGAATTTGTCTAACAGAAACCTTCCTCATTCTGCCTTTATCTGTACAAACCCATCTTTGTTCTGAATCAGCCACAAATCTCTTCACAGTACGATAACGCTTCAGTTTACGTTAAATATCTAATATTTTCACATCTTGTCAAACGGCACTACACTATCTGATGATTTTCGTCAGCAGAGATCCTTTCTCTTTCCCATATTGCTTGAAACCTGTGGCCTGCTTAATAATATGGAACATCCTTCTTAAGTAGATTTCTTTTAATTGAGCTCCCCAGACAAACTAATCAACCCAGCTCTCTGAAATTAATTGTAGTGATTCAAAGAGCCCTGACACACAATACCATCTATAAATTTAATAGCACAACAAAAAATTTAACCTTTATGACACTTAAATCCAATTTGCATAATAATTTGGAACACGGTGTCGAAGAAACCCTGATACTTACCTTTATGTTTTAACATAAAGAAAAGGTGTAATGTAAACTTTTAGTGTTTCATGAGGATTGATGAAATCTTTACCACTCAGAATTGCTGGCTTGTGCTCTTCGTCAGTTTAACTTTGACTCTTCCTCTGTGACAGATGTGTACTTCATCACCACGGTGTCGTTCCTGTGGAAGGTGACCGCCATCACGCTGGTCAGCTGTCTGCCTCTGTACATCCTCAAGTACCTGCGCAGACGCTTCTCTCCACCCAGTTACTCCAAGTTGACCTCCTAAAAAAATAAAAAAAATAGAACAAACTCTCTGGCCACGTTTCCTGAAAAGAGGAATCCCAAATCTTCACCTTTACCAGGGATCCAAAGACACATTAACTCCTTTTTAAATTCTGAAAAGCTCTTTGATGGGACAAATAGTTTACTGAGAGTGATAAAGCAGTGTTAATTGCTCTGTGTGTTTGATGCATGGCTGATTGATGGGGTTCGCTGTGTGGTAAGCTCCTGCAGTAAGATTAAACTGACCTGATTCAACCAGTTTTATGAAACATATTTATTATCAGTGATCAATTTTGCATTTAAAATGCCCTCAGGACAAAAATAGAAACATCCACACGCCACAAGACAAATGAAAGCTAAACAGGACCCATTCTATTTCATAATGTGACCAGGAAAGGAGGAAGAGAAGTTGGCATCTGGCTCCGAATTCCTGCCTAAGCAACACACCTACTTATTTAGAGAAAAAGTGAGATTGTCGTAGATTTCTCTCAGGAGTTGATTCACGTTCTCCTCAAACAGCAACTCGTAATTCAAGGTTTAAACGTCTAAAAGTGAAATGGTTTTACAACATGGGCTTTGCTAAACTGAGACGTGATTAAACTTGTGTATTCCCTGATGCGTCACCCCCAAAGCTACAGCTCAGCACGACGGGGGTGGCATTGCCTCCTTTTTTAGCACGACCTCTGGAGTCTGATGTTAAATCCGTCCCGCCGTCTTTGTTTGGACCGTGACTTGGTGTTTGTGGAGAGTGGTCCGAACGCCGGTGAACCTCTCCGCCGACGTGCAGCCTGGCGGAGGGCTACACACAACCTCTGATGTGGCGGGTCGACTGTGGCCGCGCACTCAGCCCTGCATGATGACTCAAAGCCATAGCTGAAAATATACCCCAGTGACCGAGTCGCTGTCCTTGGGGGTCCCACACTGCAAAAACACAAAATCCCACCAATCATTTTTTTTTCTCTAGTTTCTAGTGCAAATACTTTAGAACACTTGAAATTAACAAAACTAACTTGCTAGTAACCTTTCAGCAAGATATGCGCATGTTTTACGTCATCAATTCCTTAATATTGATGAAAAATTCTAGTTCCACTGGAAGATTATTTCACTTAGAACATGGTGTTATAGGTGAAATAATCTTCCAGTGGAACTAGTAATTATTTCATCAATATTAAGGAATTATTGACTTGGCAGGCTCATATATTTTGCTGAAAATCTACTTTTAAGTTAGTTTTGTCTTATTTCAAGTGTCAAGGTTTTTCCACTAGAAAATGCACAACAATGCTTCGTAGGATTTTGTTTTTGCAGTTCATCTACTTTAACATCTGTGAATTAACAAAAGGGATCAAGTAAAAAAAAAAGTAAATTACTAATACTGCACTTTAACAGAAACTAACGTGATGCGAAGCACCTCAGATTCATTTCACTCATGTTGTGATGAACTGTAAATATTTCCCACCTATCAGTAACATGGCCACACATCGTTTATCATGTATTTATTTTATTTTGCGTGTTTAAAAAAAGGGGGAACTAAGCATGAAACTTTGTACAAACTGTGCCGTCTTGAGTCTTTTTTTTTTGCTATGTAGGACTGGATTTTTTTATTATTTGTACTAAAACTTGAATTCTTTAATCTGTTTGAATATTTTTAACTTCTCTGGAATATTTTCATGTTAAAGTGTAAAGCATTAATGATGCTAAAAACGGTTTGCTTCTACATGCAAAGCTTATGTTTTATTTAAATTTGTTGATTGCACTCAAGGGAACGGAACAAAAACAAAAAAAACTGAAATGTGCTGATGTCATTATTGTGATCACTAATAAATGTGGGTTTTTTTCTTGCTGTTTTTGTGGACGATTTTATCTTTTTATGTTTTATTTATTTTTCAATTATTTATGTAAATCATATTTAAGTAAAACGATATATTGTTATTCAGGTTAATATTCGACTTGTAATGAACCAAGTCGACGTAGCTCATCATTGTGAGACAGATGGAAATGAGGAATTATTTCAAAAGTTGTATATATTTTTAAGGCTTTGTAATGATTTATTTCTGGGGTGTCCAAACTTTTTGTCACCTGAGCCAAAATCATCAAGTCGCTAAGAACTAAAAAATGAGCCTAAAAACTGTAATACTTTTCACAATTCAAAGCACTAAATTGTAGGAGTTATCAGATTTTTTTATTTTTTTTACTTACAATAAACTAAGCATGCAATATTTAAGTGAAATACAATAAAGCTTTCAATTGTTTTACAGGGAGGGGGTATGTAAATTGTTGTACATCCCAAACTTATGAATGATTGGGCTTGATTACATTAATAAAAGAAAGCCAATTATGGAAAAATAACTAAAAAAATTCTACAGTTAGTCTATTCTAAGCAGTTAGACCAGGATCTGTTCTAGTCTTTATTTGAAACTGTGTCTTGCTGTATTTGTTCATTCATTCATTACAGGCTGATCTGGGAGCTCCAGAATCTGCTTCTGAGTAGATTCTGTTTTGCAATGAATTCAAGAAGAAAGTAGAAACCCTGATTATTTTCAATTTCCATCCATCCATCCATCCATCCATTTTCTAACACCCTTGTCCCTAGTGGGGTCGGGAGGGGTGCTAGTGCCCATCTCCAGCTAACGTTACCCCCCACGAGAGGCGGGGTTCGCCAGTCTGTGCAATTAATTTAAATTTATTTGCAATAATTTTATCCTCATTAAGAATAAAAAAGCCTCCATCCGCATAAACCACGTGTGAACTTGGCAAAACAAATCTGTACTAATCTTGAATTGCAGTTCAAGGCCACAAAAATAAATGCCAATCCAGGGGCCTAGAATGGCCCCCAGCCCACACTTTGGACACTTTATTTGAAACAATGAATTTCTAGTAAGAAATTTCTACATTCACCTGAACCTTGTAGCGAATGCTTAAGAAGAAGAAGAATTACTTTATTCATCCCAGCAGGGAAATTATTTTGCAGCTACAGCAAGAATTTTTTTTTTATACACAGATTAACACACACGACAGGAGCTGCGTCTGCAGGCAGCCAGCTGAGCCGGCGCCGTTTTTGAAGGAGGACATGCGGCAAAGGTCGTCGGGACCGGGAGGCGAACCCGCGACGTCCACAGGTCTAAGGCCTCCAAATGTGGGGCGTGCTAACCCCCTGCGCCACCACAGCACGCTGGGGCAAACCACATTCAAGCATCTTGAATGTGTGTTTTTTTTTTTTTTTAATCTCACCGAGATCTATTTACCTACCATTGGTAACCATGAGTAAACCTGGTAGCTTCACAGCATACTTTAACTAGTTGAGGTCTTGCTCACGAGTGAGAGAAAAATGGAGCGGGGGATTCATAGGTGGATTGGCATGACGGTTGTGGTGAAAAAGAGAGCTGAGCTTTCAACCATCCAGCTAGAACTACTGAAGCTGTTTGACGTTCTTCTTACTAAGGAACATTACACCAAAAATTTGTGATACATGTGTGGATTAAAGAAAATCCACAATAAATTCAAAGTTTCTTCTAAAAATCTTTACAGTTGCAATCATTCCACCTCAGTTTAGATTCAGTTGAGTCTAGAAAAAAGAACAGCATATTTCAAAGGTATAGATCATAAGGCCAGAAGCATGCTATGTGAAGGATGTTAGAAAATGTTTCATTTCTGAACTTCTCCACAATGATTGCATCCCGCAGCCGCGTTTGAGCTGACACCATGTCAATAACAGTTCTTGTGCTCCTTTTAATCTGATTCCACTTCATTTTGTGATGAGGTGTGAGTTACAGATGGAGCAGAACAAGGAGGCTGGATGTTTGGCTTTCTCTCACCAGAGGAGGGAGGCACCGGTGCCAAGAGACTTGGTCTGAATCATCTTCTACACTTAGGCTGTGCATTTTTTAAATTTACTATGAACTATAAAATACGATTAATATCTTATTTTCCTTTATGTTAATAGAAAGTCTCTCTATTAAACTTATGATTTGTTGGAGGAAGTGGTTGGAAAGAAAAGTGCTGATGCTTGCATTGCTTTTTTAGCCAGGAGAGGATTGAGGTTCAGTTTGATTTGCAGCCATGAAATCTCCTCTTTTTTCAATGCACTCAAAATATGTCCTGTTTTTGTTAATACTACAGACTGTCCTCTTTGCTTCCCGTTCTTCCACTGATGAAACGCATGTTTTTATCAATAACAGATGCTACAGAAGTAAATCAGTCCATGAAAATAAGAATGTCACTCCAGGGTCAACAGAGCTGCCCTCTAACATCAAAATTTTGTTTTTTTGTTGTTTTTTTCCTCGTATTGAGGGCAGCTCTGCAGCCCTGGGTGGTTCATTGCCTTCAGTCTGGTTCAAGTCGAAGTGATTTCTGCAATTTACTTTCCCTTTTACATGCATATGTTTTTCAAACTTCAAATAAAAGCAAATTACAACTGTTTTGTAGCATATTTAGTCTAATTATCGCAATCTTGGTGCATTTTATCTCCAGCACTTTAAGAGGGGAATCTATTTTTCCAGCTTGGAAACATCATACGTCAGGTTTTCAGTAGAACAGCGTAAAAAAGAGAGGCAGATTATGGTGAAGCTGCTTCACATCACACCACCCACTGTCACAACAGCCAGTGCGCATTATGGCATGGAAACGTTGCTAAAAACAAAGGCTTCCACCGTTTTCACAGAAAAAATCCGAAAGCATTTTTAATCCTCAGCTCATCTTGACCTGACCAGAGTAAAGGAGGTAAATTAACATACAGGAAACAGTCAACACTGTTGAAGTCTGCCTCTAAACCTGCAGAAAGAGAAAAAAACAATGACTGAAGAGGTCAAGACACGGTAACAGCTGTAAGACATGGTGGTGGATCCTGCTGAGGGTTTGTTTGGCTACAAGTTGGAAACATATAAACTGAATTATATATACTGATTGTGACTTAACACTGATTGTGTTATGCCAGGACCTTGTTGATGCCTACAAAGGGTTAGACATGTCTGTCCAAATATTAGAGGCAGATGTGTGTGTAATATGACACTATGTGAATTAAAAAAAAAGAGAATAAAATCCAATTTGGGTACTTAATATCCATCCAAGATTCAACTGCTTTATTAAAATCATTTGTGTTCCATTCTGAAAGACACTGGAGTTATTGATCTTAAATGCAATTCTCAAAAGTTTTGAAAAGGTGGTTGCCATCAAACACGGGGTCAGCTGGGGTCAGGGAAGCCCTGGTAGGAGGACCAAATGAGAGGAACGTGTTTGAACACATTTATGATCCAAACGCCCCTTCAGCGCAGCCTGCATAGATGCAGAAAGATGTTTTGACATAACAGAAACCGCTGAAGAGAGATGTGGAATGACACCAAATAACGAACAAGCTGCTGCAAACGAATTGTTTACTACACAGTCTTATTGCTCTGTGTAAACACTGGATTTTAGCAGTGACAAGCCCTTCACAAAGGCATTGCAAAGCATGAACACACACCCTCCTCTGGCTCTATTTATAGCTCAATGGGCCTGGAATGCTTTGATTTGTCTTTACACCCACAAGTCTTAAAAAAGCACTGGGAATGTGCTTCCCTCCCTGTCCCTATGATCCCAGATGATACCAGTTAATGCCTCCAAACCCAATTTAACAAAGCCGCCCATAGCACTTAAAGACGGCCTGGATTAGATCCATCTTTTTCCCCCTCGATTTGAGTAAAAGAGGACACGGGTGTGTTGAGATTGTGGAGGCTGAAACGCAGGCGGTTGTTGTTATGAATATAGTTGTAATGGGAGGGGTCAGTTTTGCTTTAAGCTGAAATGCTGAATAGGGTTCTTTTAGTTTGTTTTGACTACCAAATATAGCCTCTGTGCATCCATTCTGAGCTGATTATACATACAGAGTGATGGTGCAGTTTTGAAATACAGCAAGGCTGAAATGGAAACCTGAATACGACCCAATGAAAAAAGAACAGTGTTGACAAGTAGAAGTGGTTCAATTTCATGGGTTTGTACCCACCAAGGAACACCCTATTATTTTGTGTACCACGACACTGAAACTAAACTACAAACATTCTGGATCTTGTTAAATGAAAAAGAAGGTCCTCTTGGCTGCAGATGCAAGCACTTTCTATGTTGGTGGAACCTATTAGTGCATTTATAAAATTTGGAAAAAGAAGAGACACATTTTCCAGAGATCTCAGTTTGTGGCAGGAAGGAAATAGATTCCTTATTGCACAATTACGTGCCACCGCCGCCCAAACTAAAACCATGTCAGCAAGTCCAAGCTGCCACCATAATGCCCTTTGATGAACTCTTCAGAAGTATGTGATCAAGCTGATTTTGTGTTAACAAGGACACTGTTTCTTGACTTTTGCTTCACATTTTCATTTATCTGAATGGCACCATCCATGCGTTTAAAACTCAGGCAATGCTCCAGGTGGAATGGATAACTTTTGACTGTCTTAGTGTGACTGAGGAAGTTCAGACCTTGTACCTCTTCTATTATGATGTTTTCTGTGCTATTGTTCACTTGTATGCAGATGATATTGTATTATACTGATCCCCTACCAATTACATTTAAGAAATGTCTAAATAAATTGTACAATGTAACACTTGTTTTAAATGCCAACAAAACAAGGCATTTAATACAACGCCTTAAAACAACAAAGTGTCATATTTGTCAACTTCTACTCAATGCAGTTATGCAACATTGATTCTTAGGTTATTTCTGATACTCAGGGCTATTCTGTGTCTCCTCCCACTACAGTTCTTAACATGCACACAAGTTAAAAACTACAGTGGAAAAAGAGTCAGTCTCTTGTCATTCCTACAGTTTGCCATCCATCCATCCACTTTGGTCCATCTGGGGTCTTAAACGTGCTTCATAAACACATTGACTGACTTATTTCTCACCAGCTCATTCTAGGTCACACGTGGTAAACTCTGGTTCTCTAGGGCCCAGATCCTGCAACTTTGAGAGATGTTTCTACTTCAGCACGGTTTAAATGAGTAATTAGGAATGAGAAAATGCTGATAAAATACTTCAGTCCGAATTGGGTCAGGCTGCTAGACAATGAGATCTCAGAGGACCCATGTTCTCCACAGATGACCTCTGAAGCAGGGATGTCAGGCTCATTTTTATTTTAGGCCATATCATGATCATGAATATTCTCAAAGGGCTGGTTGTCCCCAAATGTATTGATAAAACCACAAACTGCCAAAATTTGAATAAATAGCTGTTTCAGGATTCGATAAAGGCTTCTTAACATTAATATATCAAACATCTTTCCACATTGATGATCTGGCTGTATACGTGGCTGTATACATTAAAAGCCATTGCGGGCCGGATTTGGCCCCCAGGCCCTGAGTTTGACACATGTGCTCTAAGGAATACAAATTACTGATATATTTTTTTCTCTTTGTTGTTTATTTGAATGTGGACAAGTGTTAAATACAAGCAGATACTAAACACTAGAACATTTATAGCATTTCTTAACTTGCAATGCACTTCCCCTTTAAGATGTTACTGAATACAAAGAGTACATTTATGATCCCACTTGTTCTCAATTTAAAATCTTTACTAATTACATGTGTCATTTCCTGCTAATGTCAACGTTGATTCATAATATTTTTGTCTGCTTGTGGAGACATACCAACAGACGTTTCTCTTTAATGCTGAAATGAAATCTAAGATTAGATCAGAAAGCATCACATTTAACAGTTGACTCTTCTCTTTGCCTCTTGAATTTCTCTCCATGTGAAAGTGGGTCGTTTTCATATCAGACTTCCACTCATAGGATTTACAATCCTTGTTCCTCCTGGAGAAGTGAAACAGGGCAGAGTTTTGACCCAGACGGGTCTACCCCAATGAGCTGTTTTACAGTGACGGAAAATCCAACATGGGATGTCTGAAAAAGGAAAACCTCGACCGTCTGGACACTAGCAATTTTCCTTTTTCAAGCGACTGCCGTGATCATTTTACTCATTCATCATTTGAGTTGCATAAGTGCTCTATTACTGCGGAGGAGTTTCCATCTGGTAGACTCGGCTCCTGCGAGGTTCTCCCCAACATTTCGGGCTCCGGCCCCTGTGGTTTGCACGCTCACTGCTGCAGCCCTGTCCAGTGCACCGTCTTACGCAGGCTCCCCTCGCTCAGACTAACCCATGCCTCAGTCTGACACAGATCCTCTGATTGCTTCCTTCAGTTCGCACACTTCCTCACAGAAAAACCTGGGACTGAGAAAACAGACGTAAACTCAGGACCAGCCGCTGTGGTTAAGGCTGTGACAAAACAGATGCGGAGATTACTTCCAGCTCTGCTTGTGCGGCTGAGCCTGGGCTACACATGTTAGTGAGCCATTGTTTAGCTGCTTTTCTAGAATAGTCTGTTCTGGAAGCTGGATATAAAACTAAAGCCACATCAATGTGTGATAACCTTCCCATCAAAATAACAGAAACAAAACAAAAACAGAGCTGTTCATTTGTAGACACATGCAGTGCCTTGAAAAATGATTCAGATAGATAGATAGATAGATAGATAGATAGATAGATAGATAGATAGATAGATAGATAGATAGATAGATAGATAGATAGATAGATAGATAGATAGATAGATAGATAGATAGATAGATAGATAGATAGATAGATAGATAGATAGATAGATAGATAGATAGATAGATAGATAGATAGATAGATAGATAGATAGATAGATAGATAGATAGATAGATAGATAGATAGATAGATAGATAAACATCAATAATGTTCTCTTGTGAACCCAAGGCCTTCAAAGAATAATAGTTGTATTTATACAAAGATATAAATCACACAAAGGTTCACTTTGTTTATTAATTAGGTGATTTATGTAAAAAAAAAAAGAATTTATTTTGGGGTATCAAAGTAAAAGGGGTCTGAATACAATGTACACAATATTGCAGAGTTGTATTTGTAAACATGTGTAATATTCCTTCATGTCAGAATAATGTGTTGCTCTGGATTCTATATACCTTATTAGGTGGAAAATGAAAAGAAATGTCACTTTAGGTGTGTTTGTTTGCAGCACTAAGGCAGCTACATTTCTTGTCAAATCGGGCAAAACCTCCAGTTCAATCGGAAATGCCTTCATTCCCATCGAAAGTCGGATTATACAACATTTTTTATGTGTCCTCTTCCTGGCTGGGGTCAGGTCTTGTTCAGGTTTTATTCCAGTCCAGTATTAAGATGATTTCCAACACGGTCATGGAAAAAAACCATAAGTTTTTCCTTGAGTGGAAACAATCCAAAGCTTGTTGCTCAGGCGTTTTATTCAACATTTCAGTTCTGTTTGGACTTTTACATTCACAAAGGAAAAAAGAAAAAAAAAAGAAAGAAGGAAAAGAACTCCTAAAACTTTGTGATGATTTTATATCGTACGTTCCGTAATCAAACTTCTTTTTTATTCTCTTTCCTTCAGTGTCCTGACAGTCATTTCTTCATCTCCTACAATGAGGTTCTTGTGTGCTACTGTCTGAGAGAAGCCGCAGAAATGCCTTGGCGCGGGAGCAGGAGACGTCATGGATTCCTGAGTGTGGGGCTTTGCAGGAAAGCCCTGAGTCTCGGACATGGACCGGCTCCAGGTTTCCATGGCAAACGCGCACAAACAGGAGGAAACACTGAGGGAATCCCGTTATTTTACAGCATGGGAGCATTATAAACACCCAGAGCGAGGAAGGAAGCCGCTCTCGATGCTTAAGTAATCCTCACAGAGCTCGAGGAAAGGGGGGACCTCAGAGCAGAACCGCTACTGAAGCCGAAGCGGACGCACGCTCTTTGACTCTGAAAGGGAGTTTTGCGCCGCCTTAAGTTTTTAAACAATAAACGAAGATTTTTCTTTCTCTCCTCGCAACATCTAACCGAAGAACGTCTTCTGTGCTATGCTTTTTCAGGGAGAGTAATTTTTACTGCATATATATACTTTTTTTTTTTTTAGTATTGTTCCTTTTTTCCGCTTTCTTCTCCAGATGTTTAGAGAGAATTGGAGGCTGGCGCAGTACCACATGATGAGGTCCATGGATCAAGGTACTGCTGAAGTGTTGTGATTATCTGGTAATCAATCAATTTGATTTTTTTTTATTGTAAATGCAGCTTAGCATGACTGAAGTGATGAACTGGAATTTGTTTTGTATGAACGTTTTATGGCTCAAAGACAGATTTTCTGCTTTTAGCCAGCTTTGGAGATAAATTTCGCTTTTAATTGTTCTTGTTTTTGCACAAAATGCTTCAAAATAAACCAAAATCAATATAAATGAGAATATTAAATATGAGTATATTCATAGATAGGAGTTACTGCTGACAGAGCACATACCTCTGCAGCCATGGGTGTAAGGGGTGTAGCTGCGTGTTGTTGCGTCGTGCGTAAATCCGGGGATACCCCGAGGAGAACCCGAGATTCTCCTCTGTCAACAAGGAGCGTCTGACTACGAAATTCAATCCAAACGCAGACATTAATGTTTGGAAAAGTTATGAAACTGAAACGTTTTAAGCTTACGACTATATTTGTGGGTTGCAATACCCTTACAGATGCCTTTTTAGTTTTGCAACAGGTGAATGACACGCGATAAGCTCCGCTGATAGCCGCTACAACCCGTCAGACACCCGGGGGCAGCACCAGGCCGTGAGTCAAAAGGCGCAGATCGCTCCTCTGGTGACCAGAGGTGTTAATTCGCTTCCTGGTGTTCTGTGTCGAGCAGAGTTCAATCGTTCAACCTTTTCCCCACCAGCCAAGACTCTGCCTTGCGCATCTAGACGATGTTTTATAACTCTATGCAGCAACGGCATGGTGCGTTCAAGTACACCTTGCACATAATCAATTTAAAAATAGCTCTAAATGGTTTGATCGACTTATATTACCAAATCTCAACCAGGTCTCAATCAAGCTTTTTGACATTCTTGATAATTTTCAGGTAGTTTTACTGCTGTAGATTGGCTTAATTAAATAAAATTTGAAACATCAATCAGTTCTATGCTTTAAAAAATCTTTAAAAAAATGCTTCTTACTGTAAAAGTAAAATATAAAAATGAAATCAGAGTTATCAGAAATCTCCCAATTAAGAAATCCTATATACATATTAAATGAAAGCACATATAAATTGAGCAAGCTAATGTTTTTGTTGCATTTCTTCTTACTATGAAGATTTACGTGGCTCTATTTTTGGCACAGTTACCATGTCAACAAAGCTTAAGTTTTATTTAGGATGAAAAAATATCACTACATAAGAAGTAAATCAGCAGATCACATTACATTTTCAGTAATATTCAGTGTTTATGTTTCAGGCACAAAATATATTAGGGTAGGTGTCCATTCTAAATCAATAAAGCAACACTAATGGCAACAATAGTTGCCCATGCTCAATTCTTTGTTTTAAAATGTTGCTTAAAGCAGTTTAGATTACAAACATATTAATAGTTATTATGCAGTAATTCAAGTGTAATTGATTTTAAACAGTGAAATCAGTGAATAGACAGTATAACCGCTGTTTTAGATATATTTTATCATTTAATAAAACTTAAAATCTGAAAGTGCTTCACAAGAGAACCCATTGGTGTGGGGAGCCCATTCTGCCAGGGACCTATGAGTGCAGAAGCCCTCTGATAGAATACAAAGAGCTCTCCAAGTCAATAAAATACAATTTATTTGCGCTCCAAAATAAACAGGAAGTCATATGTCAAAACCTTGGGGAATTTAGTTGGAAGCCAGGCAGCAGCATTTGGATTAAAATGTGAAGTTTTACTTCAACATGTGAGAAGTCCATTATAATAACCCAACAATGGAGAAAAACAAAAGTATGAATAATTATTTTCAGCTTCCTGCTTTAGATAGTAGAGCTTAGTTTGGTAATATTTTTCAAGAATGAATCAGAGACTTGAAATGTACCATTATAGTAAGATTAGAACAAGATATATATCACATATTATAGCCAAGAGTGTTATGTAAAATATGCTGAATATCATTCAGTTATATTTTATTATTTGAAACGATGTTTAATCACTTTTAAGGCGTTTTAATGTAGAGTTCCCCAATGTCCGGCTTACTTTGAATGCACCATCTCTTTAAATGCTGCCGTAAATCACAGAATAGACGCGCATTTCGACGGGGAGGGGGACGTCGGCGCGACACAACACCTGTTTGCACTTTTGCTCTTTGCCGCTCGACGCATCTTCTGAGGCGGGGGTGGCGTGATGGGGGCCTCGGTGATGCACTGAAACAAAAAAAAAAAACCCAAAAAAACTCACACTCTGTTGCTCAGTTCGTAAATAGACCCGCCTTCTTTCTGAAAATAACCGCGGAGAACTGAAACAGGAAACTTGTGCGCCGCTTCACCTTTTTCCAGCTCATCAGATGCGGGATTTGACGCTCAAACACCAAATTGGCATCAGCCGGCCGCGCACATCCCCAGCTCTGCTCCCAGAGGAGTCGGTAGATCATTTTTAGAAAATCAGACAGATGACCTCCTTCTACGACGAAAAGGATCTGGAGGAAGACCTCAGTCGAGCCAATTGCCCTGATGAGGATTTGCAGTTTGAGTACTTGTTTGAATATGAGCCGCCTTGCAGCGACTTTGCAGGAGATCAAGGTTTGTCCGATGGTTTTTGTTGACCTGAGCTGACCTCTGCTTCTTCTGGGGTTGTTTTGCTTGTGGCTGATTACCATATGGCCTGTAAAGGTCTGTTCATTAGAATATAAAAATAAACCAGGAAGCAAATATGACACGCTTGTTGTTGATGTGGGATCAGATAAGAAGCCATGTGAGAGAAAATGCCAGAAAGTTCTTGTGCTTTCAGCTGATAAGTACATATTAATGTATTTAGTTTTTTGTTTAGTTGGAGAGGAAGAAATATTGTATTTTTTGGTTTTTCAGAAAATATTCTGTTTTGGAAAATATATAATATTTGGAAAACATGTAATTACATCTTCCTCACTGCTCTCTTTTTTCCTCCATCACTATAATCCCCTCATCACCCTTCCTGACATTTATTCACAAAGATTAAGTATCAGCTGGTCAAATTTACTATTAGCAAGCAGAGTCTGAATACACACATTAAATTTATTAGTTACCGGATGGCATGAGGCAGGCGAGATATTACTCATTAAGGCAGCAACTAACGATTCTTTTAGGAACTGATCTGCATAATGTATATATTTTTTATATTTTTATATAATTTTGGATTAATTACTGCTCTGAGCGTGTTGTTCTTTGAGCAATTTACTTTTTATTGAGTCTGTAATATGATTAGTTGACAATTTCAAGAATTGATTCATCACCATAAATTGTTTCAACCCTATTGCATATTTTAATATTGCAGTTAAGATTAAGATTCAATAAATTGTACAGCTCTCATCTGATATTGGTTTCTGCTTGTACTTAATATCTTGTGATCCTTTTTTCTGCAGATGACCCTGGCCTTGCCTCTCACAAGGTCCTCCGTCCTGAATCTGAGCAGGTTTTCCCTTTGGATGAGCAGTACAGGATCAAGTCCTGCAACTCCCCTTACTCCAACCTCAACCCCGAAGTTCTCTCAGGGTACGAAAACCAGGAGGCCAGAAACTACCTGGACAACACCCGGCCCCCAGGTCTGGCCCTGAGCCCCCGGATCGAGATCACCCCGTCCCGAGAGCACTACAGTCATGGCCGGGACTCGCTGCCGAACCAGCACCTGAACCTCAGCCCCAGACCCACCCTCACTGTGCCCGGCCATGAGAGCCTCGCCTACCGTGAGCCCCAGTGCCTGAGTCCCGCCAGCAGCAACTCCTCCACCAGCTGGCACTCTGAGAGCTACTCGCCCTGGGCGTCCCCCTGTGTTTCACCCAGTAGCGGCCCAAATCCAGCAGATCTCTGCCCCCGCATGCAGAACATCCACACCTGCTCCCCACGCACCTCCCCGGGTACCTCCCCTCACACCAGCCTTGGAGAAGACGGCGGCCTGGGAGCACGCTCGCCCTCGCCCCGACCGCGCTCCACCTCCCCGCAGGGCAAGCGCACCTACGAAATGTACCGGAATCCGGGGCTGATACCTGGGCAGCGGTCCCGCAGTCCGTCCCCTCACAGCGGCCAGGAGA
This sequence comes from Xiphophorus maculatus, assembly GCF_002775205.1. Taxonomy (NCBI): domain Eukaryota; kingdom Metazoa; phylum Chordata; class Actinopteri; order Cyprinodontiformes; family Poeciliidae; genus Xiphophorus; species Xiphophorus maculatus. Next base: position 28,139,646 of record NC_036443.1, read on the forward strand.
ACCCCAACACGGGAGCTCATTTCACACACGTTGTTGAGGGCGTGAATGGATTTGGCAGCAGTCAGCCAGGCATGGTGCCCACCAAAATAGTCAAGACCTCCAACCAACTTTACGCTTTAATCCCAGAGAATCACGGAGACGGGAACTACTGTGATCAGGACATTAAAACCAAACCTGCTGCAGAGCCTTTCTATGTTATCCCATCAATCTGGCCCAAGCCGCTGGTTCCCAATCTCTGCAGGTAAGTTGGTGAAAAACCAGGAACTTTTGAATCTCATGTCTTTCAACATGAATAACTAATCATCTTTGTCCATTTGCAGCCTCCCATTGACCACAGCCCCACCACTGGAGTGGCCCCTTCCCAGTCGCACAGACCAGTATGAGCTCCACATTGAGGTGCAGCCCAAGCCGCACCACAGGGCTCACTATGAGACGGAGGGAAGCAGGGGCGCAGTTAAAGCCCCCACAGGAGGACATCCAGTGGTGCAGGTATGTCCCAAAGCTTGAATACACCAATACAACTCCATTAAGCAGAAAATATTTATAGTGAAAGTTTTTGTTTTATTTGTACTTTGCTTTATGTAGTGCTCTTACTTGAAGTAAAAGGACAATTATTTTTTTGATTTTTATTTCAGATTCAACCTGTAATTTAAAAATCAGTTCTTTGAGCAAAGCCTTATCATGGAGACCAAGGAACACATCAGACTAGTCAGGGAGAAAGTTTACACCAGGGCTAGGTTTTTAGGCGCAGGTGTTCAACTCCAGTCCTGGAGGGCCACTGCCCTGCAACTTTTAGATGTGCCTCTGCTGCACCACCCCTCAATAGAATAATTAGGTCATTAGCAAGGCTCTGGAGAACTGAACTACACAGGAAGGAGGTAATTAAGCCATTTCATTCCAGCGTTTTGTACCTGTGGCACATCTAAACCCTACAGGACAGCGGCCCTTGAGGGCTGGAGTTTGACACCCCTGTTTTAAGGCAATATCCCAAGCTTTGAACATCTTGTATATCGCTATTAATTCTTCTGTCTCAAAGTGAAAACCAATGCAAACATACCAAGACATTGGGTGTGTCCAAATTCAAGGCCTTTTGTTAACCTCAAAGACCAGGAATTTGAAATTTGACTGTCTGGCCTTCAGATTTATTCTTGCCCATACCCCAGTGTATGTCCTGTTGCCTAGCAACATCGGCGGTGCTAAATACAAGGTGGTAAAAATGGAGCTTGAAATCTTGCTGAGTGTTTTTATGGCTGGTTTAATCTTTTTAATTATAGAGGCAATATTATGTATTTTCCAGACACATAGTCCCATTTTGTAGCACAATCAAGTACCATCAAGTTACCTCCAGTTCTTATAATAATGCTGTATGCATCAAACATAACTTAAACCAAATTTGACTTTGCAAGGTAACACTTTGAAATTGGCTTCTGTCTCTTTAAGAAGCTTCGACTTTTATAGACGCTCTTTAACTTTTTCCGTTTGTTGAGAAGAAGTTTGTATGATAAACTCAGCAGATTTGCAGTTTCGCCAAGTGTTTGCAACTTGCTGCTGCCGCTAGTCTGGAGGAGCTGAGTGAGGATGGGCTGCTCTGTAGGACAGAAGTTCGGCTTGGGGACTGCAGCTCAGAGGAGGGGCTTTGTGGAAGTGGGCGGAGCTTTGTGAGAGCAAGCGTGGAACCTCCTCCCCAAAATGGTTGCCAGGGGAGACTCAAAAATTTCTCAAACATTCATCAAAGAATCAAAGCAACACTCCCTATTTATTTTTAATGAAGGGATAATTTTACATAATACCCCCTGCAACCTTTAGTAAAATCAATGAATTAAAATATTATTTAAAAAAAATTAATATTAAATAACACATCTATAAAAATGACAAAAATCTGAGAGCAGAATGGCGTTAAGCTTTTCTTTTTTGTCTCGCTATACTTTAGTATATTTTAATCTTTACCCCTCGCCTGTGCTATCTCCTGCTTCGTCCGCCATTTTTACAAGAACAAAATTCTACCATTCGGCCCTCAATGCATCTTGGGATAGGGTGGGCAGCAAAGGACACACCAGACCTGACCTTCAGGTCTGTGTGTTTGTGGAGGACCCTTCAAATTTGGAAAACCATCCTCGCCCTGGCATAACGAGTCTCAAATTCGACCGTCGACCTGAATTTGTACACAACCATGGCAACCTAAACTGGCAGCCTGGACAAGGAGAGCATTTATCGGAGAAGAAGCCAAGAGACTCATGGTCTCTGTGGAAGAGCTGTAGAGGTCCATCCCAGGAGGAAGAGTTTGTTGACTTTACCTTCATTAGTCATGCACTCCACAAGGTTGGCCACCATGCAAGAGTGGCACGATTGTTGAATTGTTGAAAGAAAGCCATAAAAGTTTCTGTTCCCTGCAGTTTACCATTAGTAGAGGACACAGCAAACATGTGGAAGAAGGTGTTCTGTTCCGATGTGAGTAAAATTAAACTTAACGACCTGTGCAGGAAAATTACCAGTGCACGTCACCTTGAACACATGAGCCCCAACATTAAACATGGTGGCACTATTATGCTGTGATAATGCCTGTATTCATCAGGAAAGAGTTCAAAGGAGGTTCACCTTCCAGAAGGATAATTATCCCAAAACCTACAGCCAGAGCTGAAATGCAATGACCTAGAACAAAGCTTATTTATGTGTTAAACTGGCCTAGTCAAAGACCAGACCAGAAATCTTATTGTTTACGGTTGTTTTTTATTCAGTCTGACTAAGCTTGAGCTATTTTAAATGAAGAACAGGTAAAAGTTTCAGTCTGTAAATGTTGAAAGCTGGTAGAGACATAAACTCAAAGATGTGCTGCTTATCGCAGCTAGAGGGTTCTACCAAGTGTCAGGTCAGGAGGGCTGAGTATAACTGCAAAAATTTGTAAATCTTTCCCTCCTCTTTGCGGCTATGTGTTACTCCTTGGTCTAAAATCTAAAAGAATCAACTGAAGTTTGTGTTTCTAACCTGCCAAATTGTGAACAAATTTAAAGGAGTTTAATCTTCTTTTCCAAGTTGCACGACTCTTTAATTCAGTGTGTTGTTACTTCCTACTTCATGATGTTGTGTGTGTTTATTGAAATATATGAGCAATGTGCGACTCAGGCAGCGTTGCTGTGACAACTCGTTATGCATCAGTGTTGCCCAGCTGTATGAAAACACAAGATGCCATTTCTCACTTCCTTAAACAAATCATAGATGGACGCTCTAACCTCAGATACACAGTATGACACATAGTAACCAACTCAGGACAACCCTCAAGACTGAACCAAGAGTCTGTGTTTCTCACTGACCTGAATTCTCTTCTTTTTTCTACTTTCCAGCCTAAAATAGCTGTCTGTGTTGCATCCTCGTCTCATGGTTTTAACCACACACACAGATCTGTGTTTATGTAGTTTTGAGTTCCTCTTTCACACTGTTTCGTTTACTGTGCAGCTCTTGTATTAGGAAGCAAAGTTGAGGTACTGGAAAGCTGTCAAGGCATGAGAAAATAAAAAAAGAAGAAAAAATACAGAAATGGTTCCTGTCGTTAGGGTAATTGCAGTTCAAGAGGAAAGAAAAAGTTTTCTTAATGTCGGTCACGGTCCTAATGCTGAAAGAAAACACAAATTGGTTGTGGCACAGTTTCAGCCGGCCGTAGTGGCCATAAATAGTTTCAGCTTCCTTCTTCTTCGCGTTACTGTGGCAACTTTTCTATACTGTTTTGCTCCTTTTCCATTTTCCGCCCAGTCCCTGAAGAACTCGCCTGAGGTCAGAGCTGCCAGGTTTGCCAGAACAGCCGGACCTGGCTATCCGTGGCCGTACACTTTGCCTAAACTTTCCTTTACCTCTCTTCCACTCCCTCTGCTGCCTTTTTCTCTGAGCAGTCCACTTTACTTTTCCTCCACTCGCTCGCTGCCGTGACTCACTGCTCCTGTCGCTGCCATGCCAACCGGCCGACTCCTCACGCCTTCCTTGGTGTTTGCAGTTCACTCCTGCACGCCGTGTTGTGTGTCCACCTGGAGATGGAGGGAATGCGTGCTTTCACGTTGCCATAGTTTCTGCAGACACTGAACCCCTCTTTGAAGTTTCATGGTTACAACCACCAGAGCAAATGGTAGTTTGGAGAGATTGTTTCTAAAGTTAAGAGAACTTGAAATAAAACTTTTCTTTTAGGTTTGATTAAATCTTTCTTGTAAGTCAGCTTTGCTTCAACATTTAGAATCTAGTTCACTCATTCATTCTGCAGCAAGGGTCATGCTCTATGCAGTTTGCACAAAAACAGCATTCTGATGCAAGTTCACACCTTGTGGTTTTTGCAGGTTTCCTCAGAAAATACTCATGTTAAAAGTAGCATCTTTGTCAGTACAGTGTCACTTACTTTGCCAAGTCTGCAAGTTAGGCATGATTATGATCTTGTTACATCTGCTATCCAGTGTAAATAACTTGAATGTAAGGTTGGAGTCAAAGTACACATGCAAGTATAATTTCTTGCTATTCTTAAATTTTAATAAGCATCGCAACATGAATAATTTAGGTAAAAGAACAAGTAGTGATCAGGTACAGATTAAATGCATTGATTAACAAATCCCTAATTAGAGTTAAAACCTTTGTAAAGGCATGAATTATAGCAGCCTTACACAATGCAATAACCTCAAATCAGTTTAAAAGGGTTGTAACCGTCACCTTATACCAAATGTCAAGCATGGTGGTCGATGGATGGTTGTTTGAGCTTGTTTTTCAGTGACAGGACTTCGAAGTCTCACAACTATTAAGCAAATCATAAAATACCATGTATAGGGAATTATCCAGTAAATTGTGAGGCCATCTGACAGCTGCAGTTTGATGCAAAATTGGTAATCAAGAAGTCACTAATATCAAACATGACAACAGATCTTCTCTTTATTGAAAAAGGCTTGCTATCTAATCATAAGAGGGAAAAGAACAATCAAGCCCAGATGTTTTCTTGTTACTGTTAAGTTTCATCAGTTAACAGAAGAAGGGGCAATGCTTCAGTGCTGACTGTGTGTGTTTTGTGTCTGTAGTTGCACGGCTACAGAGGCAAAGATCCAGTTGGCCTCCAGATTTTTATTGGTACCGCAGATGAGCGCATCCTGAAGCCTCACGCCTTTTATCAAGTTCACCGGATCACCGGCAAGACGGTCACCACCAACAGCTACGAGAGGATCATCAACGGCACCAAAGTCCTGGAGATCCCATTGGAGCCAAAGAACAACATGAAAGCCATGTGAGATGAACCCAACAATATCGGTATAAAAATGCCTCCCCCAGGTTTGCTCACAATGCCGTTGTTTCATTTTTCCTCCCACAGAATCGACTGCGCTGGCATCCTGAAGCTCAGGAACGCCGACATCGAGCTGAGGAAAGGCGAGACGGATGTCGGTCGGAAAAACACCCGGGTCCGACTTGTGTTTCGCGTGCACATATTTCAGCCTGGAGGTCAGGACGTCTGTCTGCAAGTGGCCTCGCATCCCATCGAGTGTTGTAAGTTATCAATAAATGTATTATTTATACTTTTCATGGGTTTTCTGCTGGTTATTAGAACCTGCCCAGTGAGGTAAAGCTAAAACTTAAAGTAAACCTCATTACCTACATTCAGATGAAGTTGGAGTGGGGCTGATAGCCCAGAATCCTGAGAGTAAAACGCCTCTTTATGCAACCAGGGCTTCCATCCAGCTGGTGGTGGCTGCAGGTACCTGTTTGTATTTACTCAGTTCTGAAGTTTGTGTTTGGGTACATTAATGCATGTGTACACAGAGTTATTAAGGTGCTGGATGTAATCTCAACTCAAACAAAAGGTCCCCTTATCCACCTTTGATCAACAACTTGTCAGGTGTGATGAACTGCCTGCGATATGCTTCTGTTACTGACAAAAGTCATGACTCAAAAATCTCTCTGCACTGCTTGCGTTTCATTTCGTGGAACAATTTTTGCAATACTGTGTTTGCTGCAAAACAGATGAAGAGTGATGGAGCTGCATGAGTCTCTATTGTGCCAGCAGATAAACACACTGAGTCAGAGCAAGCCTGCCCATGTCATCTTCTTTGTTTTTTTTGTAACATTGTAAGGGGAACAAATTTATTCAAAGATCACATGGTTGTCACTAAATACAACTTCCTTTAAAGAGTATCACGTTTCGCTATGTAATCAAGTAATAAAGTCTGAATGGACTTTTCAGATACTGTGGGTTTAAAAATTGTGTAATGATGTAAGAAAAAAAACTTTTATTGTAGTTTTTTTCTGTTGAAGCTATACTATTTTTGATTTAAATATATGGCTGGTCTCAGTGTAGTGCTGGAAGATGAAACCCTGCTTCACCTCACAAGCATTTTGAAATAATTGAATAAAAAAAAAAACAGTGCCGCCACCACCATGTTTTACAACAGTTGTGGGGTTTGTTTAGTGATGTTCAGTGTTATTTTTGCTGCATATTAACTTTTTGTCAACTTTTTGTCAACTTCTTCTTTGTACATGTGTTCATTGAGATTGCTTGTAGCTTCTCTGCAGATTTAGATTTTTTGCTAAATAATGTAAGGAAAATCCAACTACAGCCACTGAGTCTTTTTATATCAGATTAATCAAGTACTCTATAAGTGATAGCGACACAAACAAAATGTACTACTTCAGAGTATTAGCTTGGGGAACGGGCCTTTTAAACTTTTAACATTTGTTTTTCATTTAAGCTGAACAGAATATTTTTACATTAACTGTAGAAATAGTTTTAAGAAGATTTATTTTTTTCAACAACAAGACTGTATCAGAGCTTAAATATAAAGAATACAAAGTTTCTAAACTAGAAGCTAGAGCTAGGTAATAGCCGCTGCTTATCTAGCTGTACCTAAGCTAGCCCTAACTAAGTTAGCTATAGCTAGCTTACATTTATCAGACTTACAAACAAAATGCACTTCTGCAGATTATTAGCTTATGGTTTTATTTATTTTTTTAAAATTTGTATCTTTTTCATTTGAGTTGTACAAACTATTTGTGACATTAACTGTACAAATAGTGTTAAAAGGATTTATTTTTCCTCACTGGGTAACCATGACTGTTAGAGGTTCAATATAAAGAATATAAAGTTAGACAAGTTTTTTTGTGCAGCATCTTTAGACTTTTTAAAAAGACTTATCAGACTTTCTTTAGCCCCTTCCTATAAAACAGTTAAACATCTAAACTGTTAACCTCTAAGCTGTAGTGACTCCTCTTAATAAGCAGCACAAGTTGTGATTTGACTCATTTAAATTGCCAACAGTTACAGCGATGGCTTTGATTATTGAATGACTCAGCATAATCTCTTTATTGTAAACCGCCACCACTTCTGGGGAAATCTGTAGTTGTCCCCTAGTTAGAAACCAGCATTGAACATGTTAAAATACTGTCATTCAGATCACTATATAAAGAGTATTTTAATCAATAGTTGATGCTTGGATTAGATTGTAATGCACTGCATATTAGTGTGGTCAAAATTAATAAAATAAAAACGCTTTGTTCAGATGTGCTCTCATGTTTGATCTGTCCACAGACATAAATGATATTTAATATGCAATCATATAAATCAGGGAAGCAAAGGAAATCCTCCCACTGGAGAAAGTGACTGTAGTGGAAAGGCAGTAAAAGCTCCACACCACCCCTCTGTGTGTCCCTGCAGCTCAGCGTTCTGCACACGAGCTTCCCATGGTGGAGAAGCAGGATATGGACAGCTGCTCCGTCCTGGGCGGCCAGCAGATGATCCTGACTGGGCAGAACTTCAGCTCCGACTCAAAGGTCATCTTTCTGGAGAAGAGTCACGGTGAGTGTCCGAGAACACCAGCTCCATGGAGGAGTCTGTAAAATGTTTAAGGCCCCTCTCTGTGCTAGTTACACAACGTTGTGTCACAGTAACGCCGCAACCAGCAAGCATAATTAATGAGTCATTGTGTTTGTGCAATAAGTTCCTCGCTGTTGCCTTTCTTTTCATACCCGTGGTTGTGTAAAGGATAACATCAGTTATTTGCATGATCAAGAGGATGATGCTGCAGCCTCACTTCCTATTACCCTTCAATGACTTCCATGATATCTTATCACTCAAAGGGGCCTTTTGTTGCACTGTTCATGATTCTGTGTCATGTACAGTACAACCTTCCACGTACATTTTTGATAAAAAGGATTTCAGTTGGTTTTTATGAGCAGTGAAGATCAGTTGTAACGTCATTGTTCCCTTTACTCTAACAAGCACCAGCATATGGTTTGAACTTTGTTTAGAATTACGTTTCCTTGTTTCTGCTTGCATTGCTCTGGGCTGTATCTCTGTTTAGCACAGTCTATTTACCTCTAGGTGACGATAGAACAATTTGCAGGTCTGAACAGGAGTTTGCATATATTGATCATTGTTTGATTGTCAAATTAATATTGGGTATTTTTTACAATATATTTGACATGTTCTTGTTTAAAAGGGCATAATTTTCTATGGTTTTAGTTGTAAATCAAATAAGAATTCGATGAGCAGGTTTAAATTAATCTTGGATTTATTCCAGACTCTCTCAAACCTAAACCCTACCCAACCAAGTTGCACTTTGATTGTAAACTTGTTGTACCCATAATCAAGCTTTTGAAAAAGTCCTGGCTCGAAAGCTAAGAATAAGGAGAACTGATAGTTTATTGAGATTATGTTGTCTAGTGATGTAATTCTGTATAGCTTCCAAGGAAACTATTTTACCCAGAAAGAAATCCAAGAAACGTCTTCCAATCAGAAGCTCCTCCACTGGAAATCAATTGGATGAATGACAAATAGATTGACATGTTACATGTACACATTCATTCATTTTGTTGACTATGCTTAACACATTTAAAATTTTGGTAACAAACCGAAATGATTTGAGAGGACTCTGATATCCAGTCAAAGTGATACCAGTAGCTTGTCAAAAGGGATGCAGTTTAGTTGCAACTTCTTAATGGAAAGCGAACCAAAATGTCAGGTGGGTGTCAAGTTAATATGACATCCATGCTCATGATAAGTCTACGTATACTTCTGATTGTATTTTTGATTATTTTAGTTTATCAGATTGCTGTGGCATGTTTTTTTTGTTTGTTTTTTTTACATCCAGTAACTTTTCAGCAAACCTTATGTCCTAGTTACTTTTTTTTCTCTTGTCTGGGAATCCCTTCTGCTGTTTTGCAAGACGCCACAGAAATTGTGAGAGGAAATCAGAAGAGAAAGCTTACAGAGAGGGATTGCCTTTGTTTTTGGAGACTTTCTCTATGACACAAAGTTCTGAACAAGTCCAGCTGTGAAATCCTTCTGAATGAGTGACAGCTGCATCTGGCTGGAGCTCCCCTGACTCTTGTCTTTGGACGGAGAGAGCTTTATTTGGGAAATAACTGCATCCCGAGCCAAACCAAAGCAACTCAGTCTCTTTCTCCAGGTCCATCAGCCCTCCTCCCATCAGAGGTAATTGTTAGTGGAGGAGGGAAGAATCGGGGTCTCCCTTAGAGAAGAACTGCAACAGAACTCAAACAATTCCCAAAGCCAACAGAGCAGTAGGGTCATCACATTTTGCAGAAGAAATGGAGAAAGTTTCTCATGAAAAAAAATAATAAGACCAAGAAAAAAAAGTTGGCAGTGTGTGTGGAATCCCCCTCTCTTGCTGACTCATTTAATCCATGTGTTTTCAATCTGTAGCTTGAGGGTTTCCCACCTAAACCTGCAACACTTCTGTGTGTTTGCACTCAAATGCACCACTTGTTTTATAGATTAAATCTCCTGTGTAAAATCAACTGTTACTACATTAAAGCCTGCGATTTTTCTTTTTTGCTAGCTAACATTAGCAGCAAACAAACATATCTTCTTCAGTCATATTGCTGAATGAGTGTGTTTCAGATGACCTACAAATTCTGCTTCTAAGTGTGCTGGTTGGTGGGACAGGAAGTGGTTTCATCTATATTTTATCTACAAGCACAAGCTGCATCTTCAAGCTGACGTTTAACCAAAACAATATGCAGGTTTTAATGGAGGATTTTATTTATTAAGGGAAAAGAAAAAGCTTTCCAAACCAACTTGGTCCTCTGTGGAAAAAGTAATTGTCCCATAAACTTAAAAACTTGTTGTCCCACCCCTGCAAGCAGCAACTACCATCAAATCTTTGCAAAAAAAAACTGGCAATTAGTCTCAGTGTGGAGCAATTTTGGCCAATTTTTCTCTGCAGAATAGTTTTAATTTGACCACACCAGTGGGTTTTACAGCATCAATGATTTTTTTGATGCTGAAAAACCTTAATTTTGTCTTTTTGAGTTGTTTGGAGGTGGATTTGCTGGTGTGCTTTAGATCCTTTCCAGCTGCGTAAGATTGAGCTTTAGGTCACAAACTGATGGCCAGGCTCTTCTTTCCCAAACTATTGCCACCATTTTTGATTCCTGGAATGACGTTCTGATAGTTTTATGGAAGACATAAATTCTACTTTAATCTCAACAGTCCACAGACTGCCATTTAGATCATCTAAATTATTTTTAGGAAATGTGTTTCTTTTTAGTCAGCCGTGGTTTTTACTTCAGACCTCCCACAAGGATGTTATTGTTGCTTCACGTTTAATGTTAAACATCTAACGTGAGTTTAGTCGTTTGGATTATTTTATGATCTCACCTAGTTAATTTGGCAAACCAACCAACCCTGGGGAGGAACACCACTGTTATATATTTTGTTAATTTGTTGGTAATTCACTGTTGTCCACTGGAGTCCCCAAAGCGTGGAAATAACTTTGTAATCATTTCCAGACTGAAAAATGTCAATGGAATCGTCTCGAATTTTCATAGATTAAGGCATAAAGTGTTTTCAAAGATGTGTCATTTAATGACATAACGAGAAGGGGAAGCCATTTGTTTTCAAATGTGGCCATGTCAGTTTTGATATCTTTGTCAAACTGAATTTTTTGTGTGTTTACTTGGTTATTTGTTACTTATGTGTAATATTGGCTTGATCTGGAACATTTAAATGTGATCAAAGAGGCAAATGTTTTTTTCCCACCACTGTAGAACTGCTTCTCAGAAAACAAACCTCACAAACTCTCTTTTTACTTTCTCTTCTGTTCCAGATGGCCAGCAACTCTGGGAAATGGAAGCAACGGTGGACAAAGACAAGAGCCAACCTGTACGTATTAAACATCTGTTAAATAAGTAATTCTTCCACCTATGGGACATTTTCTGTTGGAGCTCAGCTTAAATATGTTTGGCATTTAAAGGGATAGTTCACAATTTATGAACCATCTGGATTTATGCTAAAGAAAGAGACCAATAGACTCTTTAACCGTTGGTAAAACATTAACCGTATTTAAAAATTATTTTGCAGAGCATGCTGTTTGTGGAAGTGCCATCTTACCATGATACATCCATATGCCAACCTGTCAAAGTGAACTTCTACGTTATTAACGGCAAACGGAAGCGCAGTCAACCTCAGCATTTCACCTTCAACCCACTGACATGTAAGGATCTGGGGCTTTGGGTTCTTTTCTTGTTTTGAAGACATTTCATTGTCTCATTTGTTTTTCCTTTATCTTTCAGCTCCTGCCATAAAGACAGAACCTCTAGATGAATATGAAGCACAAAATATGAGCTTTGGTATTCCTCAGATCTTGGGCTTATCGCCTCAATCCTATTACCACAACCCTCGCGGCATCCTTCACCCAGACAATGGCCTAATGTCCGGCATGGCTTCCTGTCAGCGCTTCAGCCCCAACCTTCCAAACCAAGACGCGCGTTTCCAGCAGCAAAGCCCGGCTATTGTCTACTCTCGAGGTGGGAAGAGCCTCAGTAGCAGCCCAGGCACGTGGCACTCCGGCGGGATCATACCTGACCCCCACCGGTCAGTGCTGGTCCACACAGGCTCACCAGCTCAATCTGTAGGTCCCATCAGTTCAGGCCAGCACCCATCTATCATCCAGTTCTCCCCTACCAACCACCACCTGCTCAGGGCTGGAGACGCGGAGACTCTCCCTCCTCCTCAGCCTGATAACCAGCAGATCCTTTTCTGCGATGACTACCCTCCGCAGGCTGGATCCCACTCACCTGGACACCCCCAAGCCCAGGCAGCGGTGACCCACCAGCAGCCATGTCCCACCGTCATCCAGCAGCAGCAGCAGCCGTTTGGGCAGAAGGAGCCCCAAAAGGTCCGGGTGTCGCCCGGGACACAGCCGATGGAGGTTACCGAAGAAGAACAGAGGAGGGTGACGGTCAAGGAGGAGAACTTGGACCAGGCCTACCTAGATGATGGTGAGTGTAAGTTATTGCTTTTACGCTCCCTGTAGGACTGCACGATGCTGATAGAAAAACAAAGTGTGTCATGTCTGTTGATATCATTAATTATTGATTAGTTTTTTGTTTTAAATATTTAAAATACTACAAATCTGGTGGTGTGACCTTTCCTGTTTCATCCAGTTTTCCATGCTGCTGTTTATTTTTAAGCAGTTATAAGATGCGGTGGCAAAACCTTAAACTCCTACTGCACCAGTTACGCAACAAGTTGTTGCTAGGTAACCAAAGAGTGAGTGAGTTAGTTGATGCCACCCACCTAGCTTAGCTGGCTGTGAGAGGTTGAGCAGCTTTAATCTGCCTACATCCCCCAGAATGCTGTGCGGCTCTGAATCAGAATTCAGTGAAATTATTGAACATTTTATTGATATTGATTATGATGCACATTGTTATAGAGTGATTGTCCAGCCTTTTGCTCCCTGTGAGTGTTGTAATGAGTAGCTCAAGTGAAATGATGCAGGCGGACAAAGCCACTGAAAGAAATGGATGATAAGAACCAGAAGCGGCGATATGAGTTCTCTTAAGAACAATTCAAGGATATTTACAGTGTCTGCGCCATCTGTCGCTCCGATCTGTGCTCCATAGTATCCTCTGAACAAAGCCAAAAAAAAAAACAAAAAAACTGTTAAACCAATCCATCCAAAGTGGAAATAATGGCTGGTTTGAGTCATATGTTTATACTTGCGCTTGTCAACCCTGTTTCCCTCTGACTGAATTAATGTCTGGCCACATCCAGCAGCAGGCAGAAGGTGGAGCCTTTCCTTGTTTTGGAGTTAAAGGTTCATTATCTTTGAAAGTAAAGTGACAGGCTCTGAAAAGCAGCACACCATCTACTTTATCACTCGGTTGAGATGGAAAGTGTTTTAACAGGATTTAGGTTTTTCATCTACCACATATTGATCTCAGGCAAAATGAGAAACCACAGCAGATAGATCAGTGTAAGATTATAAAACAATATCTAATGCTTTAAACATTCAATTCAACATCAAAGATACTTTATTAATCTAATAGGGAAATTAAATGTTGCAACTCAATTTTCCGTTAAAGAGTTGCTGTGGACAGGAAGGATCTCCTGTAGCAGTCTGTGTTACATTGATTGTAAATAGGCATCTGACTGAAGACACTCTGGTTTTGAAAACAGCCTCGTGAAAAGGATGCTTAGGGTTGTTGAGGCATGTTCTGCATGGTTACATAAGAAGAGCTGCAAAAGTCTTAAGTAAAACTTGACAGCAGACTGACAATATTGTTGTATTCAGAAAAAAGAAGTTTAAAATACTCCTCTCTGCAGTTTGCTACAAGCCGTGTAGATTCTGTCACAAATGAGCAGAAGGAGGTGCTCTGGAAAGATGCAAGAGGGGAAACACCAATGACAAATTAGTTGAGGAAGAATGATGGAATTATACAAAAGGCAATCAAGGAAGAAAACCAGTTAAAGACTGCAAAAAACTCAAGTAGCCATTCAGAGCTACTATGGAATGGTTTAGATCAAATCAAATTAAGCTCTAAATCTAATTTTTTGGCAAGACTTGAAAACTCCCCATTCTTTACAAATCTTGCAATTTTGTAAAGAAACGTTTGTATCTAAATATATAAAACTGACATAATAAAAAACACTGTTTGTTTCTATGATGTATTAAATCAGGAAGCTGAGTTAATCACACTTTCCAGATGTTTACTTTTTGAAACTATTTAACATTTTTGTCCCCCCCTTGAAATTATATTTTTTTGTTGTCCACAAATAATTCTAACGTTTGCTTTTATTGATGTTTGTGGATGCTAAATGCTAAAATATATTTAAGTAACACTTTTCGTTTTTGGTTGCCATCCTCCACTGATCACTCTGCTGGTTGCACTGGTTCACCTGACACCAACACACATCAGGGCAGGAAATGTGCTTTTATTTTATTTTTCTAGCCAAAGACTGAGCCATTGGGAGAAAAAAGTGTCACTCTGCTGACCGCCTGGACATGTTGACACTGTTATGAAGTGAAAAACAACTTCCATGGCAACCATTGTCAAACAGTGGAACGTGCTGCCTGGGAGAACTGGGGAAAGCCTCCCTGTTTGTTATAGTTGGCCCGGATTTCTCCTTGGCCTTACGCCCCTCTGTCCTGTGGGGGAGCCCACCAGAGAATTAGCTTTTTTTCCGACCACAGGATTCTGCCAATCTGGCACAAGAAATTCTTATTTGCAGCTGCTGCCCTCTCAAAATCCAGGCCGTTCCCTGTAAGATAGCGGGGAGGGCGGAGGGTGGTTTGCAGGAAAAGGGAAGGAGCTGTGTGTATTTGTGTGTTTCAGTGGAAAAAATGAAACAGCATTAAAAAAAAAAATGAAAAAAAGCCAGCAGTGGAATTTGTGTTTTTTGGATGGGGCTTGCAGGGCTTTCCTCCACAGTAAACAGCAACAGAACTGTGAGCCTGTGAATTAACAAGGAGTTGGAGAAACAGTAAAACTGGGTCTCCCCTTTGATCCTTCCATCTAATTTTCCAAAGCCTCAATTCCTTCCGTTTGACTAAATTCAAAAAACATTTACACCTGTCCTGGAGAACTCTGGAAAACTACTTCTGAAAACAGCAGCCATAATCAGCAGGGCAAATAAGAATTAAACACATCAACGTCACATTGGTACTGATCACAGCAATATACTCATACAAAGATTACGCTGTGTAATTAAGTATGACACAGGGAAATAATTATTAAACAAGCTTGCTGAAACATGTTTAATGCTTTTTTAAAATTATTTTTGAGTCATTCTTCAGATTGTTTGTTGTTTTCATCTGTTTGTAATGGGATTCAATTGTGTGGGCCGTTCATTGCAGCTGCTATATTTTCTAGCTCTGAAACCTGCTCAGAATTTCCTTGGCTTCGTTTGGGATAATTGTCTTGTTAAAAAAACTAATCCCAGGACATTTCTTTATCTCCAGTCTGCCAGAACCATGTGCCAAAACACAGACGCATACCATGATGACTCCTGTACTGTATGCTGGTGTAGGGGGGTTGTAAGAATTTTTCTTCTGAAAAAATGATGAACCAAACCTATAAACCCAGTATTTCATGGGTTTATCATGGTGTCTGCTGCTAGCTTTAAAAATGTCTTTTCTTCAGGAGTGGAGTCTTGCGCAGTTAGCGTGTAGAGCTAAAGTGATGTACTCTCTTTTGCTCTTGACCAACTCTTCTGATTAATCTTTTCACGTTTCTGTCAAAAACCTGGAGAGAAGCACCTGATTATGACTATGATTATTGTTGCTCTGGATTTCCATATTATTGCCCAAATGAAATACTAAGATGTTTATGCATTGGTCAGTAGCCACTGCCATCAAAATGTTTTGTCTTATATCAATTTCTACTAATAGGGTTTAGATTTGCTTCCTACATGCAGACTCATTTAATCTGTTTTCATGGCTCTCTTTTATGTTATTTTGTTCAAGTGTTTCACTTTGTGACTTAAATCTTGATTTTCTGACTAATTTTGTTTCATTTTGTGTGAATTTAATGTCAATAGGCCCATTAGAAATCTATTTACTGAAAATACTTGTCTTCCTCGCAGTAGGATGACAGTATATAGGCGCAGTCATCCAGTAGCAGCTGGATGGCTGCGCCTTATCTCTGTGCTGTCAGTGCTGCTTTAATGAGAAAGATAAGAGGGACTTCCCAATATCAAAAACAATAATCAGGAAAATCCCCGTCTGTTTGGCCAGAAGGTATCAAGTTTTGTTCCTAGAACCATCAAAGACGTTTTCACCAAAGTGAAATTGTCAACATTGCTCATCAAGACAAGTGTCACAGCCTTTAGTCATTTTAGAAAGAGAAAAAAAGAAAGTAGAGATGCCACATCCTGGTATCGTCACAATACTGTGGTTGAGAAACTGTCACATCTCCTTTGAGCCTGATTGTGACTCGTAAGTGTTAAAAAGTTTGGTTTTTCGTTCTGAACCCCAGTTTCTGCCACTCAGAGGGTGTTTTACCTGCAGCCCCCGCGTCGGTTCCCATCCCTTCAGCTGCTTCGCAGAACAGACCACATGGTTAGCAGCATTTGTTACAATTGGTCACCAAAATAAAACATTTAGAAGCCTGACTTCCCTTTACATTATTAATTCAAGGATGTCTTGCATTGCCAAGAAAAAAATGGGATAACTGACAGGTTGCAAAGGCTGGGAGTGACAGGTTTAGTGGGGGTGGAATAAAGCCAGGAGGCAGTGGAGCAGGTGAAATCGTTCCAGCAAGCGGAGATCAGGGCAGAAAGATAAAGCACACAGCAACAGTCCGGCGGGCCGACATTAGTCTCACCTCACTTCCGTCCCATTTGGAAGGTTTTCTCAGCTACATATCACAGTCAGACGTAGATTGGTGACAGTCTCACCAACCGGTGCACACATGCTTTCAGGCATCCTGTGAATTAGTTTTCATAGCTTTTCTTCTTGCTGTGAGAAGTTATTTTCTTCTAAGACTTTGCTATTGATATTGCAGCTGGGCTAGCTGTTGTTTCTGTGAATGAAAATGGCAAAATTGTTGCATTTCATCCAGTTTTGTTCCATTTGGTTTTGATCTTGCTGCAAAATTATAACCTCAAATTAAAGAAGTAAGAATATAGCAGTTAAAACAATAAAATTAATTACATTTTCCACTTTAACAGAGCTCCTTCCTGCTGCGTCCTAGATGCACAAAGTTGCTGTTATCGCAGATCATTCCTCCCAGTAGCTGTAAAGCTTTATAACCATGAGTCTTAATGACTCTGCTGTTATTTGCATGTCCCTCTTCTTGTAAATAGTCTTTTATGATGTGCACATACTATATATACATGCACATTTTTCTTTCTCTAAAGGAACCTGCTCAATACTTCTAATCTGAGTATGTAATTTTTAATAACTGCATAGTATAATTTTTCTGATGTTGTAAATGTGTCCTTACTGTACAGTCTCTTATTTTTATATACATTTTACCTTTTGTGTGAATATGCATGCTCCCACTTCTTCAACGCCTTCGTTCTGTGGGACGATAAAGAATATTTTCATTCTTCTATTAAGACATTAAATATAGTGTAACTCTTTTAATAGCTAAGATTATTTTAGATCTATTCAGTCTAGTTTATTTATATGGTGCCAGTTTGCAACAAGTGTTCAACAAGACAGGAAGGTTGAATGTCAGTTGATCACCTTATGAGGTTTTATTTCTGATAGAAAATATTTTAAAAATAAAGAATCAAATTAAGTTGCTACTGCTGAGAGCTAAAGAAAAGCACGGCTTATCAGAGCTGATTAGTCTGAATACCGTACTAAAAATCTCCTCTATTAATGAGTAACATGTTGTTCTAGCTTTAGGTATTTCTGAAGGAAATCTGAGGAAAATGAAAACTGTAAATTTATAAAATAAGTTTTTTCTGTGTTTCGCATTTGCATTCCTATGAAGCTACACTCTTGTTTAAATAGATCTATTTACAGACCATACAGTTGAAGGAATATAAACACACAGCAGCAGCGTTCGGTCTAAACTCTGCCCTTTAGATGTCGACACCAGATTTGTGGTTTTACTGTCCCTTATCTCTGCTTTTCTCTCCTTTAGTGTCAGCGCTCGGCCACCTTCACACTGCCTCATAAAGCTTTCTCAGATTGATCGAGTCATACTTGACCTATAAATCTGCCACACATACTAACAGCGCAGCACGTAGCTTGAAAACCTGAACACACACACACACACGCCCACGCATGTATATACACACTCCAGCTTGTGCCAGGCAGTAGACAGCAACTGAGTCGGCTTCTGTCCAGGATGTCCCTCTCTACCCAGCCTTGGTTTGTAAACAGCGCAGCTATTTGGTTCATAACCCAGGAGCCAGACACTCGCCTATTGAACAGAGCAGCATTCCCCCTGGCTTCCCTCAAATAGTCGGTCCGTGCCAACTGTTCATTAGGCCTAGTAAAGCCGCACTGTGTGCTGCCCATCTGCAGCGGTCCTGTTGCTTCTCGAAGGCCCGCTTCACATTCAGGAAAAAAATCCTGTGGCCCGGCTGCGGAGATGAAAGTTCCTTTAAGGCATTGGGTGTCACAGGGAATTCCACCCTGCTCTAAAATAAACAGGGATGCTGATGTTGTGACGACAGCAGAGCGCCCAGTTTGGCTGTCACTACAGTCTCTGAGATTCTCAGATGCTGCTGGTGCTATAAAGTGAGCTCTGTGTTCAGTTTCCCATCTGCAAAGGATCAGCAAACCAAGGAGATGCTGAAGGACAGCAAGACTAATATTAGCCTGGTGAATGGAGCCTTCATTAGTTGTTTTTTTTTTAAAGACAATTTTTGTTGTTATATTTGACTTCATATTTGGAGTTGGGCTTGTATTGGATACCTATAAGCAATCAGAGCAACATTTGTTTTGAAAGTTAAGTATTATAATATTAAGGTCAAGCTAACAGTCATTCAGACCAGATCCTGGACTGTTCAAAGTATTTAAGTTCCAAGTCTAAAAGACTTCAGACTCCACTTATACTTGTGCTTTGAAGTTGCAGTATGTAACTTTTACAGAAATATGTTGTTGTTTTTTTTTTACATATTTGTTAACTGTCGTGACGGTAAAATATGAGTAATAATCTGAAAAGATCGATATCTGTGCAACTATTGCTGTTTGAAGAAATGCACTGCAGAACTGCTCCCAGTCAGAAACAGCCAATCAGAGCCAGGAGGCGTGTCTTAGCAACTAAATAGTGGTTTTATAAAAAGTTAAGACATTCAAAAACTGAATTGTTAAATGTTGTGACCCGTTTAGAGTTTGATTGGCATTTCTAGCTAAAGGTAGAGTGAAGTAGTTAGAGTCCACAAAGTTTGACCATTTCAAATCATGTATTTTAATTGCGAAAAGAGATTTAACAAAACAAATTTTTCAAAGTGTAAAAATTATAAATCCCACATAGCAAAAAACACATCTACTGAATGAGCTGAATTTTGTAAAAGTTGAATGGTTCAACTTTCACAGAGTATGGGGAAAGAGAAACATTAATTGTAGCATAAAGGACAAAATACTAGAAATTGAAAGTTTTGGGCAATTTTATATGACGGACATTTACTCTTCAATGGTCTGTGTTATGGTTGGGTTGATTCTAGCTGAAATCAATCCTAGATATTTTTAAATTATGGATAAGTGGCTCTGTAGGGGTAAGTAGCTACTGGAAACAGCATTTTCTTTCCCAGAGTTGATGCATTAAACTTGTTTCATGAAATTCAAACTTCACAGCATTCTCCTGTCACTGTGACAGATCAAATTGAGTGTTAATAGTTGCACTCTTTGCCTCTGCGATATGGAAATCAGGACTTTAAATAGAGCGTACGCAAGCTGGCCGAATTCCTCTGCCTTGGAAAAAAAAATTAAAGCAGTGAGTGAAATGACTCACTGTTGCACCCTAATAGCTTTGAATTTTAACAAACTGACTCATCTCTAACTTAACCAAAATTTACATCAGATGGGAAGAATCTATGTTTTTCTATTGCACATGATTCTATAACTATACAACCTGTAAAAGAAGTGGAAGTTGTAAGAATAATGTCAGTGTTGGCATTTCTAGCATTGCTTTTGAGCATAAAATTTCCCATTTTAGAAACATTTTCAGCAGACAAAGTCGTAACTGGTTGGATAGACTTTATTCAATCGTTTGCAAAAGTTTGCAAAACTGTATTTTAAATGATTTAATTTAATTATCTGATATATTTTGGGAGGCCATATTAAACCAAAGCCAAGTGTGTCCTTTTGAGCGTCTTGAGAGGCATTTGTTGATGAAAATAATCTGGTCCTTTAATGAACAAATTAAAAACAGCAGGGAATCTTTGTTGAGAAGTATTGTTTTCAGTTATCTTAACTGCTTAAGTGGAGTGATTATCTGATTAGAACTTTTGCTAGTTTGTATTTTGCACCAGAATAATATCAAATATAAATTTAAAAACTACTTTATCCCTTTTTATGCATCACTTCCTTAATCCTTATTGAATTTGTATTACAGTCAAAAAGTGCATCACAGCTGCAGGCTGTTGAAATGGTAGGAGAAAAAAAAATCTGATTCCATTTTATCAACCAGAGCCAATCAAGAGAAAAACAGCACATTTTATGGATGTTTACATATTAAACCTTCATGAAATATGTAAAATTAATATATCCCATATTTTCCTAAGTGACATGGACATATATTGTTATGACATAAGTCCAAAATCTGGATACAGGAATATATATAGGTAGCTTACACAAACTATTCATACTGAAAATGTTCTATGTTTATGTGTGAAATACCTACAGGAGATGGCAATTATGTCTCTTATTTTACAATATTGGTCATATTTAAAGTTGGGAATTTATAAATTAGAATATCTTCGAACACATGAGGATGAAGATTTATTAAGTATATGTAATCTTTTCCTATTGCAAATGTTACATATATCATGTTTCAGTATGGGAATTGCTGGTCTGCATTTTAACAATTCAGCTGCCGGTGTGCAAATGTTGCTCATCTCTATGGTTACAAAATCAGGATTTGCGTTTATAAAGGCTCCAGTTCCTGCCAAAAAGACTTTTTGGCCCATTTTTAAGTACTTGTATTACTCATCTGACCTAATGAGTTTTCCGAAGTAAACTGGGAGCATTGGCACCAGTCTCACATATTTGAAAACACAGACGGCTTTGAAACGTCAGAGATCGACACAGACGGGGTGGGATGACATGTGATGCATTGTTGGCATTCTTTGTTGCTCAATCCAGAACTACCTGAGCAGACTTGAGGAAGGAAGAGCAGTGTGCTGCAGGTTGTTCCCCTTTCCTGTTCTCTTTCTTCTGTGGAAGACGTGGGTTAATTTTACCAACAAAAATACATCCAAAAAAAGTCCCCCTGAAACAAGAAAAACATGTAATTGTTTGTTGGCATGTGCCCTATACAAGACCAACCCGCCCCCACACACAAACACACCCACACACACACACACATGTTGTGGTCCTATTTTTAGAACTGCGACACTATAAAACTTTCCATTTCAACCCCCTTCCTCTTGTGTTGATGCATTTGTAATCGGCTGAGCAACAGCTGGTTGCCTCCAGAGGTTCCTCAACGTAAACGCAGCTTTTGTTTCGTCTGAACTGAACCGAACCGTCAGACTGGATTACTTGTCTGGCAGCATATTTCAAGAATGAAATCATTCTATGTTGTCCGAGGGGATGTGTTTTGAAGTCAATTACCTAAGATAACATTTTCCTGTCTTTATTTGCTTTGCAGTGAATGAAATCATCAGAAAGGATCTGACGGGGGTTCAGGCCAGAGGTCAGACATAGACAACGGAGCGAAGCAGGAAGCGACGGCCTATTCCTCTTCCTGTGCTACTCACAGACACGCATCAATGCAATCATCTACTCTCCAGCAAGGTGGCGCTCATCCCCCTACAATCTGATCTCCTGGTCATTGTTTCCCTTTAAACATAGAGACCGGAACGTCAGCTCCTGGTTGCTGTGTTTGCTTTGGATGGTTTCCTGCAATAAACACTTTGTAAACAGAGGAGCTCATTTTACCAGTAACATCTGCCACCAGCACCACTAGGGATTACTGAGAAAACACAGGGACATGCACCTTATTTTGATGAAAATCTTTACAAGTATAACCTCAGAAACCATCTAAAAAGAGAAACGAGTGGAATAAAGGGAATAATTCCTTAAACACGTCCATAAAGCAGCTTTATCTGCTCTATTCCTACAATAAACTCACACCTCTTGCCTTATAATAGCAAAGATCTGGTTTGTAGCATGCAGCTATTTCACCAAAAATGTCTAACAGGTAATTGCAAAACCAAAAAATAAAGCACAAATCAATGTTCTCTTGTGGCTTGTAATATTTTTCAGCCTTAATTGCACAAAGTTTGTCTATAAGTTTCTTTCTGTTGCTTTTCCAAAGCGTTCATGCTCATCATCTCATTTTAAGTGCAATTTTGTGCTGGAAGACAAACGCACACAGCCTTAAAGAATCTGTAAATGAACTATTGTGACACTGCCTGTTATGCACTGTTTTCAAACAGTGGTTGATGTTATGGCTTCTTATATCATTTGAGTCATCAGAGTAAATGAATATTTTATGCTTGTTTTGCAATAGTAATTGTTACAGTAACTTGTGATAATGCAATATTACATATATCTCTGCACATATCAAGAGCCAAAAGTGCCACAATCCAATAAATAACTTTTAAACATTAATGTAGGCAATCATTTAAATAAAATTGTAATAACTACATTAAATAAATAAGTAATGCATTAATAATGGTTTTAATTTGTGGTAAAACTATATGTAATTATTCAGTATGTTTCTATGTGTCCTCCATTACAAGTCGACAACTTTAATCCAGACAGCAGTTTTTTGCCATTTGCCAACTCGGCTGCAGACCAATCATATTGTCTGTAGCAAAATCATCTTCTGTTGCAACACAAAACCTAAAACAAGTGAATAAAAACAAACAAATTCTTTATGCTTTCTACTTGTAATTAATATTGATTTAAATTATTTATACATTTAATAACTATTTGTATTTATATATATATATATATATATATATATATATATAAATTTTTTTATGTATATATTTGCTGATTATATTTATAATTTATTTGAATTGTGGCATTTTTCGGCCCTTGATATTCACATTCTCTATTTTGGTCTTGTAATTTTCTTTGTGAAATAAAATAAAAATGGGCATCTTTCTTTTTTTTCACAGTAATCTCTGTGGTTTTGTCCACAGTCTAAAGACAAAAAACTGTTTATATTGCTCTGTGTATTTGTTGCTTTTCTTTGCAGTCATAATCATTGTACTAAAAGCTGCCTATGCAAAGCTTCCTGCTTTCAGCTGTAAAGAGTGTGCGTATTATTATTATTATTATTATCATTATCTGTAAGCAACAGCATCATGTTAAGGGGGTAGAGCTGCAAGACTCAGTCGCACAGTAACAGTTTGTTTTCATGACATTTTATTTTTTGGAACATCATATTTTACTGAGTTACAGGAGGAGAAAAGTGTGAGTGTCTCATGGAAAATGTCAGTACAATGAACACTCCAAAGTGAAATAGAAGACATTGTCTTTGATATGTTCCATATTGACGATTATCACAGTAGAATGTCATATTATTACATTTAAAATTTGATATTTAACATTTCTCATTGAGCCAGTGGAGCACAAATGTATTTGACTTTTAATGAATGTAATCTGTATTAAATAGTTCCCCCTTTTTCTGTAAATAATAGATGCATTTTTATCAATGTTTCCAGAGCCTGAAATAGGAGCTATATGCTGTTTTTATATCATTTATCTATAATAGGGTTGAGTTATGATTATGTTCTTAATTCCTTGAATTATCATCAATCCATCCATAATAGTTTCTTTTGTTTTTATTATTTCACAATATTGAAACCTTTACTAACTGATGGATTATTCATGCTGTACTATTTCAGTTTTTTTTTGTAGATGTCTCTATGTTTATGTTGAAGTATGACTTTTCGTGCCTCTTCAAAAACCTCTTCTTATGGTATTTTTGTATTATTAAAAGAAGCAATAAATAATAACAATCATACATGCTAATAAGGTGTTTTCATTGTTTCAAGCACGCTGCCCTCATGAACACATTCAACTTGAATGGGTGTGAATTTTTCTTCTCTGGTTTCTAGCTCTAAATAAAAAAGATTTTAATTTTTTTTTTTTGTTTGTTTATTATTTATTGGAATCCACAGTGGAAAAATATTTTGAACATCAAAAGCCATAACCCAAAAAATACAAGAAGTTTTGCAAACATTATCAATTAAGTGTTAATTATTGTTATTCACCATCCAGTGTACCTACCTGCAGCAGCACACGGGCAAAAGGTAGGACAGAACCTGGACAGGTCACCAGTATGTCACATGACTACAGAGACAATCAGCCATGCACACACACACCGCCACACACACACGGTGTTAAATTGGATTGACCAGAGAACCAGAAGGCAACTGGTTAAAATCCATCAGATACAAATTTCATTCTGAAAGAGCCTGTCCACCAGGATTTGAACCTGGAACCTTCTTGTTGCAAGACAATGTTGCTGAGAAGCATTTACCAAAAAATGACTAACTCTTATTACAAAATGTTTGTTTTTTTGTTTTTTTACATGAAAACATCATAATTTGTAGGAGTTTTTTCACATCTGTTCTTCATTTCCTCATCAGGCTGCTGTCAATCCTGCTGGATCACCAGAGTAGTAATATTAACCCTTTACTGGTTTCTGGTGTTTATCTCTATCTCTGTGCTCCCAAGGAAAAAAAATACAGGAGCTTTTCAAAGAATCTCTAATAAAAGGGAAACCTTGCCTGAATCATATATCTGATTCCGGCACTCGCCATTTGTGTGCCCAAAGCGTAGAGGCTTTCTGGAAAGACCAATTAACCTAGTAGTCATGTTTTTTTTTGGAATGTGGGAGGTTGTTGGAGTATCTGCAGACTGCAGGGAGAACAAAAACTACATGAAGAAAGAGCCAAGACCTGGACTTGAAACCAGGACCTTCATACTGACAGGTAAAGCTGCTACTGAATTGTCCACCAAGCAGCTCCAGAAGCTTGGCTGTTTGAACAAAATGTAAATGTATAATTTATCGTTCACTTGTTTAGATCTATCACATAACATCTCAACCTTTCCCTTTGATTAAAGCACACATTCACTATTCTGCACAGCACAGATATTGTACCGATGATGAAAAAGTCCAACCAATGTGCAAAACATTCTCCAGAGCATTCCAAGGATCTTCAATGGGGTTAAAATCTGAACTCTGGTAAAAATGATCTGAATGTCTAGACTTTTCCAAGATTATAATGCCAAGCTTCTTAAGGCTCAAATTGTAAGAAAGTGGTTCATGGAGCATGAGACGCTAGGCATCACTTTGCCTGTCTTCTTACCCCGATTGCCCAACGTTTTGGAAGAGGAAAAATGTAGATTCATGAGATCACATGACCTTCTTCCATCACAATCTTAATTCTCTCTTGCAAATTGCTGTCTTTTTCTCTGGTTTTCCTCACTGATTAGTGGTTTTCTTCTGGCTACACAGATGTTCAGTCCCAACCCCTTCAGTTCCCGTCACATTGTGAGTGTGGAAATGCTCTTACTTTCACCATTAAACAACCCTTAGTTCTACTGCTCTTTTTACTTTGATTTGATGTCACCAAATGTTTAAATGACCACAGGTCATGATCACTCAAGGTTTTCTCTGACCACATTTCTTCCTCAAAGATGACGGTTGCCTGCTATACTTCCAGTTTTTGCTAATGCGTTGGACAGTTCTCAACCCAAGTTTAGTAATTTCAACATTCTTCTTCAGTGTTTTTTGCTTTTGCTCCATCTTTTTCACAACCACAGGACGTGTCTTTCCTGTGGTTGGGGTTAAATACTTGTTGCTAGCTGGAAGACAGTCTTTTTTTTGATCAGGCAGTGTAAAGGTACAAGGTGACTTACACTTGAAACATCCATTTGTCCTTCAGTTCCTTTTCCACAGGATGGTGCATATTTCCAGTGGCTAGTACCTTGGACAGGCTGCTGTAGTCCATCACAGTGACCCATTCATTACTTTACATTATATGTTATTTATACTTGGAACATTCAAATTATAGACTAACCCTCACACAAAGTTTAATATTTGTTTTTAAACATTAAAATATCCCCAAAATGGGCGTGAACTTAGCATCCGAGAACTTTATGAAGATATGCACATCTCTGGGTGTAAAGCAGAGACGGCTGAAAGGTGCCTCTTCTCTCTCTGTAGTGCACATTAACAGGAAAATTATTGGAGCAGACGGTGACTCATTCAAGCACTTCCCTCCTGCTCCGAGACACCAGCAGATGTACTCATGGGAGACCTAATCTGTTTGTTTATAATTCATGCAACATGGTAATAATCAGACCTTTAATCTCCAAATGTTGTGTGCTGTTGACATGGACACACGTGGTCGTGAACTGAACACAGACAGCCTCAGATCTCCCCCCCTAAACATCATTGAGAGGAGACCTCACATGGCCAGATGCTACGGTTGCCAAGGAAACGGCTTGTTTGGTGCAGTGTCCCGTGTCAGAAGGAGGGCTCTGTGAATGAACCCTGTGTTCAGGAAGTCTCTGGTTATGACATCATCGTTTTGGGTGAAAAAGCACCAAGTGGGCGTCGCCAGCGCCGCTCACACAGATATGCCTTGATGACTCATTCGGCCTTTAGCGGCGCTGTGGTGTAATGGCTTTGGAGTGCACACAGATTCGCTGCGTGAAATCGGACAAGAATGAAAGTGAGTGACTCTCATTCAGATCACTTCTGTGTCACTTACAACAACAACAGAAACAACAGAAACAACAGAAACAATCCGCAGGATGAAAAACAAACACACAAACACACAGGAACTCCAAAGTAACAGATTCTGCAGGAAACAGAACAGTAGTTTTCCTCTGGTTTCTCAGAGGCATGAGTCAGTTTCATTGCCTTCTGATGGGTAAACAGTTTCCATACTCACCAGATGGAGCATAAACCCCCAATCCAAATAAACGCAATAATTAAGTATACCAATCTAATGTTTGGTTTAAAATTGCTGTTTCCATTCTTACCACGTGATATTCCCTTCAGATGTCTTAATAAACCAATAAAACCAGAAACAGCCTTTAACCTGCCACTATACAGGCTCAACGCACATGTGAGAATGTGGGGTTCAGTTTGTAATGGATTAAACTCAGAATGTAGAAATACTGAAAGCAGAGAGCTGCAGTGACGAAGCCATGGTGAAGCGGTGAGCTCTGCTGACGCCCTGCAGAGGGAGACAAGAACATGTGAATGAGAGTCAGAAGCACAAGGAGCTGTTCAGCTGCACGCCACAAGAATCAAGAGACAGCTAATGAAGTAAGTAGGAAACACAAGAGCTCACTCTGAGGAATAATGGGAACACTGAGTACTTTTCTTTTTATCCACTGGGCTGGAAAATTCAGACACATTACAAAACCGAGAGGGAGTCTAACGATGGACAGATTAGAAAAGAACTTCCTGGCTTTTATAAGACATTTCAACATTTCAATGAATTTAATGGATTTGACAGCTTAAAATATATACCAATCAATCATTTGTTTTGTTTGATACTAACCATTCAAACATCCATCCCCTTCTCACTGATCTTAAAAACTATTCACTCCTCTTTTTTTTGAAACCCATCTTGATTAAGCATCGTCTATAAATGCTTTCTCCAGAGGAGGAACCTTGAGTCTAAATATTTTTTTTCTCCAATCTAAAGAAGTTTTCAATGAGCCCTTAAACATTCCCTCAGATCTTCTTTACTAATTTTACGTAACTAAACACTGTGATTTTTTAGTAACACAATAAAAAGCAGTGGTTCTATTCCAAGCTACCTTTTGATGATGGCAACTTTTCCATCAATTTCTCGTGGGATCCCCCAAGGCTATATTCTTGGTCCTTATGGGCTCTATTTAAAAATAAAACCACAATGTCTCATTTTGTTGTTACAGAGATAACGTGCAGATTTACCCTACAATGAAAAGTAAATCTATTGACTTCTCTGAAGACTTTACTAGATTGCTTGGAGGCCTGTAATGTATAAATGGCTTTAAGCTTTTTTAATCTAACTGAATAGAAAACTGAGGTCATTGTGTTTGGACCCTCACAACTCCACCTCACAACTGAAAAAATAAAAATAATAAAAGGCCTTTTCTAGAAACCTAGGAGTGATTTTTGACATAGTTTAACTTTTGATAAGCAGGTGAAATAAGCTTGTTTATTTAATATCTGGCTACTTGCAAAGGTTAAGCTATTCCTCAGTTTCTGAAACTTTAAGAGGGTATTCATGCATTCATCTCATCTTTGCTTGACTATTGTAATACTATTTATTAAGTGTTACTTTCAATGGTTAATTGATTGCAACTGGTCCAAAACACTGTCTGTAAGCACAGCAGGTGATGTGCATCTATGTAATGAAGGTGGGTGTGGTCCAAGGTGGTTAAAAGCTTATATCAAGGTATGCATAATTATTTGTCAGTTTCTTTTCAATGAGCCAAAAGAGAAAATTAACTGAGTGTGGAAGGTTTCTCAGAGGGATGCATCACTCTTAAAATGGCTAAGATGTTGAGACAAGATCACAGAAGCACGAACCGTTTTGTTGCAAATGGAAAATAAAGTAGCAAGAAACGTGTTGTGAAAAAAGATGCAAATTAAATGGCAATTTAATTCGCGTGAGAAAACGTGTTTTTCATTTAGCTGTAATAATTTTACACAATAATAGTTGCCCAACAATTCTGCACAAAAAGGCTTTATCCAAAGAAAACCAAAATCTCACTTTTACATTCTAAATTAACAGCTTAGGTTGACTAAGAGTACTGTGGTTGATGATTAATAAAAAAGAAATCCACAAAAGTAAGACTGGCCTGATCATTGTGCACACTGTGTATTCAGAAAAACACTGAGTCTTTGTGCTCATGGCCATTAAAGCTAAATATAAAACTGGTCAAAGGCCCGTTTTAGATTTATTTCTTCACTTTCAAAACGTTATGGGAAAGAAATATTACAAAACATAAATACTGGTAAAGCATGAAAAATATGTACCAATAAAAAAAGACACTTCTGAGTAAATGTATTTTATTTAAGTTTTTGTTTTAATTAAACAGCCTTCACAAATTTATAATTGTCACACAGACATCAACAGGGAAGCATTACTCTGTACAATATTTGAAGCAATATTCTTTGCAGGTTCTTGTTTTTTCTGTTTTTTTGACAACAAAACCAAGAGTAACTTCCACAAGCCTTTTTTCTCAGTGACCTCTCAGAATGCAGTACCTAACAAAAGAAAGTTTGCTGATGAAAAGATGACCAAAGCTTTGATACGACCATCCCTGAATCAAAAAGGTCAGCTGTGTCCAGCCTAAATGACCACAGCCCAGGAAGATGACCTCAATTCCGGTCTGGGGCTTTGGAAGTTCAATTTTACAGAATATCAAAAATTACATCAGTGTTGCTCCTCGGCCTTCTCTTCATGCACCTTTGAAGTTCTCCGCTTTATCTTCATCTGCCTTTCAAACACCTTCTGGATCAGAAGTCTGTGTGTTTTGAGTTCAGCTCACCAAAATACAGTTATGTTCAAAAAACTAGAATCTCGTATTCTAGTTTAATTGCACACAATCTGAGATTTTGAAGCCTTTATTATTGTTAGATGTAATAATAAACCACATTATACCAATTATACCAGACTAATAAAATACATTTTAATACAGACATGTGGGATTAATTAAAACTAGATTTGATATTTGCTGAAATGTTGTTTTTTTTATTATGGAACAAAATTCCAGTAAGTAGAACATATACTCTATTGCACATGTGTCAAACTCCAGGCCCATGGGCCAAAGCCGGTCCGCCATAAACTTTTATGAAAATAACTGTTGTATGTTTAAATAATATTTTATCAATCAAATGAAAGCAGTTTTCAACAGAAGAAGATTACAGCCATGGGAAAAAAATAGATTTGTTTTTTTTACCATTTATTTAATTTACCAGAATTATTCTGAGATCAAAAGTCCGAATTCTGAGAAAGAAAAGTCTTTTTTTTTCCTCAGAATTATGACTTTTGATCTCAGAAGATTAAAGACAGAATTTCTTTTTCAGTGCCAAATTACATCAATGTGAAATGATGTTAAGTATTACTAAACTTTAAGAAGAACTGGAGTGCAGAAGCCGCTATTCATTCAAATTTTAGGGGTTTGTTAATGAGATTTACCAAATGCGTTTAACCCCAACAGGCCCTTTCAGGACGTTCATTATCCTGTGAACCAAAATAAAAGTGAGTTTGACACCACTGCTCTAACATATTTAATATGACTTCAGTTTACCTCACTATGACTTTTCCAGGTTTAAGTAACATTTTACCTCTTTACAAACAAACCATCGTATGGACTTGGTGCCACTAATCATCTAATCAATGTGTCAAAACTCTGCAAATCATCTGCAGCAATCGCTCAAGCATCAGGGATATACAGTATGTGAAATTGTTTTTTGTCTGAAATATTCAGAACCCTTAAACTTTTCCACAGTTTGTCACATTAAAACCACAAATTTCCTGTATTATTTCGACCAGCATGAAGCAATTAATTATTGTGGGGATTAAAAGAAATGCTGCAATTTTTCTATTTCTACCGAAAAGTTTACTCTTCTACCACTAAAATTCAAGAATGTCCAAAATAAAGTCCAGGATCATTTACAAATGATTTGAAATTAATCTCTTCTACTAGTTAATTTAAATAAGTTGGAAGAAGAATATGATTCTTAATGAACCGTGAAACTTGAAGTGCACAAATAGATTACCTCAAAGTCTGAGTACAAGAGGAGCTATAAAGAGTGGAACAAGTTAAGTTGCTGAACACTTTTTATCACCAGGTGGTGAAATCCCACTCTCTTATTTTAAGGTGAGCGGTGACATCAGCGCTGCAGTGGACTTGCTGCTCATTAAATCAGAGGAAACAGGCTCCACTGGTAAATACAGCAGCCGCCCACCAACAGTACAAGCAACAACTGCTCCACGGATCATTTCTGTGCTTCTATGCTTCCCACCGTCAGAAATGTCAAAGGTCTTCTGTTTGCATAATCCCCTGACAGTGGAATAATTGGGAAGATATATATAAACCTAGATTTATATAAGACACAGCTTTAATGATAAATGCATTACTATATATTTTATGTAACTTTGCAGGTCATTTATGCAGTAAAGCGGTTTGTCTGAAAAGTAGTTACAAGATTCATAAAAGTTACCAGAGCAAGGTTCAGGTTGTGTTTCTGCACAAACAGATTTCAGTCTGCATGCCTCATTTCGTTACTTCACCTTGTTCTGGTATTTCTTCTTTCTCATGTTTAAGTCCCCACCAGTGGGTGGGAATTTGTTTCGTCTGTTAAAAGTAAGCAGATGTGTGGGTGAAGGGTAAGGTAGTCAAAGAGGTTGTGAACACGTCATATTTATGATAAGACCCCAACATCACCGCCGCCCCCACCTCTAACCAGTTCCACTGGTTAAATGCACAATGTGAGCTGTGACAACTTTAAAGCTACATACCCAGATAACCATAAGAGGACTGGGTAACGAGCCCTTGATCTTACAATTTGAAAATTATTATAAACACACTTTTACAGGAAACAATAAACTCAAACAAGTTGGCAAATAGGACAAGGGAAAAAAGTACATTGAACACTTCACACCTGTCTATTAGTGGGTTAGCATTCTCCTATTTGCACATTTTCCTGTGGAAAGTAGTTCCAAATTCTTTGCAGAAAATTACAGCTATGCAATTAATTTATTATTATGTAGTCGTCTACATAATAATAAATTATTGTGTAGACAGAATTTTTCTATATAATCTGTCAAGACTTGATGTTTCAATCTCTCTCTAGTTAAGTTTGAACTATTTTGCAAAACATAATGAGCAAAAACATCAGTCTGCAGATTAACAAATTGGCAGATAAATACCTCCAAACTCTTTTTTACTGAAAATTCATTATCTGGAAATACAAGACACTGGCTGAAGGAGGTTGAATACATTTGCACGCCACACTTTTCAGATTAGTCATAGAAAAATGAAAAAGTTTTGAAGTTTGTAACATGAGAAAATACAGTATGAAGAGTTCCAAAGGCAATAAAGACTGTTGTCAGCACGTGTCATAAAACATTTAAAGTAAATTTAATTTAATGTGTTTTATGTTGCTCCTTATAATGGGATGATACCTCATTGCATCACAGCATGTCTAAAGATTAATGCTTGAAGTCTTAATGGAAGAGAAAGTGTTTACCTCATGGAGCAGTAACTAACACAATTTCCTCTCTTTTATTTACCTTTTAGCAACACAACACATTACAGTGCAGAGCTATACAATAAAGTAGATTCCTTTTTAGCTTGTTCCATCTTCTCTGTAACTGTTTTATATTATTTACTTCTTTACAGCTAATCGGTTTTTGTCTGAAGTTGACAGAGTTACATCATTCACTGTTGTTTGTTTTTAATGCAGCTTTTGCTCTCTAATTGTCGTCAAAGTGCGAGTGAGCGCTTTAGTGGTAAAAGCATTAAGTGCTGCCAGTAATTCAAATGACAATGATTCTCATATTTCACTTGAGATTATTTAAAGCGATGCTTCCCAGGCGAGAGAAGACGGTCTTATTCGTTTCATTTTAGAAATGAAACTCTTTGGCAAACACCTTCATTCTGTCTCTTTCAGTTGCCACTCATATGGGGAATGCACAGACAAGTATGCAGAAGCAACGAATAATATAAAATGTGTTACTTTCTTCATTTGCAAGTTTGATGCTAGTTGCAGTCCCTCGTGTTTCTGTTCTGTTGAAGATTTATGAAAGTGAAATTCTGTCATCTACTCCCTGATGATTCTGATACTGAAGATTTTTATCTTCTTCCAAGCTGGAGAAGATGGTGTGCAATCCAGATGTGTTTGAACAAGATGACTCTGCGCTAAACCAGGAGCCTCTCAGGTTTTTGCAAACAAAACACTTCATGATTTCATTTATTCAAAATTAATTGTGGGTTTATGGTTTAATTTAGCTTAATCAGACTGTTAATACTTTTATTTTTGCACAATTTACACAATCTCTGTAGACCATCAAAAGTTATTGGTTCTCTTGTGTCCCCATTTTTCTTCAGCTCACCCCACAAAGTTCTGCACATGATTCATACCTGCAGACTGAGCTAAACATGGAAACAAATAACTGATTTAGTAAAAATGAAACAAAAAAAAAAAACATAATTATTTCTTAGTGTGGGAATTATTTGCGACACCAACTATATGGTTTGGATTTTTTAAAACTATGTCTCAATTTGAGTCAATAAAATATAAATTTCTTTTAACTTTTAAGTGTAGAATTGTCTCTAAAAAATTTTTCTACTTAATTATTGGGACAAATTTTGAATTT
This sequence comes from Xiphophorus maculatus, assembly GCF_002775205.1. Classification (NCBI taxonomy): domain Eukaryota; kingdom Metazoa; phylum Chordata; class Actinopteri; order Cyprinodontiformes; family Poeciliidae; genus Xiphophorus; species Xiphophorus maculatus. The sequence continues at coordinate 28,172,884 of NC_036443.1, forward strand.
TAATTACTTTAAAAATTAAACTTGGTAGACATTTTAATTCAAACATGTTAAGATAAGACATACAGACCAAACTGAACCTGACATGAATGCAACATTTTATATTTATTTTTGCAGAACTTGTTTATTCATCTCAAGATTGTAAGTAGTATACTGACTTTCAAATAGCATGAACTCCTTTTTTCACTCAAATAATTGTCCTAATCTGTCTTTTAAGAGGGAAAAAGTAGCAACGGGGGAAATATCCAATCTACCAAGTGAAGAGGCAACGGCCAAAACGTCCTGTTAATTAATCACACTTAGGCATAATGTGCAACCAGCTGAGAGTGTTTAAGTGCATCAATCCTATGAAACCACCAGACTGTAAAGTTCAGATTTAGAAACATATATCACAGATTTTTTTAAAACGCTGAGTCACGGTAAATATTTATGTAATGCCTGTCATTGTTCCAGTACATAAAAAAGACACAAACACATCTTCAGTTTTCTTCTTCTGATCTAATGGATGTTTCCCAGAGACAATAATTTCCCAAGAAACATCACAGAAACACAAGATCCTAAAGAATACAAAGCAGAGTGGATAGTGGATTGGTTTTAGAAGGAAGCTATTATTTTCCACACCTATAATCAAAGTCTTGACAATCAGCATAGCTGCTGAATTATAAAGTAATAGCTTTATAACACTGACAGGACTTGTTGACTTATAAAGCAAAGTAGATTTAGGGAGAAACAGAAAATAGGATTGGCATTTTGAGGTTTTCATCCTGTAATTCACCTTTTATCATTATTTAACATTCACTTCTTGTGAAATATAGTCACAAAACACAGACACCCCTGAAAGAAGCCTGAAAAAAAAACAAAAAAAAAAAACATGCCGCCTGATGGAACTAATGAAGCTCGTCTAATTGGGTATTCAGTTATTCTAAGCCCTTTGACAAACAGGTCATGCTCAGTGTTCCGCCTGGAGGGAACGGTTAATCATCCTAAGTACAGTGGGTCTAATTAAAAATATCCACCAGGGGGTAAAATAATGCAAAACTCAGCCTGACTGGATTTCACACTATAAAAAATCAGTAAAAGAGAAATCTGCAAAACTCTCTTTTTAGTTTTTTTATCCAATAAACATTTTCCCCCTGTTTTTTTGTTGTTTTTTTCACATTGCAATAAATACATCTTTACATACAGCACACAGCCTCTGACTCATGTTTCAATTCTTACATAGCAACAATGTAGTATCCATGGAAACTAAATTAAACTTCAGACAAAGGATATTTATATCATATCATCAGTAACAGAATGCAATCATTCTTTAAATAGTAATGATTCCCTCTACTAAAAGCTGATATTTTTGATTTGTAATTTGAGGCACTCCAACATGCGCTTACATGTGCCACTTAATCAGGAAAGGATTGCAAAATGTTTTTTTAAATGGAGAAATCTTTATAGTGCAGGCACCCTTTTAGTTTCTTTCTTTCTTCTGGGGCAAAATGTTCCAGTTGTAACTCTCAAAAACGTCTCTCTTTTAAATATATTCCTGGCAAATAAGAACAGATCATTTTAAACACATGAATAATCAAAAGGATAGTTTTGTTTATCAAAAGGACATTTGTGACAGAACTCCAGTAACATTTTTACTAGATAATACCTTTTTTTAAAAGTGAATAACAAATCAGTTCAAAATGGGCAACACATTTCTAACCCATATGCATCCCACCTTTTAACCAGTGGTGTGGAGAATATTCAAATATTTTACTCAAGAAAAGTATTTACTTTAATGAAATATCGATCAAGTAAAAGTAAAGAGTAGGTGCAAAGATTCACTCGAGTAAAAGTAACTTGTGGGTACAATGCTTTTTGTTATTAAAATATGTAATCCAAATTTACTTATAAGGAAACAATAGATCTTCTATTGAGAGTGAAAAAGGCAATATTAGCCAAAGGAATATGACAATAAACCAGGTTTAGTTTAACAATTTAATCAGAAATTGTCATGGTTTGAGTTTTTCTGTGTATTAATTTTGAGTGTCCTCTGTTTCTGAGTCTCCATGTTGTCCTGTCTCCCCTTGATTAGTTCCCAGGTGTGTCTCGTTCCCTAATTACCTCCTGTGTATTTAATGTCACCTGTGTCTCTGTGTCTTTGTCGGGTCCTGGTCTCATTTGGCTTGTTTGTATGTGTCGTCTCCGTCAGCTGTCCATTCATTTCCTCCAGTTGCTACCGGCGTTAAGCCCTGGATTCTGCTCAGCCTATTTGTTGGACTATTGTTGGGCTTGTTTCATCATTAAACCTTCATTTCTCATTTATACCTGGGTCTACCACGTCTACCTCACCGTTACACCCCCTACTTATGACAGAAATGAGTTAAATTTATCCAGAAACCTGTATAATGAAAGTGGAACCAACAGAGAAGTTGTCAACATAACACACTGTTATGTTAAATCTTAAATATAAGCATGATATATAAAAGAAAATGTGACTGCAATGCTTTGCTATTAATTGTTAATACAATAACTAAACATAAAGGTCCAAGATTCAGGAAAATGGTTGAATTAAAAAAATAGCAAGAGAGTGGGAAAAAGGTTATGCTAGCTTGACTTTGACAACTTTAACATGTAGATGTGCTGCAGAATTCGGTGTGTTTCAGTTCAGCAAATGAAAAGGCGAACCGCACTAGCTGTCTGATCACCAATACAGCTGATGTTTAATTAATCTCTGCTGGGTTCAGACAATCACTTATTTATTATCACAAAATAAACATCAAGCCTGAAAACGTAAAGGACTGAATGTTCAGTTTTTGTGTGTGAAATGTTTTGCGTTTTTTGGTGTCGATTTGTGATACTATTGTAGAGCTGTTGTCAGTCAGTTTCTATAGCAACTGGTCTGTGTGTAGTTTAGCTGACACTGAGCGTGAGAAGAAAGAAGAATACAGTTCTTCTGAGTTATTTCTCTCTTTTATGTGGCGCACTGCACTAAATTAATAATAACTACATCTCCAGATTTTATTTTGTTATACTGCGGCAGCGCAGCTACAGATGGCAAGTAAAAGAATCGTCTTTTTGCCCTCTAGAATTGTGAGCATGCGCAAAATTTCCAGATGTAAACAATAACGTGCAACATGTCTCTACTCACTTTTAGCCTCTCAGTGGCCACGCTGACCTTTCACTGCTTTTAAAAAACATTGATGCACAGTATATGTTTGTCATTTCACAACTCTCACAGTTATCAGATGGCACAGTTTTCACAGCCATGAGTCTTGCTGCTGTCTTCAAAGCCAAAAGTCATCAGCAGCTCCCTGCCAGCAGGATGACTCCTAAAACCTGGCTGCACAGTTGGAATTCACACATTCCTAATTTCCTAACCGGACATTATTATTTTGTTACAAAAATTGCTGAATGAAAAATGAAAACTAGAAGTTACCATTCTCAGTTAGGATTGATAAAGATTCACAGTTTTTTCAGATGAATAATGAGAGAGAAGATTTTATAGCTTTCTTCAGATGATGATGTCACGGCTTTGTAAGGCTCTGATAGGGTAAGCACAACATTCGAGTTAATTACGGTTTTATACTGTGGATGTATTCTAAGGCAGCATCTCAAACTCACGTATTCTTTGTGTGACATCATGGGAAATTAAAACGAAATTGGTCAATCAAGACAACAGGAAGAGTTATGGATCTCTTTAGGTGTAATTTCCAGCTGCCTGGAGTTGAAGCACATCCTGAAGCAGCATGGGAATATCCAGCCACCAGACCTTTCAGAAAGGTGACATGTCCCAGACATGAACATGGTTTTATGTGACAAACGTATTTTTTATCCCAAAAAGTGGGATAAAAAATATCCCACTTTTTATTTGGTGAAACAAGTCCACCAAATAAATAGGAAATAGTAATATTTCATATGAGTAATAGAAATAGTAAACTTAAAAATTTGAAGAACACTTAAAGCATTCTTTAAAAAAATGGTTTCTATCATTATTCTGGAATTCAGCACATATAAATAATTTTAGGAATCCTTAATGACCTAAACCAGCAAAGATTTACTCTGATTTAATGTCAGACGGTGAGAAAAAAAGGATTACTTATTTGCATACAGTGTACATGTAAATATGTGGTTTCAACTCTACAGGAACGTAGTCCAGCTGATTAATTGACACAAAGAACCTGCAGGGAATGTGGACAGTTTATATATCTAGAGAGAAATGTAATGTACTGGTTACGGTATTTCAGTTTGAGACTGTTGAAACCTTGGTGTGTATTTGCATATTAAAGCTTTGCAAATTAATTATGCTTTTTTTATTTACATATTTTGAATGCTTTTTTTATGAACATGCAACCCCCATACAGAAAAAAACGCCAAGATCTTCAGTGTTACCAACTACCATGCAGCCAAACAATAATAATAATGAATAGTGACCAATCTGTAAAAATGCTTATCAAAGTATCAGAAGCTCATTTTCGTAAAGTTTGATGTTTGGCAGGGTAAAGCAGAGCAGTCATAGGAGAAGGTAATAACTTTCCATGTGTGCAGCAGTGGCAAGACTTTTGCATGTGGTTTATTTTCCTGTGATGACAAAACAAAAAGTGTTCAAATAATATTCACAACAATAAGTTAAACAATTTTGTGCTTGCAGTTTTTTAATGTTTGGACCATTTTGAAAATAATCCTAGAAAAGAATTAAGTAAATTAATATCTGAAGACATAACCCAGATTATTTTGCGTTTTACTAGGGGGTTGGGAACTTTTGATTCCCCCAAAAATCTAAAGTGTAAATTAGAGATTTCTTGTGGTAAAATAACTAGACACACACAATCATTTTTAAAAACAATGATTTGGAGCCCAAGTGTGAATTCATTTTAGATTTTATTCAATCTACAATATGGGGTCCAGTAAATAAAAACATTTCCACCAACATTTGGTTCAGTGTATTTTAGTAATTTACACTTCAATCTCAGACTTTTTGTAACCACAACTTCTGACATGTTAATTGACCACTGTTTTAAGGAGGTTTGGTCTTCATTTAAATTGGTTAAAATAAGTGTATGTGTGTGTATAATTAATCTATATAATGTCTTTTTTTTTCAGAAAAAAATTAAGCTTTTGTTGTGGAAAAAATACTATCACTATCACAGTATAGTTTATTGAATATTATGTTATATGTTTGACCTTACCTACATTTTCACGATGTAGGATTTAGAGAAAATCAGCAGTAGATTTAAGCTTGTGTTGCCAGTTTTTGTTATATTAAAGTTCAGCTGTTTGTTGCATAATCATTTCAACCTGGGAAAAACTATCAAATATGACATTACAAGAAGAGAAAAAGGGATGTGTATGGCTTTTTCATTTTCAGTGAATTAGAATATATGACCAAAAAAATGTCATTTGTCTCAAAATGTCTTTAGAAAACAACCTTTAAGCAGGTATTATTATAAAGGTCACATTTCTGTTTGTAAAAATAGTTATTATGGGTTTGATGTAATTTAAAATATGATGTTTACATTAACTGTAACCAGAATGTCATCATAATTAACATAAATAAAGGCTTTCAAGGATCCATCTGTGTACAATTAATCTATATTAATCCATATTATGTGTTTGGTGAGGAAGTTTCTAAAATAAATTACTTCTCGTTTGAAATTCATACTTAACATTAGAAGCTCAATGTAAGAATGCAGATTGATCTTCAAACTAAATATCTTGAGGTAATGGGAGGCAAAGACGGTTAAACAACTTACACAATCAAAAGCAAAACTCTTCATTCTGCAGCAGCTAAAGCATCACAAAAATGTTAAGCATGGGGTTGAGACCTTGAGCTATTTTTAGAAACTCTTCCATCTGAACACCTGACATACGAATGTGAGAATCTGCACAAAGAGCCTTTGTTATTACTGCACTGCTGCTGTTTCCTGCTTTGTTTTAAGGAAGGAGGTAATTTCTGTCACCTAAAGCTGTAGCTCTCTAACAGTAACATGTCAGCTGGATGTTTTTCTTTGTTTGTTTTTCTTGCTGTTTTACAAGATGAGTTAATGAAACACTAGTTGAAATTGTCTTTCATCCTTCCAGTTTTGGAGAGTTGCCTTCATTTCATGAAAAAAATCATGCTTGTGATATGTTTTTGGTTTCTTCTGCTTTTTATTTTTCTTTTAATTTGCTTTGCTTTGATTGTCAACTTGTAATTTTTTGCTTTGGCAAACACTTTGTATTTAGACCAAAGTAGAGTCATAAATGAAGCATAAATCCTGACAGTCATACAGCTGCAGGAAGGAACTACAGAAAGCAAGAACAAACAAGTTCTTTAGTAAACTGTGTTTTAAATGTTTCAAACATGCCTAAGTAACTATCTCAAGGTATTTAAAATTGAGTGTTTGTTAATATCTGATCATTTTTGATGTACACACACACATTAATAAACCCCATTTGTCAAGAACAAAAGGAAATAAAGTGTTGGAAATCTACAACTGTGCTCTGAAAAGCAGAATTATGAGAAATTTAATTTAGATGTAAGCCTTGCTTGGATTTACTGTTGTAGGTTGAGACGGATTTCTGCAAAACCTTTTAATGAGTATCATGCAGCTCTCTACGTGAACTGCATAAGGCAATAAGACTCTTTTTACTAAAAGCAGTAAAAAGAGTCTTATTATGACTTCACTCCACCTTATGTTCATGCCGTATTTCTGAGCTTATATCTATTTCCCCTCAGAGCTCCAGATATGATCAGCCCTAATACCTTTTTTTTTTTTTTGACGGCAAAATCAAAGAGCGTCAGAAAAAGAAAGCAATAATGCAGAAGTCTTCACGCCTTCGGAGGTGTGTTTACTGAGCTTCCAGCCCTGGTGTCAAGAGACAGAGCTGTGCTCAGTCATACAGGAAAGCTAGGAGCTGCAGGTCTGCTCCAATGCTGTGACTAATCTTCTGAACTTTAGTCTCAAAACAAGCTATTTCAAGCTTGCTTGACATACAATACCTGTCAGCTTTTACAGCTACTGAATAGTGAGTAACTGTATATTGATTTCAACTTGATTTGCTTGTCATTTATTGTAGATAAGCAGTCATCATCAATAAGTTAAATCATCTCTTCCAATTAGACTCATTTGTCAGATTGAACTTCAGTTAAGCTGGTACTAAATATACTCGTCATAAAGCCCACATTTCTGTATCTAAATATGCTTTTTTGTCATTTTGTTGTAATATTCTGACCTTAAATGTCATGTTTTCTTTAGCTAAAAGAGAAAAATAATCATAATTAACAGAAATAAAGGATGAAAACATAAGTCTCTGTGACATTTAGATATATAATGTGTAGCTCAATTCATATAATATTTTATATGAATATAATATATTATATGAATAATATGACATTATTCATATAAAATATTTGATTATATGATATAATATAATCTCATATTTTATATGTATATATATATATATATATATATATATATATATATATATATATATATATATATATCTCAATATGAATTCAGCTATATGAGTAGCTCAATTCACATAACATATTATATGAATTGAGCTACTACTGAAAACGGCCTTAAGACATTTCTGTTTAACAAAATATTTGGTTAATTTTCTTGGATATTGGTTTAATCTAATTTATTTAATCATTTTTAGCCATTACAATTGCTTAAGACATAAAGGGTATCATAAATAAAATCTATTATTATTGCTACTAAAATAAATTAACTTTTGAGTAAAGTTCTAATTTACTAAATGTGTCTTTATGTTGGGCTGCACAGTGGCACAGTTGGTAGCACTGTTGCCTTGCAGCAAGAAGGTCCTGGGTTCGATTCCCGGCCGGGGTCTTTCTGCATGGAGTTTGCATGTTCTCCCTGTGCATGCGTGGGTTCTCTCCGGGTACTCCGGCTTCCTCCCACAGTCCAAAAACATGACTGTCAGGTTAATTGGTCTATCTAAATTATCCCTAGGGGTGTGTGTGTGTGTGAATGGTTGTTTGTCCTGTATGTCTTTGTGTTGCCCTGCGACAGACTGGCGACCTGTCCAGGGTGTACCCCGCCTCTCGCCTGGAACATAGCTGGAGATGGGCACCAGCAACCCTCCCGACCCCATTAGGGACAAGGGTGAACAGAAAATGGATGGATGGATGGATGGGTGTCTTTATGTTAAAATGTACCAGGAAATTACCTTAAAAAAAACAAAAAATTGAGACAGTTACATTTCCAACTAAACAAGCGCACACTTTGTCCTTTTGTCAATTAAACTCAATTTCTCCAAGTTATGTATCTCACTGAACTAAGTTTCAAAATGTACTTTTGAAGTGATAAATTAGAATTGTAGGTTTGCAGTTGTCCTACTCTTTCCATTTTCAGATCATGAATTGAACAGTTCTTAATGAGACGTTCAAAGCTTGGGAAATTGTGTCATAATCTATATTACACTGCAGTGGTTCATAATATAAAATCCCAATAAAATACATTGAAGAATACATTGAAGTTTTGTTTACTTTGGGTCTGAATACGTTAGCAAGGTATTATTGATTAAAAAAAACTATTTCTTTTAGATGCAGCCTTTCCTTGGGTTCTCCATTTTCAGACGCACCGGCTGTTCCTCGTAATGTGTTAATATATGTTAAATATGGGCTGCTAATGTTGCTTAGTGAACCATGTGAGAATACTACAGCGTTGATCCTCGCTGCTGGGATCTGTGGATGTGACCTACAACTAAAAGACCCATTAAAAGCTGATCTAAATGCTCTGATATCATCTCAGTTTGAGTCAGTGTAATTAAGCAGCTCCTTACTGCCCATTATGTGGACCTTCATGTCTTCATATTGCTGCATAATTTGCTTTGAGTGAGGACTGGGAAAAGTGAGCTTCATTTTTAGGAATGATCGCACCACAGATGGACCAGTCCACCTGCCAAAGGAGGTTTCTAAATAGATTCCTGAGCAACTACAGGGTGGAATTGGTTGAGCATCCAGGTGGGTAATTTAACGTTTAAAGGGCTTCAGGCTGAGCTATAAAGTTTCAAAGGAATCAATTTGGCTCCAAAGGCTCACTGAAAATATAACAAACCCGACTAAGATTACTTTCCTCTAACGTCTGACATCAGATGGGTTTTTTTAGTTCCCATCTCCCGTAGAGCTTCAGTGTATTTTGAGGTTCTCATTGTGGCACTAATTGCACGGATCTTAAAGTCGAAGAAAAAAAAAATATTTTTTTTAAATCAATATTTAATTACTTGTAGTGAATCTGTCTAGCTTTTTCTGTATGTGGAGCATAATGTTGGAAACATTTTGACCTGGCAGCTGTCAGAAATAGGCTTAAGTCACAGACACCTCCCACTCATTTCCACGCCGTCACCCACCGCGTTCTAACTTCTCTGCTCTGTAACTCTTGCTTTATAGAATAGGCAGTGCTGGGAAAGAGCTTTTGCCCCTTACAGATTTCTTTTTTTCACACCTACATCATCATTTTTTAAATACCAGACAAAGGCAACCTTAAAAGGTACAACACGTAGTTTTTAAATGATGATTTTATCTATAATTAGGGGGGAAACATTATAAACTAAACCTAATAATTGGCTATGCCACTTTTCGTTTTAGTATAGACCAAGTTCATAAATCAGGATAATATTATTTCAGTAACTCATATATAAATTAGACAAAGACCGATATTTTAGCAGCTTTATTTTTCTTTTAATCATAGTGATATTCTGCTAACAGCTAATGAAACATATACAGCAGGTCAAAATCAGAAATGAAAAAAGAGAAGCAATTTTTAATGGTGCAAAACCTTTTCAAGTTACCAGCTGTTTCCATTGACCATAAAATTAACCATAAAATTGCAATTACGAAAACGAATTTGCTTAATGGAAACATTGGCAATGTAGAAAAAAACTCACTGTTTTTGATAAAAAAGTTTTTTGCACTTGGATCAGGTGGTTTTTCAAAACTATTACAATAATGTGAATCAAACACATTCTGTTGCAGGAACATAATGCGAAATTATCGAAAATACTGCAAAGTTGACACTTTTTCATGTACTTTTACTGCAACTTTCCATTACAAACGTCATTGTTTACCAAACTTCATGACAACAATCAAACATTTATAAAGACTGTTTCATATTTATGACAGGTGTTGTGTCAAGTCTTATGCACACCCCTTCAATTAAATGTTACTGTATAAAAGCAGGTAGATTTACTGACAATTGAATATCATGATTTAGCTGAATTTCATGCTCTGGTGTCTTTCCTATTTTGAACAGTGGCTCAGAAATTTGTGTCATATTGTATTCATACAAAAGAGGAACATGCAGTCATAAATTACTAGCACACAATTAAAATTAAAGTATAGAGAGATGTTTTGGTGACATTTATGTTCCAAGTGCAATAAGTAGGTCATTAGCAACATTATTCTCCAATGAATTTACTCTTTAAGGTTTGATTTCCATATGAAACGACTGCAGTAGAAAAATAATTTAATTCAAGGCTTTTTAGAATCAGCTCTCTGCTGCTCCTCCTAAAGCTGCACACCTTCTTCCTGGCACAGGGTCACATAATAGGAAAATTAGATGATCCGTCTTTTTTATCCTCCTACACTCCTCTTCCCAGATAATTAGTCTTCATACAGCACAAATTGCACCTATACTGGAACTCTGAGTAATTTCTCAAGTATTTTATCACTTTACATCAAAAACAGTCATTAAAAAAGTGCATAATGAACATGATCCTCATTATTATTAAGACATTTGTCTAAATTATTTTAAAAATTTGTTTCAACAGCAGCTGACACGCTCAGAGGTTTTCATCACAAAGGAAGCCATTTTGGTTCCTCTGATGACAATGGCACATTAGAGAGCAGCAGCTGTTGAACTAATGCAATAATGGAGTGAAAGAGACTGTTTGCCTGTTAGAATGGAAATAAAGAACTTATTCAGACAATCCCTCCCACAGTGTATCCACCCCCTGTGACTCTCCATGGTTGAAACAGTAGAGCCTTAAAGTGCTTGAATGGCTTTTTTCCTACTTAAATCTTTCTCACTGCAGTGCTGAAATGTCTGTGTATCAGTTCAGGATTAAAATAATGGTTGGAGTAATTTGAAAGCCACATGCTTTTAGAAAATCAATGGTAAACTCTTGAAACTTTGTGGGTATGTTTTTGTGTTTAATGTGGTTACAAGTTTGTTTTTTTCCCCCCCCACAGACTGAGGGAGTCAGAGTCTGAGTGGTCCTGTCCATCTGATCGATAAACCTTTCATCCGTCCATTCAGCCACTGATCAACTTTAAGAGAGATGATCTAGTTTAGAAAATGCTTACTAAGAATTTCACTTCAACATTTTAGTTCTTCACTACCCAGACATCTTCGCAGAGGAAGTTTTTTTTGACACAGTCTGGAGGTTGCCTCACTGAACAGCAGTTATACATGGCTACGTAGAGTAGCTTTTTTAAAATAATATTATTGATTTGCTGTAGCTCTGTCAGGAAAAAAAATAATGATTTTTCTGGAAATGCCCATGAGAAATGACCAAAAATGGCCAAAAAGGGTGCAGACATGTCTAAATTGCCTCCAGTAATCTTACAATTATAAAGACCATTAACAGAAAATACAGTTCAAAGTCAACATAGTCGTGTTGTCTAACATGAGTTACAAGAGTTTATAAAAATTGGTTTGCATACATTTGTGTAACTGGTAATAGCTTAGCATTTTTCTATTTCAGGAAAAGACATGTGTCAAAAAAAGGATTTTAATCTTTGCTCACCTCAGTGTCAGACATTTTAAAGTAGAAGTATTATGTAAAACCAATGTTTAACATAATATTTTAATACCATTCCTGGAGTGTTGCTTTATTTCTTTCATGCATTTTGGAGAAATACATTAGTCTCCCTTGGCACCCATTTTGGTCTCACCTCACCTTTTCCACAAAGATCTTCCGCAGAGCTGCAGTTTCCAAGCTGAGCTTCCACCTCACAGATCTCTCAGCCCCACTCAGCTCCTGCAGACTAGCTAGCAGCAATTAGCAAACACCTGGTGGAACTGCATGTCAGTTGAGCTCATCATACTAGTTACTTCTCAGCCCAATGCTGGTAAAACATTGTTAAAAGCTTAAGCAGGAGCTTCTTAAAGAGACAGAGGCCCATTTTCAATTCTGAAGTCAAATTTCTTCCAAGTCCTGTTTGATATTTACAGCATTTTTCTAACTTTAGCTTACATACCCTGCATTTCCATAATAAATGTGTGCAAAACTTTGTTGATATTCAATTAATGTGTGACTCGAGTGATGCAAAAAGATCTTTCCTGTCACGATGTGCGGTTAGCGGTGGTGAGGCAGACGCAGAGGACCCAGGTGAAATGAAGAAAATGCAGATTTTAATGATGTTGTCAGAAATACAAAAATCCAAAGTGCAGGCAGCACTGAAAAGAGCAGAAGGCTAAGGCTCAATACTGGTAGCAACTAGTAACTAAACAGACAGCTGACAAAAGACTAGACAGCAAGACAGATAAGACACAACAGATTCAACAAAGAACAAGGAACACAGGTAGCATTAAATACACAGAGAGTAATCAGGGAACGAGACACAGCTGGGAACAATCAAGGGGTAGCCAGGACAACACTGAGACTCAATTAATTGAAAAGGACACAAAAACCCAACTTAACACAGAGAAAAACACAAAGCCTTACATTTCTATTGCAATTTTGTGAAATACACTGATTTTGACATTTTAAAAGACCACCTCATCCTAGCGCAAAAAATGTTAACTGCCATGTTTCTATTAAGCAACATTATTTTCATAATTTCAAGTTATGCAATTATAATGGCAATGGTACTCGATTGTGCTATAAAATGGAACTGTGTGCCTGGAAAATACATAATACAGGCCCTTTAATCTTCTGACACTGAAATGAGAGAAAGCTTGAAGACAAACAGATTGTTTGCTGTTCCCAAAATATGCAGCTCATTCATCTGTTGTAGCCTTGATAGTGCTGCATTTTATTCTCTGAAAGAAAGTCATTTTGACTACAAATGTTCTCTGATACGTTTTCTTTTATGATCTTCAATATATTGTGTGCAACACCAAACCTTTTTTTGCATAAATGCACTGCCATCTGCCTCTTTTATTTATAACCTCAATGTAAGACAGAGCTTTAGTGAATCTGTTGAAAGGTCTATTTTTTTTATTTTCCCTGCAGTTAAAGGGAAGATAAAAGGCACCTTTTAGAGATAAAAGGTGCCTTTGAAAGCGAATTTGACTGTTGAGCACAGGGGGATGAAAGTATCTTAAATAAGGGGGTGACATTTTCTCAAGACAGAGCACAAGTGGAGCAGAAGAATCAGTGACTGAGAAATCTTCTCATGAAATGATGAAAAACCAACAAACTGAATCAGTAATTAGTAATCAGGACTCAACAGGTGACAACCTGCAGGCGCAATCACTGATGAAAAGACCTCTGGAGAAATGCATGCTTTGCTTTCCTAATCTCATTCTTCTTCTTTCGATATTTGGATGGTTTTATGTTTTAAATATGTTTTGAAACATTTGCCAGCGGTTTCACCAGATTGGAGTGAGAAAGCGCAGCATGCCTGAATCCTGGTGTGCTGCATGTGGATCAGGATGAAGAATTGCAAATACAGCAAAGTGGATTTGTTATTTGTAGTATTTCTGAATACCTTTAGACTTTTTGTTTGTGTGCACTCTTATCTCAGCTTGCCTGTCAAAGAGAAGTCATAAGGAAATGTTATTTTTCCAGCTCATTATAACTGTTTTGAGACACTAACATGTCCTGAAACGGATGAGTAAATTACCATAAAAACCAGATAATATCAATAGATATATAAGCATATTATAATATAAACAAGAAAAAAAATAATTAACGTTACGTTGCACTATTTTTGAGTGAATCACACTTGAATTTATTTATTGATCTGACTTAAATTCAGAAAAAAGTGGCTTTCTGTGTAACGTAATATGAACTGGACCTCTTTGTCTTGTAAGGTGTCTCTTTTCTTGGAAATAAAGAAGAAAATAAACAATCACATGACAGGTTTATGCCAATAACACAGCAAAAAATCCCAGGTCATGCAAAATCTGAGGACTGCACAGATGCCGTTAGTAGTTCTGTCACCTTGCAGCAGGAAGTTCTTTGGTTTGAATCCTGGTCTGCAGTCTTTCTGCATGGAGTCTAAACAGATTGTGAACATAAAATTCATTTTCTATCCCAAATTCCAAATCTGACAACAACAAAAATAAAAAATAAAAAAATTGGAGCGGAGTCATGATGTTGTCATCCCTGGGACGTCGACCTCATGCATCACTGCATAACGCGACTGAAAAAAGAAAGTATTGATCGCAACATCTCCAGCCTGAGTGTGAACTCATACAATTGAGATTTATCTGATGATTTGAGTGGAGAGGAGGAGGAAGTCAGGAAAAAGGTCCTGGCTGTAGGTTAAAGAGCAGCTCAGACCGTTTCAGACTAACATTCTGGACGCATTCATCCATCCAACCTGCTTATCCATGCAGGATCATCAGGGGAGGCTGACCAGAAATGTTAAAAGCTCTGTATTTTATCAGCCTTACCTTGTATAAGCTATCAATCCAAACATGCAGCTTGGAATGAGAACACAAATAAATATGATAATCATTTAGTACTGTGTTACAGTTTACACATCATGCCCATATATTTCATTCACCTTAATATAATAGCAGTGTCTGAGAACCCAGGCGAAGTTTTTATGATTTTTTTTCCACCTCAAAGTTCCTGTGCTATTTTTGCAGCCTAATGTTATAATGATGGAGCTCCTTTCCTTTGTGTGTATTATCACAATCATCAGTTCCCTTGAGTCACCCAACAAACAGCGGCTCTGTTCCGAATCTCAACAACCCCGCACAGGAACTGCACTTGACCTTTCCTTCTCTGCATATGTCTCTTTGTGAAAACGGCCATAAGCAGCTGACAGGGGAGGGAGACTACGCCAACAGTTTTTAGAAAAGAAAAAGAAAAATTCAGGTCTTTTCACTGCACCATTTTGGGTCATTACTGAACTGATGTGAAAATAATTTGCTGAGATTGACCTGTCATGTGCAGATGTGTGTTCATTTTCAATTCAGAAGGGAATATCAGACTTTACAAAACATGGTGAGGTTTTTATTTTGTTGCTTTTCATTCTTTCTTTACAGATTTTAAATAAAATGCACAAATATCCATGTAATTTGTGAACATTAGGAACATAAAAAATAGATATTAACATTTGTAGCATTGTAAAACATTTCCTCTTCATCATCACCATCAATGTACCTTATGATAGCATTTCCCACCACTTCTCTAAATTTGGACACCCTGCTGAGTCTCAGGCACCCCACAGCAGCCCTTCTCTCCTCCTCTTCCTCCCTCGCCTTCAGTCGAGTAACCCACTTGACAAACATAAACCTTCACGTGAATTTACCAGCAACAGACGCAGATTATTCCCATTTAAAGGTGAACAGGGAGAACAGGATATGCGGTTGCCATGGAATTCTCTCAAAAGCTTTTGGCAAACTGGCACATCCCACTTCTGATGTCAGCAGTCGGAGAAGGAAGCATGGAGAGAGGGAGGGAGCGGGGTGAGGAAGGAGTTCAGAGAAAAGAGCGAGAGACAAGGGAGAAGGGGAAGGGGTGAGGGAGAGAGTGAGGGAGTGAACGAGGGAGGCAGCCTGTTGCTCCTCATCATCAAACAGCCTCTTCGTACTCCACAAGCTCCAGCGCCTGTGTTGAGATGGAGCAGAGTTGAAGCAAGAAGGAAACACAATTCTTCATCTTCATGTTTCCTGAGCAAGGATACAAGAGCAAAGTAAGTATCTTTTCATTAAAATATAAAGTAAATGTGATTTTTAAACTTTATTTTTCCCGATGCAGTTTCTTTTAAGCAAGTTTGTCCTTGGAGGAGTTTTGTCACAACTTAAAAATCACAGTGCAGCGTGGATATTTCCACAGCTATCTGAATGAGGGAAAAGAGAGCACTTGTTACCTGAGAGCTCCAGAGAAGATGTGCAGAAATTTTCCCCATTTTTTGACACCAACTGGAGGAGAAACAGAGCAAACGTTTCCTGCGAAGTGAGCTTCTGATTCAGAAAAGGCATTATTTGTCTTTCACAGATTACAGTGATTTGCATGCTGGATACTCTGCATGTACACCATGGTAACAAGGCTGTGGCCACATTGCAGAGTGTTATGATCTGTAAACATTTCCTAATATCTGAGAGACAGAGTCCGGCTTGGACACTAGATGCTCTGCATCATTGTCTGGATGGTCATTTGATACCACATTCGTGCCTCAAAATCTAATTATTTTTTTAATGAGAATTGATGAGGGAGAAACTTTCACAGCACTGAGTAATCAAAAACTGCAAAACCTGGCTGATGTTTCGAGTCCGTCCATCATTTCCAAGCACAGACCATGCTCTCACTTTTAAGATGATGGTAGATTATGGCATGTAATGTGATTATATGTCCGCAGCTCTGATGCATGGCCCGAGTCTTTGGGGTCAGTGATATATGATATGTAATACATCAAAAGTTCTCCCTCCTTCAGGTAATTGTGACCATAATGAGATGAACTAATGACTTTTTCCTGCTCTAATAGAGTCTGTCTGATTCTCGTCCACAAAGAGGAAACCATAAAGTAATTAAAATAAGCTGTTCTCAGGTGCCATTTCAGTGTAATGTTCAGTTTCCTCTGCACTCACACCTGGTTAAAAACGTGAAAAAAAACCTGAACAATTTATCTTTGATTCCTGTACATAATCTCCTAACATTTCTTTAAATAAATCTTTCCACTTATTCTGTTTATTTTTAGCAAAATGCTGCACCTATTAATTCCTCAAAAATACATGTAACTGAAGCATTTTTTATTTTATTATTTTTTAGGTTAATCAGAATGTCTTAAGAACTAGTTTAGTTTTTATTCCTGACTCGCAGCATCTGAAGTTTTAAATATTAAATGACACAAAAGCCCTTTTATTTCAGCCACGCTTCAAAATGAGGATGACAAGAGAACATGGCTTTTAAATCAGGTGTTGGTTTTAAAAAGTCAGGAAAATAACTACCAGCTAATTGGTTGGTCTCAAGTCTCGTAACAACCAGCAGATGCCATTTACCTGCCAACATGTTGTCTTTTCTCTCCAACAAGCAGTCAAATGAAACAAAAATTGAGCTTCTTTGGATCAAACACTTCATGTTGATATGGAAAAAAAAATTAAAAACCAATTAGAAAAGTACTTCATAACCACCAAGTTAGAGGATTTGTGATGCTGTGGGTCTGTTCCTCTTATTGTAATCACATAATGTCTAAATTTGGATTGTCTGGAGGTACAGTCTTTAGAGGAACGGTCAAAGATCCCTCTCTCTTTGGATGCCCCTATTAGTGAAATGTTGTAGAAAAAGACAAAGGGCTGTAATGTTGGCTAAATGTGGTTCTACATCAGCAAGATTGCTAAAAACTTTGCAGTTTGTATTTTTGTTAAAAGCAGGTTTCTAGTTAGATACAAGCATTCAACATTTTTCAATCTTGTGTAACTGTGATAAAAGGTTAATAAAAAAATCAACTTTTTACCTGATGTGTTGACATGTGTGGAAGGTGAGGTTCAATGTGAGATGAATGTAAATCTAGTAGACTTTAGCTCTAGCTTCATTTATATACAGAATGTGATGGATTAATATTAATATTTGTGTGAAAATGTCGAGACATGCAAACTATTTAGTCAGTTTTTATTTTAATGCTTAGCATCAAATCAGGATGGGATGAGTCCCTTACTCCTCTTCTTGATCTTCTTCAATTTGACTTCACATCCATCACTGGAAAGCCCTGTGGCTGTTTGTCAGCTCCATTCATTCCATCTCATCAACCAGAGCACTTTTTCACTCTCTGTGTTTTAGTGTTAAAAGTTCATTTTTTTTATTTTTTCAAACCAATCTGGAATCAACTATTGCCCTGGTCAATTCAGCCCACAGAGACCAAGCGAAGATCCTTTCAAACCTGGCAGACAGGGGAGGGTTTCCGCTGCAGGAGGATGCGCCCAAGCCGATCCTCCGAGACATTTATCAGCGTCTCCTAGACAAACAAAAAAAACTTGTTTACATAGCCCTGCGGCAGTTAGGTGGTCGCATGACTGCTGCCCTCACAGGAAAAAAAAGACATCAAAAAGATGAAAAATGATGCACACAGTCAATACAGAGAACTTAATGTTATGCAATCTTTATATAATCAAGTTAGATGAGCACTCACAAACAGTGAGAGTGTGCAATCATCCACTCAGGAAAGAAAAATGCCTGGGATGGAAAAAAAAAAAGTAATATGGTTATCGACTAAATCTGAGGTATTGATGTAAAGTTAGGAGGTTGCTGCAATGTTTTTTTCAGACAGGGGATAATATGGAGCAGCAGTGCTGAAATGTTTGGATTTGTTGGACCAAGGACAGACAGAGCTGGCAGACAAACTGCAGAAACAAAGTGATGGAGGTGTGATATTTCTGCTGGCTCTTTTCTCTAAACAGTCTCATCCAATTAAAAAGTTTGTTTTGTCTTGTTTTTGAATAGCAGATAATTTTTTTTACTTCCTTCGCTGATCAAATGTGTTTAAGCCTAACTCGCTGTTGTTATATTAATTTCAATGACTGAAAGTGAGAAATGTGCAAAAAGATCCAGAAGATTGCCAGAATTTGGCGGTCTAGAGTTGCAGAACAGGGATAATGTTATGTTTCGGATACTGGAAGAGATATTAATGCACAAAATGTCCTCCCAAGGCAAATATAATGATGGCAAATGCTCTAGTCTGAATTTGAGTTCATCATGTCAGGATTTATATGCACAGGAAGTCAGGAGATTTTTTAAAGTATTGTAGCTTGGAGACTTAACAAACCGGCAACCTGGTGGGATTTCAAAGTTTTATGGAGAATCCAGGCTTAGAATTTATCTCAGAGAGAAATATCCAATTGAGACAAAAACTTTTATTTGAAACTGAAAAATTATGAGTGTGTTTAGGCAGATTGGTCCATTTCTGGTTCTGTTCTGAACAACACTGCAGTTTTGTTGCTTTCCAAGTTCTGATTCTGATTGTGCAAGCTTCACTTTTCTTCATGTTATCAGTTTTTTAAATAGAGTCTCTAAATGTGCTACAACATTGTAGCAATCAAGATATTATTCCTAATACAATGTCTGTCACACCACTCAGTGTATAAATCTTCTCACACCATTAAAAAAAATAAAAACATTTTAAGCTAATGCAATTCATAAGATGAATGGAAGTGGAGAGAAAATACTTAGTGTCGAAGAGAAAATAAGGTGTCTACTACTAATAGTTATCAAAAGAAAACATTTACTAGTTGATTTATGCTCACAAACAACATTGCAGTTGCCTTCTTGGTCCAGCAGTTGACTATGCTTGAGCTTTGGTTGTAGCATTGCCATGAGGTTTATTGTATCCTCGTCCCTCAGGTTTTAAATTATTCCTTCACTTTAATCCAAGATTTCAGTTGTTTTATAGTCTCGGATTAAAAGTGTTTCCAGCAGAAATATAATTTTTGGAAATTAGGAGAAATTCCTCTTCATTTTTTCGACTGCGCTCCGACATGTTTCCAGTATTGATGATTGCTGCAGTAAATCATTCCATGTATTTTTTTGTGTATCAACAATGTGATTTTGTGTATCCATTGGAATTTCTTTTTGTTGTTTGTTAAGAAAATAATGTATGACATGATTAATGTAAAAGATTTCCAGAAAGTGAGGCTTCAAACAACATTTCGTCATACAGGCTTTTCCTTTTAGTGGGCATGACACAAAAGGCCAGGCTAGATTACTAATTTGTATTTTTCAAGATTTTTATGCTTTTATATCTAAAATATGAGAATATTTGTCTTTTAAGATCCTTTGTGGTGCTGAAACCAAGTGTATAACAGAAAGAAAGATAGAAAAGAACAGCCATTAGTGCTAACATAGTTCATTACTGAAAAACATTATCTCCCAAGAAGCAAAGAGCAACCCACAGCAGTGGACCACAGACTTGTGGAGAAGATTATAACCCCAAAGCTTGCACTCCTTCCGGGGTTTTCTGTTTGCATTAATACCACCCACTTCCAACTATTCCTACAGGAATTACTGTAAAAAAAAGGGTCTCTGGTTCAGATCTGCCTCTGGCGTGCCTGACTGTTTCGGTGTTTAACCAGATTTTAGAAGGAGACAAAGGAAAAATGAGACGGCCAGGTTTTGGCAGCTTTTGTGGTCCATTTCTGGAAACACCAGGCTTTTACGGTCCATTAGAGAACAGTGAGCTATTAAAGGAATAGGGAGAGAATTGGTTGTTGTAAAAATGGGCATTGTGCAAGCAAAATGGTCTTGAAGAACATGATAGATCTCAATTATCAGGTGATATCTGTCATTCTGAAGAACACCTCACAGTACCTTATGGTTTCAAGCAAGCAAAATGGAAGAAAATAACACAACACTTTTCAGTCTGAACAGCTCAGGCTGGTGTGAGTTTTGTGCGTCCAGAAACACTGACAAAAATCTGTTACTCATGAATTTACCATGTGTCTGTAATTCACAGAATGAGTCAAGCTGAATTGCAAATCCCTGATTCAGAGACAGATTGATCAAATCTGTTTTACATAATGCTTCCTTCAATACTGTATGCAGACAAGAACTACAAATAGACGCAAGTAATAAAGTAATAAAGGTCTCTCAGGAGAACATGTTGCCACTCAACATATGTTTGTTCTATAAACACACGTCTGATACAATCTCAACCATTTCTTAGCTTCTAGATTCACAGTTTTTCTTTTAATTTAACAGCGGCGGTTAACATTATCTCGCCCCTCAGCTCATATGGATGCTCTTCAAATTCTCCTGTGGATGGAATTGTGGGAAAAGCGGTTCAGTCATGAAGCAGAGACTCACAGGCCGGTGACTCACCAGGCAATCTGGAGAACATGCCCTGTGGCTTAGCTGTGATAACGCTGGCACCGAAAGAGGCCAGACCTCAGCCGATCTGGTGGGGAGAACAGCCTTCATCTCTCCTTCAGTGAGAGAGAGAAAAAGAGACTCCGTCGCCCCCTCCTGAGGATGCATCAGAGCCGCGGCGGAGCAGAGAAAAGAGTTTAGAAATCGTTTCTGCGTCTGTGAAGAGACAAAAGCACAATCACTTTAAAGACAAAGTGAGAGATCAAGCTGGCCTCAGGGGGTTAAGTGTGATTTAATCCGGTTGGGGGGGAAGGCTGAAATAAACTCCATCACATCCACTCTATAGCGGTGGGTTGTAGGTGTATGAATGACCTCTGCCACACAAAAGCAGGGAGTGTGAGAAGTGTGAAAAATGAAAGAATTTACATAGTTTTATTTCTGGAGTTTATATTTTTCCAACTGCAAACATTGGCTGATATCATAATCTGTATTTGCAAAGAAAATAATAACAACATGGTGATAATCCCATGGATTGCATGCACTGATAAAATAAGCTGGTTTGTGAAAACACATGGAAATTTAGAAAAGTTTGGATTTTATGTGATAGATTAATACAAAGCAAAAAGGACAGAATTAAACATAAAATCAAAAAAGTGGTGCATGCATTTGTATTCAACAAGGAACACTGTTCAACCTAAAAGTGTTTTCTCAATCAAACGATCAAGTTTATTTGTGCAGCACATTTTATCAACAAGGAAGTTCAAAGTCCGTTCCATCATAAAAACCCAAAAATAAAAAGTCACAAAAACAGAGTTACCAACTGAGAAATCTGTAACAAACATTACATTTTGTTAAGTGCCATCATCAAAATCATCAATACACATCAAATATGTTGGTAAATCTTTCAAGTACTACAGTTCAGTGTACTCAAAGTACTCAAACATTTAAGTTGAGGAGGCATTTTTCTATTATTATTGTGGGAAATTGATTTTTAGAAATAATTAGCCAACTCACTAAAACGTGTTCCTGTAGAGAACTTAATTTTTTTTATGTTAAGTTCTACCAACAAACACCAGAAACATTTTTGTTTGTGTTTGGTGAAGACGTTGTCTGAAGCTGGTGAGGAACAATCCTCATCCACGTTAGAAGACAAAACCTCAAACCTCATGAGCTGAGGAAGAAGCCAGTCCTCAAAATCACATCGTAATTTGTACAGTTTGACACAAAAACTCATGTGAAGTTGACTCATGGTACCACAACTTAAGTGTTTGGTCGTAATGAACATCAAAGATTTTTGGGGAAAAGGGAAAGTTGTAACACCGACCATCACAATTGTTAATTATGGGTTTGAGACAATCATAATGGGCATTTTATTGATGAATAGACTGGTACAATAGTTAAAAACTACATTTGATAAGAAAACAACATTACTTGGAAATGCTGAAGCAACATCTCAAGCGGTCAGGAAGTTAAAATTAGTCCACAAATACATCTTTCAAATGAAAAACGTGATAAGCATACTGCCGGAATAAATCCGATTCAAAACTGTGGGTGGAGCTGAAAACGAGCACTAAAAAAATTAAACAGGTGAACTAACTATTTGTTACAAGTAATCAAATTAAATTCACCCAAGTAAATATATTAAGTCTAATAAGTTGTCATGTTAAACAAACTTACATTATTTCATTATATGTAATAAATCAGGGTTTTTTTATTATTATTATTGTTAGTTCCATCCTGTTTTTTCAGTGTGTGTGTGAGAGAGAAAGAAAGATGGCCTGGAAAAAACAAAATCAGTTACACATGTTTTACCAGGAGGACGTGCCAAACCTCCAGAAAACTATTATAAGAAATTTCTAGAATGATACTCAAAACATTTTGCCTTCTCCTTTACTATTATGCACTACTTTGTGTTGGTCTAGCACAAGAATCTTTATTACAAAATATTCATATTTGTGGTTTTAATGTTAGAAAATATGAAAAAGTTGTGCTGGTATTTGTTCCCATCAGGTTTTTCCACATTGAACAATTTATAGATGAACAGATGGTAGTTTTATGTCTTTCTGTCTTCTTCAGATTCACATTTAGCAGCAAGAATTCGCTCTCAGTAAAAAAATTCAAATGAAGCAGAGAAGAGCTCAGTGAACAACATCTGGCTTCATGGGTGGAAGCTCCTGCTGGCTGTAATCAGTATGGCAAACAAAAGCTGACAGTGCAGGTGCCTAATAACCACTCAGTCGACACACCCACTCCCCCATTTTAGAAGCTAAGACCTTCCTCCTAAACCCAAACTGGCATTGCAGCATTGACAGTCTAACCTGCCTCCCCCTAAATTACTGTAATTGATTCAATTAGTGTGTACATTGGGCCAGGAGTTTCTTCTTAAAACGATCATGCACAGTATAAATGCTCTCTTCCTTCTGTATTTTCTCTTACCTCTAAAGAAGAAAAAGCGTTAAAATATTGAGTTACTTTTTCTCAGCTCAACACCTAAAAAATTAAACAGGCTACTCAGGGGGTATGGTAAATATAGTTTCCTTGTAGCATACAGAAAATAGTTACATCAGTGAATTATCTAACACTCCGAGGAACATCATTATTTATAATTCCCAGGCTGCAGCGGGTAACAGATGTTTATGCACACTGCAGGGGGATGAAACCGTTAACTCTCTATGCCTACTGTATCTGTCAGTGACCGTGTTTAATGATTCATAAATGTCATATTTCCTGCTTCAGATGGTGAGAAAGACTTGAAAGGATGTTTTCAGTGCCACTTGTTAGCCTGTTTGGAGAATCTGCCGACATTCAGAGAGCGCTGCAAAAAGTATTTTAAGATCTTGATCATGTTATATCCTGCAATGACTTGAAGGAAAAATCCATATTTTTAAATTAGCTGCTCATAACTATTGAATAATCTTTGTCACTGTAGACATGAATTGCTTTTAAATGTACAAATATTTTCAGACTAATAACACACTTTTAGATTTCTTTGATTGAGTATACTTTTTTGTTTTTTGTTTCATTTGTATTATTAGTTTTCACCATAAAGAAATGATAGCTTGTCCTGTTGTTCTTTCTAATATGAGAAGTTTTTATGTGAAGTTTTTATGTGGTGCCTAAATCAGGAACACAGTTTCTCAAACTCATTCTCAACTCAACCTATTTGCACATCATCAAGTCACAGTCCTTGCATTTACCGGTACATGCACTATTTTATTTTTTTCTGATTGCATCCATAAACAGAAGCAATTTGAATAATTTTGCTGCCTGCAAAAGGTCAGGAATCTTAATATTTCCGTGTAGTTTAACTTCTTACCCTCAACTTCCAGTCTTCAGTAAAAATAATAACTCCTGCATGTAAATCTGCCAATAACTTTAAATAAATTAACAAAGTCCATAAAATTCTATCTATCTATCTATCTATCTATCTATCTATCTATCTATCTATCTATCTATCTATCTATCTATCTATCTATCTATCTATCTATCTATCTATCTATCTATCTATCTATCTATCTATCTATCTATCTATCTATCTATCTATCTATCTATCTATCTATCTATCTATCTATCTATCTATCTATCTATCTATCTATCTATCTATCTATCTATCTATCTATCTATCTATCTATCTATCTATCTATCCATCCATCCATCCATCCATCCATCCATCCATCCATCCATCAATCATAGATTAATTTACTACATTGGTGGTGAAAACTGGTTTTGAGTGGGAAGTATTCTTTTTAATTTTCTTTTTAATTTATGAAAAGGTTGGATAGGAAAAGACTAAAAGTGTAATAGTTTAAAAGCATTGTTATATATTTCTTGTATACATAAATGAGTGAACTCTGTGCACTCTTTACCAGTGCACCCTGGTAAAGAGAACACGCCAGTGTGTGTTCTGGTAAAGAGGAAGCTGAGCCACAATGGCGAGTTCTCGACTTACCAGATCATCTTCATTCTGACCCTCAGCTGTGAGCTGAAATTTGCTTTTTTGCATGGCTTGTTTGGGTCAAGTTGAGAACGTTGTAATCTCAGGCGTTTGACATCCTGGTGTCCTCCCTTTGTAAGTTTACCAGTTGCATCCAAATGTGAGGAGAAACCAGGAAAAACCAAAACACATTGGAGGGAAATCCAGTTGAATTTCCAAAAGATAGTTTACAGTGTCACTGGGGAGAGGTGGGTCTGAGTTTCTTACCTAGATTGGTTACCCCAGCAACCTGATCTAATCTGGTTGCACTATGTTAAATAACTGAGCTTTGAGTTGGCCTTGGTGAGAAAGTTTCTAGCATTTTTTCTCAGTGAGGCTTGGCCTTTGTGCTGACCTGTTGATGCATTCATTCATCATCCATTTGACTGAAAAAGCAAACAGTCTGATGGTTTCTGGCAATAAACACAAAATCTGCATCAGCTGATATGGACTCAAAGATTTATTGTTATTTTAAGTGTTAATTTTCAATAAACAGTATCTGAGCAAGTTTCACAGATCAAAACTTTTACAAAAATCAGTTTTTTAAAATATTTGTTAAAACTCTTACCATGTCTTGACAGTAAGAGACAGATAATCCTTGGTAAGACAAATCTCCTCCACCTTCGTCTAGTGCTACTTTTGCTATATGAAGAAATGCAGCTGCTAGTTAAAAAGAACCAATCAGAGCCAGGAGGAGTGTCTTAGCGCTGTCAGTCATACTTGTGTACATGCTGCTTGATGTGGTAGTGGCTGAGAAACAACTTACTGTTACAGGAAGCTACTAGTGAGGGTACATAGGCTTCTTTAACAGTTGTAAGACCCTCCTCCTGGCTGTGATTGGTTGTTTCTAGAAAGCACTGGGAGTACTGGGAAAGGGCAGAAGAGCTTGATTTATTCACAGATTGTCTGTCTCATGCTTTACTGCCACAACATAGTGACAGTTTCAACAAATAAGTAAAAAAAAAAAAAACATTTTATGAAAGATACATACCTCAGCTATAATTATTTATTGGTATTTGAATACCAATGAATAATATTCAGCTATACTGATTCATTGATTCATCAAGGAATCAATGCCATTCATTGACGATGAACTTAAAGTATTCATCATCAATAAATGAGGAGTCTGAGCAAACTCCACAATAGGTGTACTTTGAGAAGAATTGTCAGAGTAACCAATTCTATTCTCTCTTTAGGTCTGTGAGCTTGAGATTGCGCTGATGGGAGGTTGAGCACAGGGATGTGACAGTAAAGATGACCCTGCTGGCGGGTGATGGTTCTGACTACGACTACAGTGCCCTAAGCTGTGCCTCTGATACTTCCCTCAATCAACCTCCACAACAAGAAGCAGAGGCACGGAAGGGAGCCTTCTACAAAAGGGCCCAGCTTGCCCTGGAGCGCACCACCGTCCCTGACAACACCGCTTTGTCTGGCGCCCGGAAGATCCACGCCATCATTAATGTGGGTGGCCTGCGCTACCAGATGCCTTGGACCACTTTAGAGGATTTCCCTCTGTCCCGCCTGGGCCAGCTGCACCTCTGCAGCAGCTTTGACGAGATTATGCGCATCTGTGATGACTACGACGTTGCACACAATGAGTTCTTCTTTGACCGCAGCCCCTGTGCCTTCAGGACCATCCTGACTTTCTTGAGGGCGGGTAAGCTGCGCTCCCTCAGGGAGATGTGCGCTCTCTCGTTCAGAGAGGAGCTCCTCTACTGGGGCGTCCCAGAGGAGAGCCTGGAGTGGTGCTGTCGCCGCCGCATGCTGCAGCGTGTGGAGGAGTTTGAAGCCATGGAGAGAGCAGAAGAAGAGGATGAACTTTTGGAGGACCTGTTGGATTCGGAGAACGGACACAGGGAGCGCACGGCTGAGACCAGAATCAACTGGTGCATGAACAAACTGAGAGACATGGTGGAGAGGCCTCACTCCGGCCTGCCAGGGAAGATCTTTGCTTGTTTGTCAGTGTTGTTTGTTACCATCACAGCCATCAACCTCTCCATCAGTACCATGCCAGCTATGAGAGAAGAGGAAGAGGCGGTGAGTAAAAGAGCATTTCACATATGAAAGCAGTTTTATTTAAACAAATACAACAAAGATGCAGGAACAAAACAACATGTCGCCTGCTTTATGGGCATGAATGTCATTTTATTTTTGGGCTTTTATGAATGCATGTGAGCAATTCTGGTTACAGAATAATTGTAATTTGCAGAGTAAACATAAGTGGAAATGCTATGTAAACAGTCTTAACCCACTTCAAAATAAAAGGACAATCATAAACAGTTCTTCACAGTCAATAACCAAAATTTCAACACAGATGTCAAACTTACTTCAACTGAAAGTTTACAAAACAGCACTATAGAATTTATCCAGAAAATATATATATATTTAGGGGAGGCTAAATATTTTTAACGTGCAAAACAAAAAATTAGCTTAACTATAGGCCTTAGTGGAAGTGTGTCCACCACTGAAAACAGGTTTTGCTACAATCATTAATAATGGTATTCCAGCAGCTTTTCCTGGATTATTACTGATCATTATTGGCAATTTTTTTTTATCTTTTGTGAGCAACAGTTTTATTGCTTACAAGAAAAATCTAATTTGAACTCAGCCAATTCTGATAGTAAGAGTGGTCTGGTATCCAGCCCTAGTTATTAAAAAAGTCCTCAGTAAGTATTCATGGTGAAGAATATTTAGATAAAACAACAAACAATTTTAACAGTAAGGAATGTGAAAAAAATAAAGATATTCTTAATGCTTTTCTCTTCATATTGCTTAACATTTATCTTTATGAGGAGAAACGTTGTATCTAATCTATCCAAATAAAACTTATATTTCCAAGCGGCCTTGTCATTCCCTTTAAATAAAAAACACAGAAAAACCCAGCAATGAAACTTTTCTGGTGGTTTACCTGTTATTCCTACAAACATGTAGCAAGTTGCAGGAATAACATCAGTGCTTTTCACATGTCAACATTTTCCCCGCCTTCGTCTCCTGAGAAAACTTCACAAGCTCCTCTTCCTCAGCCTTAACTTTTAGAAAATAAAAAGATGTTTCTGGAAAGAATGTGATCCCAAAGGCAGCAAGTGTTGCTCTCGTGTGTTTTTCTGCATTAATGCTACTACCATGGAAGTGTAAATAAACTTTGCTGGAGGCATTGTCAGTCCCAGATGTTTAGGCCAGGAATCTCTGGAAACATTTGTGATTTTAACTCTGCATTATAGAGACTCACAATGTTTCCCAAAACTTAGTCTGGATGGTTCTGTTGGGTTTTTGATGCAGTGCTGGTGTATGGATTACAGATCAGTAGATCAAACCAGAGATCTCAGAGGATTGCTCCAAAACCCGTTTCTGAAATTCTTCATCATTCCTCAAAGGTTTAGTGAGGTTTTTCACAAAATGTTAAAAGTTTTTATTTAAGGAATTTTTTTAAGAACATTTTGATGATTTAAAAATACGTTCTCAGGAAGTTATCCAGATATTTTACCTTCCGCTTTTAAAAATCTTTACCTTTCCTCAATCCTGTTTTGTGCTAAATTATTGAAAAATCAATTGCAGGTCTAAAGTGCAATTTTCCTTTATTTTTTTTATGTGCATATAAAAAAAGTATTAAATTGGCATTAAGTTAATTTTCTAAAATTAAATCAGTAAAACAAAAATGTATTAAATTAGTATTAAGTTTCAAAAATAAAAGAAGTTTTAAAATGGACAAGTTTTTCTTTTTTATTATTTTTAATTCTGTCTCCATTTATTTTAAGTAATAACTATTTATTCTACAGTAGGCATGCAAATATGTTGCTTTATGGGATATTCAATAGATTCAACCTAATCACAGCTAGTTATGGCATGTTTCACTGCCGTCAAATAAAAAAAAGAAGAAACAGAAAAGAGAGACTGCTGGAAGAGCAGCGGCACCTAAGAGTTGTTGTTTTCCACAAGACATCACAGGCTGTATTATTATTATTACGTTATACTTCACTCACAGCTTTAATTAAAAACCTTAGCCTTCACTTTCACATAAAAGGAAAGTTGATTTTTAGCTATTCACACACAGAAAATGACAGAAGTTTTATAAATAAATTCTAAATTTGAGTTTTTACCACAACATCTCGGTGACTGTAGATTATATTTCCATCTGCTAACAGGAATATTTAAAAATGATGCAAAAGAAGTTTCTTTTAGGCTCAAAATGTTGAACTTTTTAGCAGAAAATGATGAAATGTTATGATGTTAAAATCTTCTATATTACACATTTCTAAACCAAGCCAAATCCCTGTTGATGAAAATTAATAAAAAGAGTTCTTGGGATGTAATTGAGTTCAAACATTTAGTTTGAGCCAACAGGCCTCCCTTGTACTCGCACCTCATTTTTCTTAATATGTCTCTGCGAGACTGCTTAATTAAAAGTGGCAACAATCTGATTGTAACAGACTGCTTCTGGTTCCTGTCTGCCAGAGAAAGTTTTCAGTGAGTTTACTCAACATTTCCTGCAATTCTGCAGTATTTCCATTATGATATCATGATATAAGCATTCCAAGTCTGTGGTATATTTACAACTTTAACCTTTCTGTTCCCTTCAAATGTCTCAAAACAGTTTCAACTCAGCATGGACAAACCCCTGTATTGTGTTTACCTAGTTAATTTGGAAGTTTAGGCAAATTATGAAGTATTTCATGTCTAAAACACAATTATAAAAATCCAGCTATTGGAAATAAGATCTCTTTTAGTCCTTCATTAAGGTCCCAGTGGAACCAAGGGGTATTTCAAGGACTGGACTCATTTCTGTAAATGTTTCTCTTGGCAAAGCAGTTGAAATGAAGCCATATTGGAAGGGGAAGGTTACTGCACAAACATTTATTTTTGGGTCATAGACATTTTTAAAGGTGTTCCACTGATGTCACTTCCCACACTTGATTGGGTCATTCTCAAGATTTCTTTAAGTGAAGTCTTAGGCTACATTCAGACTGCAGACTGAAGCGACCCAAATCCGGTTTCTTGTGAAATCTGGTGGGGGTTAGGGTTTCTTGCGCGGTCGTCACACTTATACTACTTGTATGTGATCTCTTGTGTGAACGGCAAACGACCTGAAAGTGTCCCGCATAGCAGTAGTGGGCGCGATAACATAACCCATCTATGTTTTTTACCAAGGGTTTTGCCAACCGCCATAAAAAGAAGACGTGTGCAGTGTTTGCGGAAGTAAATGTGGATGCTAATGGTGAAGCTTATCTTACAATTTGTAAGTTGTTGTCGGACCCGTGTTTTTCTTCACGGTCGCGGGTGTCAGGGCGCAGAATAGTGACGTTTATCGAGTATCAATGACGTTCAGGTCGGCTGAATGCGACCTGGCAGTACAGACTCAGGTCACATCTGAAAAGATCAGATACGTATCGGATATCAAAGTTGCCTGGGTCGTATTCGAAAAAATCAGATCTGTGTTTTTCAGACTGTCATGAAAAATCAAATACTGTTCGCTTAGGGGGAGGAACATCGGAATTGGGTCACTTTTGGCTACAGTGCGAACTGAGCCTTACTTGCATTTTTGAAACGATAATGGTGCGTCCAATTTACACTAGGAAGTTGGATTTTCTGGTTCCGAATCAGAGAAGTTGACTAGAACTGGAATGATGCCTGAAGTCAGATTACTAACTCGGAAAGTCAGCAATCTGACAGAAATCTGTTCTGTAGTGCGAACAGGTTTGTATTAAAGAGCAGCACAGCAACAGCAATGACTTGTATAAAGAGTCTGTTGTGACACAATCATGAAGAAGGGGATATACATATTTTAAGGAAAGGCTATAAGTTAATACAAAATATATGAAAATAGGGGAAAAACATACCAAACTAAATAAATCAACAAGAAAAGCAATACAGCTGCATCCTGTTCTGGTTAGTTTCATGCTGATGTGGCTCCCTCTAGTGACTGTAACATGCTGATGGCCACAGTGAGATTTATTTTGTCTTTTTTTTACAGGGCACATGTTCCAAGATGTGCTACAACATCTTCATAGTGGAGACCGTATGTGTGGCCTGGTTCTCCTTGGAGTTCACCCTGCGCTTCATTCAGGACCGCAGCAAGCTGACCTTCTTCAGAAAGCCTCTGAACCTGATTGACGTGGTGGCCATCCTGCCCTACTACATCACGCTGCTGGTGGACGGTTCGTCCAACGGGGAGAAGCGCCTCGGCTCCGGCAGCAGCTACTTGGACAAAGTGGGCTTGGTGCTACGCGTCCTCAGAGCGCTGCGCATCCTCTACGTGATGCGGCTGGCTCGCCATTCGCTGGGCCTGCAGACTCTTGGCCTGACGGCGAGGCGCTGCACACGGGAGTTTGGACTGCTCCTCCTTTTCCTGTGTGTGGCGATTGCTTTGTATTCACCCCTTCTGTACCTGATTGAGAATGAAATGGCTGCCACACAGGAGTTCACAAGCATCCCCGCGACCTATTGGTGGGCTGTGATCACTATGACAACTGTTGGTTATGGGGACATGGTGCCAAGGAGCATCCCTGGCCAGGTGGTAGCTCTCAGCAGCATTCTGAGTGGCATTCTCCTGATGGCGTTCCCCGTCACCTCCATCTTTCATACCTTCTCCAGATCATATGTGGAGCTGAAGCAGGAGCAGCAGAGGATCCTGCAGAGGAGGACACACTTCCTACTGCGTAGCCGCATGGCCGGCCTGGGCAGCAATCTTTCCTTAGAAAGTGACCTCCTCTTTCCCATAGGGCCACCTGAAACCACAGAAATGAACAACTGAGACTGCAGTAGATGAGGACAACATGTGGTTGTCTAATTACAAGAGCAGGGCAGAGTGGAAAGAAGATTAATATCATGCATTGGACTTTTTTGCTTTTATCACATTGCAACAACAAACTTAAATAGCAGCATGTAACTTTTATAAAGAATATGTTTTTTTTACATATTTTTTAAAACTGTCACCATGTCGTGACAGTGTAATATGAAAAAGATAATCTGTGAAAAGATTGATCTTATCCATCTCCATGAGCTAGCACTGCTGTCTAAACAAATGCACTGCTCCCAACCAAAAACAACCAATGAGAGCCAAGAGGAGGGTCTTAGCCTGTCAATCATACTCATGTACTCGCTTCTCACTGAAAAACAACTTACCGTTTATCTGCCGTCATCGGTGGCCATGCCTGAGCATCCTAAACAGGCTATGCTAGCTGCAGTAGGGAAAGGAACGGGAGGGAGGATGAGCATCACCGCACCAGATTGTGATTGACAGCACTAAGTCCCACCTCCTGGCTTTGATTGGTTGTTTCTAGTTAGCACTGAGAGCACAGGACGAAGGCAAAGGAGCTCGATTTTCTTTCACATATTTTCTGTCTCATGAGACAACATAATGACAGTTTCAATAAATATGTAAGAAAAAGAAAAGAGAAAGTTACATATTTCTGCGTGAAGTGTATTAAAAGTTGGATTTTCAGTGGTAGACCAACAAAATGTAGTGCATATTTCTGATATGGAAGAAAAATATCCATATTTTATTTCATTTCTCTACCTAAAAACATGTGAAAGGTGTGGCATTAATTTGTATTTAGCCTTGTTTGTTCTGATACCCCTAAATGAACTCCAATGCAACTAAATATTTTCAGTTTAAATAACTCCACTTCACAACAAATGATTGACACTCCAGAAATCCATACATATATTGTAATTTAATCAATTTTAATAGCAAAAATTAATCATGTGAGTCAGTTAAGGGACAAACTATGAACAAAAATGCAAAATCATTTAACAGAGGGAAAAGTTGATACATTCTAGTCTATAATTTCACACCTTTTGATAGAAACAGCTGAGTCATTCACAGCATCTCAATGAGATCAGGTTGCAGGTTTATGTTTGGCCCAGGAAATTTGTACAAGCTTTAATTTTTATAACAGTGCCTGTTTTTTTTTAGACTTCTTTAAATCTTAACCTTAAGGTAATGCAGTCTTCTTTCTAACACTTTTAGTTTCACTTCAGCAGTCGGGAGGAGTCCAAACTAAATGTCTGAACCACAACAAACCTCCTTCAAAATGCTGAGTTATGAATTTCCAATCATGTGTGCATGATGTGACAGTTTTTCCAATCTAAGTGTATAAATGTGGTAGACATATCTGGACATATGTCAGAAAAGCAGGCAGTCAAACCAGTCCTAATTTTTCTTTTTACAACTGCACAATTCAAACTTAAATCAATTTCTCACAATATAATTATTGAGACAGACTAAGATTTAAATACAAATATTCCAAACTGATTCGAGTTATATAGGAAATGCAATTTCAGTTTGTAACAACAATTGGTAAAAAGTTAGACTCTAAAATTGTGTAATTTAATCTCAGCTTAAACACATTTATTCTGCCTCAGACATTTTGGGATATCAGAGTAAAAGGCCTTCAATTCAAAAGAGTGCCACAATTATCAGATTTGTACTTGCAAAAGGTGTTGAAAATATTTTATTGTGTGTGTTCCACTTCACAATTACATGCTACTTTGTGTTGGTCTATCTTGCAAAATTTCAATAAAATACACAGAAGTTTGTAGCTGTAAATTTAGAAAGGCGCTGTTGGTGGATTATGTGGAGACAAAGCAAAACTCAAAAGCAACTAATGCTTTTCCTTTAGGAAAATCAGGTTATTGTGTAGCATGAAGCGCCTGGCAAGAAGTAAAAACATCAAACTATCTGACACATTTCAGTTTAACAGCTGAAGCTTTTGCAAAGCATTGAAAATAAGTCAAAGCCATTGTATTCATTTAAAAAAAATAGATACAAAGACTTTGCTCAAGATCAAGCCGAATAACAAACAATTAGCTGCATGTGTCTAATTATGCAACTAATTCTGCTGTTAGTCACATTTTTCATCTAGTTTACTAAAAGCAATAGGAGGTTTTTGAATGAATGGTCCATCCATCTCTCCCCACACACACAACCAAATACACACCAACTCTCCTGATAATGTGTATTCTTCTGATTTGATTAGATATATTTTTGAGAAAACTAAGAATTAATTTTTAAAAAAGAAAAAAAAAAAAAATTCAAAACGTCTTTTTTGTTTGTTTTGATCCATCACACCCTACAGGTCATGTCAAATCTTAAAATTAGAAAAATGAAAAAAATATATATTCACATTTTGCATTGCAGAATGTTAACTAGGTTGTAATTAAAAAGACACAAGAGCAAAAGACAGAAAAATATAGATGCCCATGTCGTGTAATTAACACACAAACAGGCTGCTTCTCAACTCATTAAAAGTTTATCAATATAGATATCATTCTCTAAAAATAAAAAAACTATAAAAAATTATGAAATGTCATAAAAGTACTCAGTAAAGTTCTGTTGGAAATGTTTCTCCATGTGGTGTGGACGGCGTCTTGAAGGTTTTTTACAAAATCTGAATCTGCAGCTTGTTTTCATCCAGGGGTGTCCAAAGTGTGGTCTGGGGTCCATTTGTGGCCCTTGGACTGATTTTATTTGACCCCCCAACTCCAGTTCAAAAAAGATATAATTTTGTTTATTAAACTTTTATTTATAAAATTATTATTGA
Source organism: Xiphophorus maculatus (assembly GCF_002775205.1). Classification (NCBI taxonomy): domain Eukaryota; kingdom Metazoa; phylum Chordata; class Actinopteri; order Cyprinodontiformes; family Poeciliidae; genus Xiphophorus; species Xiphophorus maculatus. The sequence continues at coordinate 28,207,294 of NC_036443.1, forward strand.
CATTGTTTTCTTGAAATGGAAAATATTAAGTCTACAAAACATTCATCTTTTTACAACCAAACCTTTCTAAAAAGCAGAACCACGTTTATCCACAGATTTGACTGAAAGCCGAGTTTCCTGCATCCGGTTCATTTACTAAACTCAGCTTAAAATGGTGAGTGTTTTGAAAGAAAATGGTCAAAATTTTGTTTTTATAGCTGAGAACAAATTTGCTCAAATGAGCACAAAAGAAATTGGAAAAGGATTTAAAATTTTTGTAAATTGAAAGTTTTTGCAAACAAGCAATCCTTTTCAAGTTTTGTATCTACAAACAGAAACAAAAAAATATTTTTCTTCTTCTTTCTTTCTTGACCTTTGAGAACTTTTGACTTAATGATTTTGACCCACATGACAAAATGTTTGGAGACCCCTGCTTTAGTCAAATCTGTTTTTTTCCCTTCCAAGGAATATCACAACGGAATATGTGGCTAGTCCAGGATTGGTTGTGCACATAAAAAATAATTATGAAGGACACAAAAAGTGGGTAAGAACAAAAGCTCTTTCAAAAACGCAATGCATTTCAGTAAAATGAATTATGCTACAGCAATATGAAGTCCATGTAAAGGGTAAGAGTTCAAGCCAGACTCTTAGTTATCAGTGTTAAAATCTTAAAATACACTATGGTGTAACATAAAGAGCATTGGTAATGTTTTTTTAGGCAACCAATTATTTTTTCTGATTTTAAAATCTAATGGATTTGAGAATTCATGGCGCAGATTGTCTCAGTGTAACTCAGCAGAAGCTGCTGTGTGTTTATCATAAATCCTAAAGCTGTGACAGATTTACTGTCCAAGCTAAAACAGTTAAACACTTAATCCGCTGAGTGTTTCCTGAGTGACTGTGAAAACTCTCAAAGTTTATTATACTCTGCTCTCCAGCACAGTCAGCATCTACATATTAATTATGGTGTGGTAATTGTCCTTCGTCCTCTCAGCGATGCTTCGTATCCAACGTCTGAAGATGATTGTCTCTAAAATTACTGCTGTGGCTGTGAATAGCTGTTTGTAAATGAGTTCCCCCATGGATGTGGATTATGCAGGGGTTTTGTCTTTTTGTGTATAATGCTGTCTGATTGCTTCTCATTCTGACACATTTGCAGATCTGAGCTGGAATCCAAAGTCTGGGTGTCCAGGATGTGCCTGTGTTTGGATATAAAACAAGTAGTCAGGAAAAGTGTAATGTCTGCTCAATTTTTAAAACTCATTAAAGAATAACAAACAACAAGTGATAAGGGGATTTTTGATGGCTGATATTTCTTCACCTAAGAGAATCATGCATGAAAAACATGGAAACATCACATCTAGGAAAACCGAAACATTGCTGCAGCAGTTTATAGAATTTTATTTCTTTTTAAATAGATTTTCAAGAAATCAGTTAACTCTAAGTTATAAATGTCAAACTCAGAGTTTGACAATAGCTGTGATACAGGATAGGCAAAGTAGAATAAACAATGTGTGAAGTCACAAAGCTTAGTATCAGTTCCAATACACATTTGTTCAAAATTTACTGAAAATTACTTCTTTTAAAGAAGAAAACAGGACAAACAATACAATCACTCCCAAATCCTGACATTATGAAAGCATACAGAATATATGATCAAATGGATTTTATTTTGTTTGTTTAAAACGTACACACTTTGGAGTAATAAGAATATTGATACATAGCAGTTTTAAAAATCCACAAAAATGTTTTATACATTTTGACAAATTTACGTCTATTACTATCCACATAAATATTTGGCGCTAACAATCTGTGATTGTTTAAAGGTTTTATCCGTTTATTCCATTCAGATGATGCGTTCTCCCATTTGAACAGTAGAGGGCAGTCTTGTTCTAAATAATTCCTTTTGAACAAAGCAAAGATAATAAATGTCATTTTTCGGTAATTGTGAGACTTTTTAGTCCATACCAGTCTTTATTTTTTGCTTTCCGGTAGATGACACGGAATTGAAGAATGGCTTTAGAATTTCTTTTATAAATAATTCAATGGTAATTGTTGTGTTTAGTCTTGAAAATGCAGACACTGGGTGAATCACGGTCTGACATCAGGCGCAGGTTGGGACCTGCAGCCTCAGGTTAGGAGGCGCTCATCAGAGACACCATTCAGCCAAATCACAGAAAACCTGCGCGTAATTCCTCTCTGACCAATCAGAGCCTGAGAATCCACACCAGGCCCCGCCCCTAGCCCCGCCCCTGCACATCCCAGTGTTTTGATCCCGGTTTGTTTCTGTGTTGTTGCTGCAGAGGATCACAGCGTTGCTCGGCTTTTTCCACGGATCTCTGTGGGCCACGCTTGTCCACCCTCTTGTTTTCTGTCTGTTTAAGTTAGAAATAAAAAATCAAAATAAAAAAAAAATGTCTCCTCAGCTCCGGAGGGTTTCCCCATCATGACCTCACCGGGCCGCCGCCGCTCCTCTTCACCGGGATTCCTCATCGCTCCTCAGTGAGCCTGGCTTCATTTTGGCACCTCCTCGCTCCGCTTCAGTCCGCTGATTTTTTTATTATAATTATTTGTTATTTCTGGATCTGTGAGCTCGAAGTGTCGCTGAACAGATCATTGATGTTTTGACGACACAAATTTGTACCTCCAGAAGAGAGAAGAGACTAAATCTCCAGGGTGAGTAGCAAAAACTTGTTTTTCTTTTTTCACAGACTTCAGACAGAAGTTCATGAAAAATGAATGAGATCTCAGATGCATCAGTACCAGCTTTGTGTCATGAATCTTATCTTATCTGCACACTGTTGCGGTGTTTTCCTTGTTCTAACAGTCAGTTGTTGAAGCAATGCCAGCTGCTCCATCATTTCTGGTCCTTAGGAAATACGTTGCATACTTTTCATACCTCCATGCTGCACATTATGAGGCAATCACACCACACCTTACTGGATTCCAGCAGCGGCGACAATTAATTAACTTTAATAAAACTTCATTCACAGACTAGAACAGTATTCCAATATGAAAACTATAAGAGAATAATATGGAGAACTTAATTAATTTGGCAATTTCAGAGGCGGATTTAGTTGGACCTAAATTAGAGGACAGGTGTGGAATCCATTCTTAGTTTCATTTTTCACTGGTCTTATTTAACCTTGACTTGTACTTGTTGTTGCTATTTCACAGGTTTGTTTAACAAATACACTCTTTTCAAAATGTTTTTTTTTCTAGCCATGTGTTTCATAAACAGTTTTTACATTTCATCTGAAGCTGTGAATAAAAGTAGTTTCTGGAAATATATGAAACATGACAACAGCTGTTGTCATTTCCTTGGAAGTAACAGCATTTCACTATTCCAACTAGAGTTTATTCCTATAGTTTACCATCTGAATTTCATATGTTGTGTGCATTATTTTTTTAAGGCATCAACTATTATTTTTCTTGAAGTTTATGTAAGTAAAGTTTTGGTTTACCAGAATGGAAAAACTTACCTAAATTAAATTTTCTATGAAGAAACCTCACATTTCAGACCCCCCAAAGCTAAAATTGTACAGTTCTTAATTTCACTTCATTTGTTTATGTGATATGTGAAATTCAGTAGTTGTTAATTTTTGAAATAGCAGGTCTTACAAATATGTTTTGGACCTTACAGTGCATTAAATAAATTGGAGTCAATTTCCAGTTTGAGCTTCTAAACAGAAACATGTCTGTTGTAATTGTGAAATTAAATAAGAGACGCACCAAGAAGTAATTCTGCTATATTCCTTTTAAAACGACTTTGATAAGTAACCTGCCAATCAAACTAAAAACTAAACTAAAAAAAGCGATTTTTTTTTTATTTTATTGATCTGTTATTGTATCATGTGAAGGGTTATTAAATCAAACTAACAAAACTGTGTTGATGCTGTGACTGAGGAAAGAAGACTCAAAGCTAGCTATTTTCAGTTTCAGGTGTTTTAACATGAAGTCAGCAGGATCTATTTAAAAGGAAACTGTAATTTTCTGTGACGGGTGTGTCTGCTGTTCATTTAGGCTGTAAGAGAGAGAGAGAGACAGAGAGAGCTGTTCAGCAGATAACAGGAAGGCTGAATGGAGGAAAGCATAGAGGCTTTGTGTTTTTCCTTTAAGCTTGTAGCTTTTGTCTTCCTTGTCAACTGTGCTTCGTTTAGTCATTCACTGAAAATTGATCAATCAGATTTTTTCATCTCAAGCAGAATTTTTCTAGAATTATTGGTCATTATAAAAATATAACTGTATTTTCAAACCCATAATACGCACTGCTGGGGCTCCTTAAATATGATTAAAAAGTGTATTTCAAAAAGAAGTGATATGTATTAGTCAGATTTCTCCCTAACATGCATGTATTTAAATGCTAGAATGGCCTAAATCTCACATTTTTGCTGTTTTAAAACCTGAATTTCAGCAACGCCTGAAAATTCACTGGTCATTTTTCATCAAACATTTTGTTTAACAGAAGAACTTTGATCAGAATCAGTTTTCTATATTTGTAAGCAGTCACTAAATTATTTTTTATAAACTGTAAAAAAAATAAGGTATGAAAATGTTCAGGGTTGAGATCGTAATGGGGTTGAATAAAGACAATTCTATGCTGTTGTGTAAGTTTAGTTTTGTTTTATATCATATATTTTTAGATCTTATTAATCTAATTCTTAAGGAGCAAACAGAATAAGATAAAATTTAAAAAATGACATATAGGGAGATTTCTAAAATATGTGTTTCTTCTGCTGACATATATTCACTAGTCCTTTTTTAAAACAGGAGTATCAAACAAATTTTCATTTTGAGCCATATAAAGATAATGAATGTTATCAAGGGCCAGTTTTGCTGGAATGTATTGATAAAACCCATTAAGAAACTGTTGAAATATTAATGAATAGCTGCCTCTGCATTCAGCAAATTCATAACATTAAATATTGAACATCTTTTGACATTTATCACACCCTCCAGGATTTTGTGATTGTTTGTGCGATTGTTTTTTGTGATTTCTTTTTTCAATCAAAATTCTGCTCCTGCTTTAGAAATATTTAAAAATGTTTTTTACTAATTTTGCAGAAAATTTGTAATGAACTCACAATTATGCATTAGCGAGAAAAAAAAAAGCAAAAAGACTGGAGGCACTGATGTAATTCTGCAGTATACAGACAAAAATGCTTTGAATTGATTGATAATATTATATTTTATGACAACTTTTAACTTGAAGGTTCTATTTATGCGTCCTTCTAGAGTTTATAGAGTTTAGAGGGCCACATAAAAAGCTATGGTGGGCTGGATTTGGCCCCCAGGCCTCAAGTTTGACAGAGCTCGTGCGATCGAGTGTGACTGTAGTTTAGATTAACTCGATCTGACGTATTTTCAGGGGCCCGTGCGGCGGCCCACCTTTACCTCAAGGTTAGGACGGCCTCTGGAGATGCTGACTGTTCAAGCCATGGTTTCCGTTCCCACAACCCCACACACTTTAACCGACACGCTTCAGGATTAGCGTCTCCCACTCAGCATGGCTCAAATGTCCAAATATTGACTGTCTGTGGTGAAACTAATAATAGAAAAGACTGAATGTGCCAGAGAGAGCCTCAAACCAACCGGACCACAGCATTTTTGCCTGATCTTGAATAATAATTCAGTCAATTCCTCCTCCTGCTTACAGTATACACATCAGGCCTGAATCGATGCCAGACCACTGATCCAGGATCTGCCTTCATTACTGAAGATAATTCAAACGGGTTCAGCGTCTAGACAAGTTGTTCCTCTCAGACTCTTAAGTAGTGGCCTCCCTGTTCATGGACGACGTCAAACTGTCTGCATTTTTGCCATCCTGACATTGAAATATAACGCCTGGCATACACACATACACACACACACTCAAAGCCTGCTGTGCCACTATATCAGCGTGTTGCCACAGCTTTTTGATCTGCCTTAAACCTAAATATTGCACATAAACCCCCAGCTTGTTTTTTTCCCTCGCACTGTAATCCGTTCTGAAATCTGAAACCGTTTTTCCAGAGACTTGTGATGAAGCGCCATTAGATGACTCTTCATGGAAATAAAAATGCTAATACTCATGATCATCAGGAGTGCATATGACTAATCCTCCAGATTCTGCCAGAAGGGATTTTTGCTCTATTTTGTTTTCGTTTTTTAGATATTTTCCTCAAAGAATTAAAATGTTATGCAAGCAATAAAAAAAATGACACAAAAAAACACTGATTTCCCTTGTTTTTAGCATTACAGAAACGGATGCTTCTGCAAACACTGACTCAACAGACCATCCCTAATTATTTCTCACTGCTGCTATGTTGTTTTTTTTTCTAAATTGCTAATTGATGCCAGTTTAAGGACCTTCCTGCAGTGTTAGTGGTGCAGCCAGCTGATGCTGAGCGAGAAGCAGCTTGAAAAGGTCCGTTGCATTTCCTCAACTGTCAGACTTCGACTCCGCAGAGGGGACCTAATGCTCCCTGGAATCCCATGAATGCGTCCCAGAGAAAGCCAAAGATGTTTGTGTCAGCTCCAATGAGATTGCTGGAAAGTGCCTCTTGAGGTTCAAATTCCTGCTAATTGGCAGCATGGCCAGGCACAGGCGCCTTTGTTCGCTAATACAGGAGGTTTCTGTGTGTGTCAAGCTGATACACTGAGCCTGGCATCAATGAACTGTTTGTTTTTTTTTTTTGGGGGGGGGGGGGCTTCTGAGCTTGCTGCTCCAGGAGCATCGATATCGGCTTTAGGACAGGTCACTTCCACTTTTTTAAAACTACCTTTGAACGGCTTTTCTCAGGGATTGCAAAGGAAGGATTCAGGGTGCTCCACAACTCTAGATTGCATGGATAAAGGGAATCTTTTGAGTCAAATTCAATAAGCTGCTTTTAACCGCAATGAAGCAAAAGTGTGCAGGGAAGTCAAAGAGACTGCAGTCAAGCTTGCAGCTTGATGACTTCATTTAATTTTGCGGGTGTCCCATTTCCCTTTAGGACCAGTGCAGATGCACTGACACTGAGCTGTGAAGATGTAATTTAAATTTTTATGATATCATAAAGAATACACTCATGGTAAAAAGATATTGCACGCTCTTCAATTGCAGGGTTTTAGAAATGATTTAGTCTTCTACAGTTATTTCAATTTAACATGAAGTGTGGAAAAATACAGATTTATCATCATTATATATTAAATGAGGACAAAAAGGATGGCCTTTCTGCACCCAGTAGATTTAGGAGAATAAGTAGCAGCTAATTAAATAAAATAGAATAATATACTTTATCTTCCCTAGTGGGGAAATTCAAATCTCACAGTAGCAAGTTGAGGTAAGTGAGAGCATGCATATTAACGGAAAAGTAAAAAAAATCTAAAAATAAAAACAGCAAATTTACACAGTAAGATATGACTGTGCAGGTATTATAAAATATGTGTTTGTCCGGATCCAATATGGACAAATCGGTCCAATATAAGTATTGAATTGTATCTAAAGTCTCAGATAAAAGGACACTGATAGACTCACTCCACATCAGCATTTCATTGGTTGATAATAAATGACTCAATTGTTCTCACATCTATTGTTAATGTTTTCTGAGTAATATCACTTCATCAAGCCACATCCAACACTTCACACTACAAAATAAGTAATAAAAGTATCGACAATATCGCACCACTAATTGTTGTCCTGCCAGGTCCTTTCACATGAGCAATCAATCTTTGCAGCTCCTCCAGAGTTAACATGGAGCTGACAGTAGTTTTTGGCTACTTCTCTGCTTAATGTTGTCTTTGCCTAGTCTGCCTACCAACAGACATCTCAGATTTCAGTTTTATGAAATAAAAAAATGCTTATTTTTGTTCCATTTTACAGTTATGTAGAACGATGTGTTGATTCATCCCAGAAAGCTCCAGTAAAACACACTGAGTTTCTAATTTAACACAACTACCCTGCAAAAACACAAAATCTTACCAGTTATTTTTAGTCCAGTTTCCAGTACAAATATTTTAATACACGTTAAATAAAACAGAAATAGCTTACAATGAACATTTCATCAATATATTTATTGTTTTATGTCAATAATTCCTTAATGATGATGGAAAAAAGTTCTATTTCCAATGATAGATTACTTCCCTAGTAAGATATCTTTCTCGTGTTACTTGTAAGATAGTTTTGTCTTATTTTAAATGTGCTAAGATATTTACACTAGAAACTAAATAAGAATACTTGGTCCAATTTTGTGTGTTTTTGCAGTCTAAACTTGTTTAGTTTCATCCTTTTGTAAAAACTAGAACGGGTTTCCACACGATGTTCTGGCAAAGTCAGCTATTTCGGGTTTAGTGTGATGAATGCTTTGGCAAGGCACTGTAAAGTTTGGCCTGAATTGGGTCATCTATGCAGTGAAGGCGGGTTTTAAAATGAGTCGACGAGTTTTCAACAATAATATGAGACTGGAAAAGTCAAACAGAAAACTTGTACATCTGGTTATTGTTGCTAACGGCGATTCAACAGGCCACTGTAGTTAGCCTGTCACGCTTGGTCTTCAGTTTTGTCTTTGTCTTTGCTTAGTAAATAAGGGCTGTTTGGATTCTGTTGTATTTTTGAATGCTTGTTTGTCTGTGGTGGACACCAGATTATTACGCCCTAATAAAAAAGACGTTAGGAATCTAAATATGCGGGCTCTTTCTTTTTACGATAACTGTAAATATAATCCACTGGAACAGAAACAAAAACAGCAGCTTACAAATTACAGGAAATGTGAATGGGTCTTTACTGTAGCAGCAGCTGTAGAAATTGGAGCTTGCCTTTTGTTTTACTAAAAATACATGATCCTGGTTTGGTTTCAGAGCTCAAAAGAAAGCCGCGGTGTGATTCCAGCACCGATCTCCTTCATTTCCCTGCTGACTCGGTGTAAAGGCACTCTGAACGGGGGAATGTCAGTAACGGATCATGTATCCAAAAATGGGACATGAGATTTGCGATTGCGCCCTGCTGACTCAGGCTTTTGAATTTTTTATGTTGCAGACACGAAACGTCTGTCGCTCTGGCCCAGATTTGGTGCTAATTAGTGTCCGGCTTGGTACGCGGGCATATGGTTGAGCATGGGAATGCTGCTGCCACCTGTTCTCACATCGCTCCCGTCCTGTTGCTCTGTTTCTCTGTTTGAAATTGAAGCCCCAGTCGCCTAGTTAGGCTCTTTTTTACTTCTTTGTTGCTTCGTGAGCTCTTTGCTCTACTTTTCAGTAGTGATGCTCCAATCTGATATTAATATCTGTATTGGCTTTGATATTGAAAAAAGCTTCTAGATCAGGTATTGGTCACAATGTGCCCGATCCAGATCAATGCACATTTAATTATATATTTAACAATATATTTAGAATTCTTAATTGCACTTTCTGAACCATTTGAAAAGAAGGTTTTTCGCAATATATTTTTACTAGGTGTGCACCAATTTCAGTTTTCTGGCCAATCTTTAAAGATCCCAGATCGTGACGATTCCAATTTTGGCTAATGCTGATTTTTTTTTTTTTTTTTTGTCTGAAATGTTGCTAAATATAGCAAGAAGGTTGCTGAGTTGGCAACAGTAAGATGGCTATTGTTAACTGCAAACAAGCAGACATGACCGTGGGTCAGTCTGTCAGTCAAACCTCTCTCACTGCAGAGCCTAAGAGGACAGTTGTTGATTTTTAGAGTTTTGCAGAACCAGATAAGATCTACTTCACATGTATCAGTTGATCTCCTAAAATTAAAGAAATTGAGACTGATTTATCGGTGCACCCCTAAGTTTTACATGTTTGGCTGAGGTAGTCAACCTATTGCTTTTGTCAGTTTCAGTTTCTTTATTATTTATTTGAAATTGGCTGACTGAACAAATTAAAGGTGTGTTCTTTTTACACGTTTGGCCAGGTTTGTGAAGCTGTTGGTGCATTTAAGTGTGCTGTACTTGTGCAGAGTTATCAAATATTTTATTTTGTAACCAGGTTGCTGTGTATTGCAGACTTCTGCCCAAGTCCCTCTTGAAAATGAGATCTAGATCTCAACAGGGTTTACCTGGTTAAATAAAGGAAATAAAAAGTAATAATAATAAATACATTGTTTGTGTTTAAAAAAAGAAACGCTTTACGTAAAGTCATCACTGTTTTTTCTGTATTGAACCGGTATCGGCTGATACTAAACCTCAGATATCTGTATCTGTATTCTAAAGTTAAAAAAGTAAATCAGTGCATCCCTACTTCTCAGCGGCCTTGTTAACAGAGAGTTTCTGAATTTCACTCTGTTTGACAAAGATTTAGAGACGGTTTCCGCCCCAAAGATGACCGCTGCATAATAAAGGCGGCTGAATAGTCTGGATGCATAGTCCATTCACTCTGAAATATTCCTCCAAGCTCTCAATCTCTTGACCATTTGAATGGAGCACCAGATAGTGTAGATGCAGACAAACAGAGGATGGCTTGTATCCTCCCAGGATCCCCTGGCCACTTCCTGTCCCTCTGCTCTGGGAACGGGCCAGGGTGACACAGGCCACCCATCTCCCGCTCAATCCACCCACTGTTGCCTCAGTGGAAAAGCGATCCCTCTCGCCCCCTTATTCCCGTCGCTCCGCGCGCATCTTCTTGTGACAGGAAAAGAGTCTTTGGCTTTTAGAAAAGATGCCTCTGTGTGTGCAGCTTTGTGTAGGCGCAGCTGTGCGTTTAAAACGTGCCGGTCTCCATCCTCTGAGAATCACCGCAGTGTACATGGGATGGAGAGAAGGTTTTAGTGGAAATTGGGGATTCTTTTAGACTGAGCCTCCGGTCCAAATAAATCTATTTATTCCATCAATATCAGATGGGACAGAAGATGTGTCATTCCCTCTGACAGTACAGTGTAAAAATACTAAATCTTACCACATATTTTTTGTCCAGTTTCTAGTGCAAATATCTTTGTATACTAGAAATAAGACAAAATAAACTTACAAGTAACTTTTCAGCAAGAAGTATGAGCTTGTTTTCAGTCAATAATTCATTAATATTCATGGGAAAATTACTAGTTTCAGTGACAGAATATTTCACTTAGAACATATCTAGTACTTTTTCATCACTGTTAAAGAATTATTTAATTAAAAACAGCTCCTATATTCTTCTGAAAAGTTACTTGTAAGTTAGTTTTGTCTTTCAAGTGTACTATGACATTTGCGCTAAAAACTAAACCAAAAAGATTATGTATTTTTGCACTGTGGGCCCAAATCTTTTAATTTTTCCAGATTTTTTTGTTTTATGTTACCAAAAACTTTAGTTTGTGTTGCTTTTTTGAAATCAAATGTCTTCTCTTCTTTTTGCATTAGAGTGGCTTTGTGCAACGTAAAGTTTGACATCAGCAAACCACAGCATGTCTGTGTGTCAGTCCTTTTCTGGCAGCTGAAACGTTTTCAGGAAGTGGCGGCTCTGTCCTCTCTTCAGGCCGTGACCCCTGGTATCTCATCCATCCGTGCTGATGTCAGACTCCGATGAGATACAGAGCAGAGGCGTGGCCACCAACTCTCAGCTCTGCACTGATTGCCTCGCAGTCGGCGTCTGGTTCAGTGCTCCGCTGCCCCACCGACCTGCATTTGAATATTGAAATCAGGGCGCCCTGTGAACAAAGGGGTGGTTTAAATGAGATGGAGGAAATTACTGCAGTGTCGGGGGGCCTCGCCCTCCAATCTGCTATGGAAATGTCACGACAGGAAGCAGTTATGTTTTGATGATGAAGCGTGACATGGACATATTTCGTGTCTGCTTGGTTTATTTGTCTATCTCCAAGGAAGGAGGGTTTTTTGTGATCTTTTGTTTCACTTTCAGTTTAGAAACATAATATTGATCTCTAATTGCCATTAATCTTCCTTTCCCTTTGTGATGCAGTTGGAAGCACTAATGCTTTATAGAAATAAGGTGGAGGGGTTTTTAATTCTGCACTATGTTTGCATGTTCTCCCTGTACATGCATAGGTTTTCGCTGGGTACTCCGGTTTTCTCCCACAGTCCAAAAACATGACTGGTGTCTTATTGGTTTCTTTAAATTCTTCTTAGGTAAGAGTGTGTGTTGTGTATGGTTGTTTGTCCTGTGTGCCTCTATGTGTTTTCACACCTAAAACTAGACCAAAAATACTTAGTAAGACTTTGTGCTTTTGCACTGTAGGCCCAAATATTTTCATTTATCCAGTTTTTCTTATGTTTTCATTATTGGCATGGTCATTTAAAAAAGGTTAAACATTTCATTGTTGAGCAAATTGTGAAAAATAGTCATTTATCCAGAGTTTCAGTCCATTAGACTTGGTTTGATTGGGGACCAAAATTGCAACATTTGTTACATTTTCAGCTGGTGTGGTTCGCTTCACAAACCAAACTATTTGAGAAACTTGTTCCCTTCCTTGCCTGTGGTGGTGCTACACCAAGAACCACCAAAGGAAACAAAACAAAAACAAAAGATGTAGAATGCAACTTTCTTCTTCACAAAATGTAAGCAAGAATGGAATGGCATCAGATGTTAGCGTTTATAGGATTTCTCTTTATTCTTTGTTAAATTAACACCACAAACCATTTCTCTGCTTTGTTACTTAAATATGCCATGAAAATCAACTTGACCTGACTTGACTAACACTCCAGTACTTTATCTAGACCAGAGGTATGCAACGGCAGTCCTTAAGAGCTACTGTTCTGCAACTTTTAGACGCATCCCTTCAACAAACTTGAATGAAAAGGCTACATTCCATTCTTGGCAGGTCAGCATGTTCTGTAAAAACCTGGTGATTAACCCTTAATGTGATTCAGGTGTATTGGAGCAGGGATGCACCTAAAAGTTGCAGAATAGTGGAACTTGCCAGAACTGTATGATGGAAACTTTCTTTCTTGTTTTAAACCAAAAGAAGCCCAACTGAAGACGGGGCTCCTCATTACTTGAGGTGTTTTCGAAGACACAGAATGGGAGTAAGAACTGATGAGCAGGCACAATGCGACACCCTCCACACACCCTTTAATTCAATATTGACAATAAACAACGTGAGCTAGAATGTTTTCACAGCAGTTTGAACAACCACAGAGCGTGTGCCACGGCAGCGCCCGAGCAGGATGCCAACCTGGACGGACGGTTGTCTATACCTGCTTCCCCAAACGCATTTCTGCTCCGGGCTGTGGGAGCAGGAGTGAGGTTTAAACTCGCCTCATTCTCAGCCCTGCATTCCAGAGCCGTGACTGGGCCCAGCAACACCAGCGAGCCTCGGACTGCCTCAAGAACACCTGGTTCATTTTACATGCAGATGAAGTTATGTTTAGCGTATCTATATATGTATAGGTCTGTCTGCGTATTTTATGTAAAGTCCCTGGGGACGGAGGGTGTTGTATTTCAGCGCTGTCGGGATTCCTCATCCTGCATGGCAGTGCCAATGAGAAGCTAAACGGTACAAGTGCTGGAAAAGCTTTAACTCACTGAAGTGTGAGGCATATTCCAGTCTCCGTGGAATCGAGCGAATCAAATGCAGCCTCTTTGAAATGTGAAGAGAAGGGGTGAATTTAAGGCTTTGCTTGTACAGCACTCCAGTTCACTGCGAGGAAGCAACAACACACAGCCCTGTGCGATGCTGGAAGAGATCTAAAGTGCCTTTTTGATCTAGCCTGTGCCAGTTTTTTGGACCTTTTCATTTCCCTGATGCTTGAGCGTCTTTTCCCCCAGCTCATGTGATATACTGCTGACACTTGAACGGATGAAAGCCTGTTTCTTTTCCATTTTGTCTGAAAAAAAGGGATTGGAGGAAAAAAATAAGGGAAAGAGTGTAAGGATGGAGATAGACTATGAGGGACTAATCTAAGGGGTGAGGGGTCGTGGAAGGAATGGACTCAAAGCTCTTGAGGATTATCTTCTACTTCTTCTCCCTCCCCCATTTCGGAGGCTCATAACTGGAGCTGATGATTTCACGTGCTCCTAATGATCACAGATCAGGATTCGGGGAAGAAGGGATAAAAAGGTTAGGCAGGGACTCCATGCCAAAAGTAACACAACTTCAATGCTTGTCTGCAGGAATACTCACATAGTACTGCTGAGATCCCAATGCAGTACTAGGATTAGTACATGCTTCATATGTTTCTTGTCCTGAATCCAAAGTTCAGAAGATTTCATGAGTGACAGGAAAATTACACACACAATCTTACCAAGTAATTTTGCCCTAGTTTCTAGTGAAAATGTCTTAGTACACTAGAAATAAGACAAAACTAACTCACAAGTATATTTTAGCAAGATATTTTAACTAGGTTTAAGTCAGTAATTCCTTAATATTGATGAAAACGTAACTGTTCCATTGGCACATTATTTCACTTGTAATATGAGAAAAATATCTTGCTATAAGCGAAATAACATGCCAATGGAATAAATTACTTTTTTGTGCTTTAAAAGCAGGGTAACACTTCAGAAAACATCAGAGAGTGGAAATTCTTAAATGCAAAGGAAATCTGAGTACAAATCTCCTTCTGTTGTCTGTCACAAGAATAAACCAAAGTCTGTTCTGGATGGAAGGAGAGATGGGGCTTCAAACTATATTTTTTCACAAACACAAAAAAATCCCTTTGTTGCATATAGAGATTTAACAAATCTGTGATCATTAAAGCATGATTCTCCTTTTCATGCTTGCCTCAGTCTTGTTTGTTCCTAAAGCCAGACAAAATATGAAAAATACTATTACTATTATCCAACTTTCAAATTATTTTTAAGTGGTCTCACTGGTCTATGTAAGATGATCAAATGCAGTAAAGTTGGAAACCATTGAATTATAAGCTTCAGCATGACCAGCCTTGCATCAACATTTCGTTTTCTTAGACACCACAGGGGGCGTTCATCGATCAGGTTGGACCAGCAGAAAAGCAACAGAAAACTCATCTGGGGGGCAGAAATCATGTTTTCTTGTGGTAGTTCGGTTGTACTCCCTACTCCTGCTAGTCAGCAACGCAACTTATTGTTTTCAGCTTTTTCTACTTCTCATTAAAGACAAATTGTTGGAGTTCAGCTTCATGTTTTGACTCTTCTGTAAAAATAAAGAAGATTTATTGATTTTACCAACTGCATTTCATCAGGAATGAAATACCATAATACTATGTCTTTCAACTGATTTCCTCAATTCAGTTTTTGAATGAAAACCCACTGCTGTTGTGATGTAATTGATCTAATTTACCTCCCAACCTCTGACAAGTGCCAATTTCCAGATGACATGCGAACAGGAGCTCAACCATGACACATAAACGGTAGACATAAACCAACCTCGCTTGTATGTCTCATCTGTTGCTCGACCAGTTATCACCCAGCCTTGAAATCTGCTTCAGGGAATCTGGGATTGTTCTGGATAAGGGCGGTTACCTGTTTAACTGAAGTGGTGATGTAATCCTTAAAAACCCTAATTTTGAGGTGTTAAAAGCAGAAACATGAAGAGTGACGTTTTGAGCATGTTGACCTACTCAGCATAATGGAATGGGTGGGAAAGATAAAGAAAACAAAGTGTATCCCAGAAGCCTTTTGAAGCCGTTGGAATAATTTTTGTTTGGAGCTGATGCAGGTGGACATTTTCTGCAATTTTGTACTTTTGAGTTTTGTCAATAACTATTTTGTGTCGTATTAAATGGAAAATTTTAGATAAACCACAACGTAATCTTATTTTATAGGTCCTTCATTCACTTTTGTTTTAAAATCATAGTAAGTTGGGCCACAAACATCACTTTGGTACATCTATTGATTAACCTTGATTAAATATTTTTTGGCCGCCACTATTTTCCAAGTAAGTTCTTGTTTTTATTGTTGGGAGCAGATTAAAAGCAATTTCTCTCAATTATACATCTTTACTTAAGGCAGACATCTTAAACTCTTCAATAATTTGTTATTTTCCACATTGTTTCATTGAAATATAGCATTTCTTGGATCATTTGATTACAGTACAATAATTTTGTATTTTTAAAAAAGGTCTCACAGCCTCTCGATACTTTCAACGTGCCGATTTTGGCTAAATGTTTGGTCACATGCTCAGCAGAAAGCGACACCACCCTTCATCTGAAATGGCCCAGATATTTTCTTTCTGAGCCTCAATCCCAAAATAATTTGATACATGTCACACTCAGATTAGGAGCAGGGGATGACAGAAAATCTGTGAACCTGCAGTGGATGCCAGAAGCATTTATTTGGATGAGAACAAAAAAAACTCCCAGTTAGCCCTGGGTTTAGGATACCGCATCCAGCTACTTGGCTTGTCAAATTATTTTAATGCTTGCTTCACTGTGGCGTTTGGCAAACAAAAGGTGATTAAGAAAAATCTCTGGATCACTTTTGTTTGCTGGTTATCGCTGCATAGAAATATACTGTGCACACAAGCTTCCACACAGTGAAAGGGATAGGAGCTCAAAGACCCTGATCCTGTTGTAGAAGCCAAAGATCCTCAGGCTCCGTAAAGTAAATGAGTAAACATGATGTGACTCCCTTTGACCTATCAGAAAATATTTGCAGGTGATTTCACCTTGCCTCCGTTTCTCTGTCCATTCCCCCTCCGTCTCTGTTCCTGTATGCCTCTAGGAAGTGTCAAACGTCCCACATATTTCACAAAGCCTCAACTAATCTTGCCTTTTTCTTCATCAGATCGGTATGCAGTGCTCTCTGAGAGTTTTGGCCCAGAAAGTGTGGAGGGGTGTGTGGGGGCGTGTGTGTGTGTGTGTGTGTGGCTATCTTACATCTGTGCAATTTGTTGGTTTGTGGAATGCTTGGAATCACCTCCATGGCAACAGCGGGACCGTGCGAGTGCGTGTGTGTGCCGCAGCAAATATTGACTTCACCTCCTCCCCATCTTTGTGCTGCCAGTGTTCAGCCTTTACACACTTCATCCAGGATCCAGTCCTGGAACTGGGGGGAGGTGTTTACCTGTAGTCCTCCAAACATGGAGGAACTTTCTGATTCTTCTTCCATTATTTGCTTTTTGCTGTGTTACATCATCTTCATAACATTCTGATACTCAGTGTTAGAAAAAATTTACTTAACAGAGTTGTTGATTCAGATTGTAGCATTTTTATTGCCCTGTATTTTAGGGTGTTTTCACTCCTGACAGTCCAGTAGACTCAACATTTATTACATTTTCAGCTGGTGCGGTTTGCTTTTACACTTTCAAACAATTCAAGTGAATTTATAATTAATTTATAATTTATAAGCATCAGAGTTTGACTGCGCATTCACGCCTCCCCAAATGAACCGGACTTTCAAGACAAATTGAGTTTGATTCAAGCAGACTAAACATGACAAGAAGATTATCAAACAAATGTTGGTATTAAATGAAGAGGAAATAAATAAAAACAAGAGTTATTAAATGATTGCAATCAAAACTAACTCTGCCCTATCTTAAGAACCTATTAAACTTTAGAACCAGTTTCTCCAGCAACAACAGCCCTGAAGTGTTACTGGTAATCTGTCTTCTACGTCGCAGAGAAGGAATTTGAGTCCCATTCTTAGTTTCACTATTATTTCAATTCAATGAATGGTTTTCAGGCATGAATGGCTTGTTGAAGGCCACACCACATCATCTCGGTTGAATTTCTACCCAAATTATACCAAAACTTTAATTTTGTCTTTTCGTAGCTATTCATGGGTGGACTTACTGGTAAGATTGAAATCACTGAACCACACCAGATCCTTAAGGATTTTCTGGTAGACAGCAGAACGTATTTGTAAATCAATTACAGCAAGTTCTCTAGATCTTGAAGGATTAGAGTAGTAAATAAGTAAAGCTTATTTATAAAATGTTCAGACATAAAAGTCACAAAGTGTTGCACATCACATATATAAAAACATAGAAGTCTGGGAGAACAAAATAGTTTTTTGTTTAAAAAAAACAAAAGCAGCAAAATGAAGCTGTAAGACTAAAATGATCCTACAGTTTTGGAGGCACTGACTGAAAGGCCCTTAATTTTTAACTAAGAACAACCAGGAGATTCTGCGGTTGCAAAATGTTTGGTTAAAAACTGACACAAATAAGATTTACCTAAAAGTCTGACTGAGGCCCTTAATTTTTAACTAAGAACAACCAGAAGATTCTGCGGTTGCAAAATGTTTGGTTAAAAACTGACACAAATAAGATTTACCTAAAAGTCTGACTGTTGCATTCAGAATAGCTCGTAGACATAAGAAATTATAATTAGGAGTTGAGTGTAACTCTTTGATTTTACACTGGGCAAAAGGAGGAAACTTTCTGACTGGTTTTAAGATGCAGTTGCCTGGCAGCTAATAACTCAAAGTCTCTCTTTTATTTGGGTTTAAAACCAGAAAATTACTGGAAAGAAATCCACTAATCTGAGATAAACATTGTACAAAGGTGAACAGCTTAACCACCTGGTGTGGTTTAAAATTAAGATACAATTGGATGTCAGGATAAATGTGATAAGAAATATCATTAAAAAATTAGTAATGTTAGCAAATTGAGGAATGTAAAAAGAAATTCATAATGGGCCCAGAACCAACCCCTGTGGAACTCCACAGATTAGAGGAGCAGAGGCTCAGGTCTGTCTTGTTGCAGAATTTCTTGTCAGTTGCATGAGAAGATAACCAGCCCAATGCAGAGGCAGAAATACCAACAATACTGAACATTTTACATCAGCATCTATAAATGGTTCCTTCTGATATTTATTAAAGAAGTCTCATTGGAATGCTGCTTTAGAAAGACAGACTGAAAAAGCGATCAGAGATCCGTAACTGAGTCAGCCAGAATCTGTGATGAGTTTCTACAACTTCATCGAGTATTTTACTCAGAAAATCCAGCTTGGAGATGGCACTGAAGTTGCAAATCACACCAGCATCAAAATTATGTTTCTTCAAACTCTTCAAAAAACAGGAGTTGAGTTCTTGTGTCCTATTTCAAGTCTTAAGCAAGAGTCTTAATTCTTAAGGTCAGACAGTAATCATGTGGAAATCAAGTGAAATTAAGCCAGTTAATTAAAATAATCAGAATTAATGCATAGTTTGAGTTGACATAGGACTTTGTTGGTTTAAATAAAAATTCCTTTAATAGAAAAAATCCTCAAGTGATTGATTTTCTACCACAGAGTAAAAGCAGAAGGGATTCTCTTCCACAGGACTCTATGAATCCAAATAGGAACTGTGGAAAGGTGGTGCTCTTGTGAAAACTCAACTAAACATCTTTTTGTTTGCCATTGTTAAGAAACCAGGTGAAAAGCCCTGTGTTTGCTTAGAACCAGGAACTAACCCACCCAAACAGTTGTTCATGCTTCAGATCATTACATGCGTATGCTGAGGCTTGCGGCAGCTGCTGCTGTTCGCCACAGTTGGACTGGTCTTCCCTGTCTTGCCTTTTCAGCATCCGTGTTGCTTAATGGGCCACAGATGGAATTTCATTGCTGCGTTTGGTGAACACGATTAGGGAATAGATGTTGGTAATCTGGACAGAACTAGCAGGGTTGGATTATGGTAAAATTGGCGGCAAGTGACGCAGGAGCCAAAGCCTTTCCGCTCCCTCCTCCCCTTGTAATAATCACATAGGGGGCATTAAGATGACAGAAGACATCCATCAGGCTGCCTTCAGACTCGCACGGATGTTTTCCACACAGGGCAAACTCTCTGTACATGAATGCAGACTCTCTGATCCCTTGTACATGTTCTCTGACAAATCACATTTATCACCAATACTACAACCGATTTTAAATAAGTACAGTGTGTCTCCCAATATGTTCTCCACTACATGGGAACAATGTGTTATGCATGCGCAATCTTAAACGCCCGATGTCTGCTGATGCAAATGCAATAAAAACACGATCGTATCTTCCTGTGGTCTGGCAGCTGCTGTTCGCTGAGCTCACTTATGTGGACTTGGTTGACATCCATCTGGCTCTGATGTGCTCTATGTGACATGTCCAGAGTAGTGGTCACATTAAGAATCAGGTCGTTTTGCTTTTAGCCGGCGCTCTGGACTAAAATGACCCCCTTTAAACTGCTCCAGCCACTAATGTCAGGATCTGTTGAATTCATGAAAGACTGCAAGACATCTCAGACTATGAAACTTGAGTATTTATTAGGTTGCAAAAGCCTGAATATATTACCAGAGATAAGTGCTATCCAATTGCATAAGAAATCAGTGCCTTAAAGGCATCTATAGTCTTCTCAAACTCATATATTTGATGGTGCTCCTGTTTCAGTACACACAATTTGTGTCAAATTCCAGTTTTAAAGCCTTGCAAAGTGCCATTTTAAACATCTCTTAACTTTTACCACCTGATGTGATGATTGCAGCTGTGGTTTTGCACACCACCAGCATGAGACGGAAACATATCTACAGCGGAGTACTACCTTTGGAATACCAAAATATATATATATATTTGTTATGATATACTAAATCAGTACAGTAGCCCTGCAGTATTCAGTGGAGGTTATGGACCACAGCTATCCACGAATACTTGAGACACCGTCTTAAAACACTTATAACAGCCTATTTTAATAGTTCAAACACAAAATATATTTTAATATGCATTATTATGCACAGTGGAAACCACCTTAGCACTGCTGCAGAAGCTGCTATTGTCTTGTATAGAATATATTCAAAAATAGTACAAATTAATTGTTTACATTTTCTAACAAGTAAGAATCCAATTGTAGCCCAATTATACTGGTCTGAAGTAGGTAAGAGACCCTGAGTTCATTAAACCCATTAAATTACAAATAATAACACTCTCGTGTTTAACCCTTTGCTAAGTTTCACTTTAGAGTAATAATACACCAGTACTTTTCTATTCTTTTCACCCAATAATATAGCTTTGAGCAAAAATAATATTCTCCAAATACTATTCTACAAGAAATCAAACACACACCTGTAAGAGATTTTGAACATTTAATGAACATAATAATAAATTCACAGAAATGGTAAATGTTTCAGTCTTTTGGTTTCACAAAACCTATGTTAATTAATGTGGGCCCACACTTCAATGTTCACCTAAGCCGGCAATAATTAACTAAAATATAATTCCCAAAAAAAAACCGTTGCAGGCCTGATGTGATGACGAAGCGTGGAATTTGGTACCTTGCTCCAAAGGAAAATCTTGAACCTTCTTGGAATTTCACCTGTCCTTAGTCCCAGTTGGCAAGATGTCTTCAGCTCCTTCACCAGTCCCTCGGTCCACAGGATTCAGGAAACAGCAGGAAAATCCAGCACAGCCACAAAACTCTCAGAGTAAGCTCATCTCCCTGCACTAAGCTCAACTCTGGAACGCTCCCACGACGGAAACTTTAGTTAAGTGTTCTGTTAGCTGAGTTAGCTCACAGTACTCAATGTCCATTAGCACTCAATGTGCTAATGAATGCTAATGCGTTAGCGAGCATTACATATGACTTTCCACCTACTGTACAGTGAATTCCGGTCTGAAATTATCACAGTAGCTGCAAACAGCAGTATAGAGTCAATATCTATTAACAGACTGTCGAGTTGAAAGCCTAAATATCTGCTAAAACACTCGTTTATTAATAACTCCGCCACGTTTTTTCAGCGCGGTTCACCTCTTTCGTTCTCATTTCTTCTTTTACTTCCTGTCTCTCCTTGACCCCCAGCCAACCACGGACCAGTGAAGTTGCTTTGTTCTACCCCACTTCCTCTTACAAACATAAGCCCTTCAAAATAAAATATGGTGAAGATAACTTTCCTATAAAACGGTTTTAAATACATTTCTTTTTGTCAACACTTATTTATAACAATATTAACATATTTAAGCACACATGCTTAACACATTCTAACTTATTATTCCTTCCATGAACTTAACTCAATACAAAATGCCCTTATTTTGGACTGGGTTACACAATAACTGGGAAATTTGCTTTAAGCAAATTGTTAGACACTTGATCATTACATGCATTACATGTCAAGTCATAAGCAATAACTTATCAATGTACAGGAAAGCATTTTGTTTCAACGCTGTATTTAAATAACGCTCCAGCACCATCTTACTGCATCATTGTAAACTGCAACATTCAAAATGATCTCCAGCTAAGTCAGGCTGCAATAGAGTTTTGGAAACTTTTGCTACACATGAAAAACCCTGCAACCAAATAATACAATTACCGAATCTCACGTACATTGTTGAGACGCTTAACTCACCTCAATATGTTGGATGCTTGAAACTTAAAGAAACTGACAACATGCTTTCTAATTATGCAGAGTCTACGTTTACACAAGACCGCAGTCTGGTATTTTCAAATGTTGCTTGGGTAAACGTTACATGTTTGAATCAGTTGTAGTTGTCATGCCAGGCCACCGTACAGCGCTGTGATTTTAGCATCTCTTCACTGCAAAAGCATAAAGTCTTACCAAGTAATTTTGGTCTAATTTCTAGTGCAAAGGACCAGCATTGAAATAAGACTAAACTAACTTAGAAGTAACTTTTCAGCAAGTAATAAGAACTTGTTTTAAGTCAGTAATTCTTTAAAATTTATGAAAAAGTTCTAGTTCCTTTGGCAAATTTTTTAAAAGTTATAACGACATTTTTCCGATGTCTTGAAATAAAAAAGTTTTTCTCTTAGACCAAGCCTCAAGAAGTGTCACTCTGATGACTGGAGATGTGTAAATGTAAATATTACAGTTTTATTGAAAACTGTAATAAATAATTGTACTTAATATGTATTTAGAGGGCTTGAAATTTCATCTCAGATTATCAAATATGTTCTTATAAATAATAAGAAAAAAATTAATGAATTTCCACACTTTTGATGCCAGTAAGCATATACTATTCAGAACAAGAGTGCATCAAAGACCAGACCTTCATTTTGTCATGTTTTTCACTAAAATACAGTTTTAAATGCAGTTTTAAATGTAAAATTACCCCTTTTCCGTACTGCATTATAGTCTGCAAACATCTCATTAAAACTGCATACACAACACCCTGAAGAAAGAAAATCCTTAATATGTTGTTTTTAACTGTTCTCAGGTTCATAATCCTCCACAAAAGATGAAAAGATTTTCTAAGGGGTCTAAATCACAATTTACTTCATAACAAAAGCTGTCCTGTGTGAAAATAGTCCTTTGTCACAATCTTGTTCGCTTATTCATAATCCTGTTAACGACTGAAGGACACCCGATCCTCTTCTTATATTTCAATAATAAGGTACTATTCAGAAACTGTGATTGTTTTCACATGAAAACACCGATAAGCAGCATGCCATGTAGAGAAACAGCCCTGGCAGCAACGTTAAAAGACTATTCCCATTTCCCAACAGCTCAAGAGACATGAAGGATTTGGAATTCATTGCCAGTTCTTCTGCATAATTAAGCTAATCGTAACCCTTCCACCCTCCCATCCAGCTACATCCCCTAGAAATGCCCATGGGATTTTCATGCTGCTGCTTTTTTACAGTAACTCAGTCCTGTGAGCTCAGAATTTACCTCTTATTATCATTAACTCTGTAGATAATAATACCTCTCTAGATACTTTGGTCTATGACATGAACCTAGACTGCTGATTTTTATTTTTTTCTTATTCCCTCCCCGCCGTCCAGACATATTTCCATTCAGCCAGCAAGCCACAGGCCCGTTTCTGTGCAGCCTGCTGAGAGCCGACAAAAGATGGCTTTGTTGGAAACGGAGAGCGAAGAAAGACCAAAGACTCACTTAATGCTCTGTTCATGTTTTACTTGATCTGGTCCTTGCATGGAGTCTTGGCCTTTTGGGTAAAGCAAGTGATTCTCTACTCTTTTTATTTCTTTTTTCACATCAGATTTGGTTTTTTCTGTTTTAATCCCGAAGGTATATCCACCAGCACATCTCCATTTGTCTTCACCTTCTAACACTCGGCCCGCATAATGTGACTTTAAGCACCATTTGAGGACTATTAAGGTGACAACCCCTCGAGTGAAAGCTGTGCCTGTGAGGAATGGCCGTGGCTTTCTAATAATTGACAGCTCCAGAGGAGAGGAGAGAAGTGGTTCACCCGCTCTGCTATGCATCGGACGGCTTATTAAGCATGCAATGATTCTGCTTGGGGAGAGTGCAAAAACACACAAAGAGCAGCTCTCTGAACCACCCGATATCTTTGTGTCTGCTCTCTTAATGTTAACCTGTTAACCCTCACCCCTCTTTTTTTGCAGACATGCCCAAAGGGGATATGAATATCTACTGTCCTGCCTCATCAACTCCTCAACCTTTCCTTGTCATGTTCCCCCCTCACTGCAGTCAACCCAAACACCTCTGTTGCTTTCGTTTCTTTCGTTGCTTTTCTGCTCATATGCAGTTCTTTACCAAACCATTTGTAGTCCTGTGTGTGTGTGTGTTTTTTGTTTGTTTGTTTGTTTGTCTTTTCTCTTTTGTTAATATATTACAAGAAGCCACAATATATTTCACTGGAGTTGTGTGCACAAAGAAGTTCATAGATGTGAAATGAAAAGAGAAGATGGAGTTAATGCTGCATTCCAGTTACCTCTGAAGTCAAAACTCGGAGTTCAGTTTGACGACACACTAATAGCATTCTGGTTGACAAAGTCGGAGAAGTTGGGATTTCAATATGGCGCCATGTTGAAATGATAAGTTGGCCTTACAAGTTGTAACTAGGGGTAGTGTGAGTTTCTCCCAATTTATGAGTGGGAAATTGGAGGACTGCTGAGGGTGTTCCAGTTGATTTTTCCAATGAGGAAGTTGGAATTTCCCAGTTCTGACTACAAATGAAATACACCACAATGCTTGGCTAACATGGAGGGAAACCTTAGAAGTTGCAAAAGACTTGAAAGTGGAGCACAGGTTCACCATCCGGCTATACAATCACCTTAAACATAGAGCCAAACTACAACTGAATCAAAGATCATGACATTTTTAAACTGAAGTTAAATGATAATCTCTATCTGTTCTAAATAAGCATGAGATATTCTACAAAGCTGGTAGAGAGAAAAAGATAAGAGGTGGTTCTTCAAAGTGTTAACTCAGGGGGGTTGAAAACAAATGTACAACACACTTCTTTGAACAAAAATGTTGAAAATCATGCATCTTTATTCGTCCCACTTCCCAGTTATCCCCCACTTTGTTTTACACTCTATGCACTTACACATTGCATCACTTTACCTTATATTACCCATGCTGTCATTTCCTCAGCAGACCATTATAAAAAAGGAGTTGCAGTTATGAGTAACCATTCGCGACTGAAAAGAAGCAGTGACAGATTCATCTGTTTTGCTTTGCCTTTTATAGCCAGATATTTTCCACCATATGTCATAGGTCCGTCGCCCTGAGTGATTTAATCTCAGCCAGACAGAGTAATGTTGTTTCTCTCATTTAGATGCAGAACCTTTGCTTGTAAACTCATGAGTCCGAAGACACCATTTGTGTATCGGAAAATGCATTTCTCCATAAGCAACAAGAGCTGTGCAGCAGATGTGAGCAGAAAGCTGGGCTGCTTGACATGACACACATTAACCTTTATCTTCATCAGCTTATCAGGACTCTCCAACACCCTCCACAGTCACAATACATTTATTTTCTTTAAATTAGCACTAACAAGTAGAACCCCCAAGGCTATCTCTATTTAAATAGAAGTCAATGCATTCCCTAAATTAGCCTATGCTTACTGCATTGTTTTCATTGTAATGAGAAAAGCTTTAAAAATGGGCAAAAAAAGCAATACAGTCCAAATCTACTGAATCCAGAACACCTACAAAGGCCATTAGTGATTCATCATCCATTAGCAACTGAAGAGCTGCTATTAAGAAAAAGGCATAATGTTTCAAGTGTTTTTTTTTTTTGTCTAATTGGTAATTCACTGTTAAGTTAAATACAGGTCATCTTACAATTAGGTCTCCTTCTCTTCTGAGCTTTAGGGAGCGTGTAGCTTGGTGAATTCTGGTCATAGCGAGAAAAAAAACAACACACATTAAAATGAGAAGGAGTTTATAAGATGAAAACAAAGAAGTCGATGCCACTGAATGCTTCAGAAGCTCAGAGGCATTGCCGAAAACACAAGACATCCAGACTCTGATAAAAGGTTCTGAGATAACATTTCTCTGATTTTGCTTCAAAACTCCTGTTGACAGAGCAAAATAAAATGGAAATATCTTTATTTTTGTTTTTATTTATTTTGTCTACATAGCTAAATCTGGTGAAAACTAATCTTACTATGTCAGTTTAAACGCAAAAAGTAAACTTGTCATCTCTTGTATATGTTTAGCTTTCAAATATAATAGTGAAAATGTTGGAAATGTGACTTTTTTTAGCTTCCCATCAAATAACATCTTGAACATATATTTTGAAACTGAGGCATAATTAGCCAATTTGATGACAAAAAACACCTTTCAACCATATTTAGACATGAATTGACATCATACAACCACCCATTGTCTTCCAAATTCAGTTCGGAGTAACAAGTCTACTAATCCTGGGTAATCCCTAGACATTCCCAGGGCATGAGCAAAATATTGTTCATTCAACATGCTCTGCTGGATGATCTTTGCAATTTCCATCCAGGAGTTTTTATCCATTTGACAATTTTTGTGGGTATTTTGCAAAATAAATCTTACAAATGTACGGTATTCCCCTCCATGTCAGATAAACGCTCCTCAAAAATATTTGTGTCGCCAGAGTGGATACAAAAACAGGACAGTGGAAGCGGACTGGTTGAAACAACATATAAATATCATACAACACACTGCTTAGAGTTCTGTGGAAGACAGTTCAACAAAGTGTTGAGAAGGGGACACCCTGTAGGCATATTGTTTGGCACGTATCTTTGAACAAAACGGCACAATTTTTGTTACACAACTTTGTGAATGAGGACCGATTTCAGTGCTTCAGAAGCATGGGCGAGCCTTAAGGCTGAGTCGCACCACTCTGCAGAGGAAGCTAATTGTAGCTGCTTCTATCCAGGATCTCACTTTTTGGGGTCACAATCCTAGTCGAGGGTTGGAGCATAGAAGTACTGATGAATCAAAAGCTTTACGTTTTGGCTCTTCTTTTTCCTTATTATGGCACTCTTGAGAATTGTCCATGTTACTGCAGAGGCTCAACCCATACATCAACGCTTTACTCTTCTGTCATTCATAAACAAGACACCAAGATACTTGAAATCCTTCACTTAGGATCTCAGGACTTAAGGTGTAGATTTCCTCTAATGCAGGATGTCTTTATGTGAACATCTTTTAACAATTTCACCTTTTTAGTCTTTTTGGGTATATATGTTGTTTTAGGGAATCCCTGAGTCAAGTAAGAAGAAAATGAACGTAGCAACAGTTCCTTTGACTGCACATCTATGTATATGCGACTTTCAGAGATCTGCGCTTGCAGTTAGTTGTCTATGGCAAATATTGTCTGTGTGTTTGCTCTGCTGGTTGGAGTGGAACGAGGGGGATTTCATATTTGTCTTGAAACAGAGCAGAGTGGCAGCTGCTCTTCAGTCTGTGGGGAAAGTTTTATGATAGTGTTGTGTGTGTGTGTGTGGGGGGGGGGGGGTTGCTTGGAGGTGTGTGTGTCTTTGTGAATAAAATGGGAGATTCCAGACCCTCTCTCAAGTCTGTGTCTGACTTTGTGGTGGTCAGAAGACCTTAAATGGATTATATGAACAGTCCGACAAGAAAGCTAGACTGTTTGATGCCAAATTATGTGTAATTTTCACTTTACAGTACATTTTATAGCTGTTTATAGCCTTCTCACTGAGTCTTTCATGCTCTGCAGGTCTTGGCCATGGGGGGATCCAAGAGTAAGCCCAAAGACGTTGCCCAGCGAAACCGCAGCCTCGACAGTAACATCAGCTCAGGGGGAGGGACTGGCAGTCTCCACCACAATTCGGCTCAACAGTCAGCGACACCCAACCGCAGCACAATTGTGGACACGGATCCACAATTAGTGACCAATAATGCCGGACTCGTTCTGTTTGGAGGTGTGGACAATAACAGAATAACTCCAACAGGTGAGATGTCTTAGACTTCGGTATTTTACACCATCATTTAGCACTTAATTAAAGCCCAATTATCTGTTTTTTGCATAAGGTGTGACGGCATTTGTGGCCTTGTACGACTACGAGTCTCGAACAGAGACAGATCTGTCTTTCAAGAAGGGGGAGCGTCTCCAGATACTAAATAACACGTAAGAAACACAAATAAAACATTAACAATACATTATGACCTTACTGCATTCTTACTCATTTTCCCTTTTAAATCCCTGCACAAAGCTTTCAATTATATTAGATTAAAATATTTCCCATGCTATTTTCATAAAATTTCAGACTATCTAGTCTAGTGCCTTGGCACACCTTTGCAATGACATAGTGATTGTGAAATGATACATGAAATATCGTTTATTATTCCTAAGAGCTGGGCATTCAGCAAGACCTTTTTATTTACTGAGTGAAGTGCTAAAGGGGAGGGTCATGCTTGTTTTTTCACTTGTGAATTATCAATAGAGGTGCAGTGAACCATATACAGTGTACACAATCCTGTTCACCCAATAAATTGCTGACCTAGAAGGCAGAAGCTTTGAACAATAGTGGATTATAGCTGCATCTGGCTCCTTGAACCAAAACTGAAACTGGATAATCGAGTTTGAGTTCACAGAATAACTCTTAATTATTAGATTAGTTAGCAAGGTTTTAAAGAAAAAAAATTATGCTCAACTATCTAGCTTTCTAGTTAGATTTCTTATTACTACTTACAAGTCCTGAAATTTGAGTTTGCAAACGTTTGGAATCTGTAAAAGTTTGGAAAGCCTTCAGGAGGCATCCAGAAGCTTTATTTTTAAAAAATAATAATAATAATAATAAAAATAATACTTCTGCATTTTCTCCTTCAGTCCTGATTATTCAGTAGGGAAAGTGTTTGATACTTCACACTGATCTGTGATTGTAGCCTTGCTGCTCCTAACTTGCTCTAATTTTTTCCACTTTTTTCCTCTTCATGTTTTTTTTTCTCATTTTTGCATCATGAACCATTATTTGTTTGTAGGAGGAAGATAAACTGCAGGTTTGTTAAGCTTTTTGAATTTACACTGAAC
Organism: Xiphophorus maculatus; assembly: GCF_002775205.1. NCBI lineage: Eukaryota > Metazoa > Chordata > Actinopteri > Cyprinodontiformes > Poeciliidae > Xiphophorus > Xiphophorus maculatus. The sequence goes on from NC_036443.1 coordinate 28,236,221, forward strand.
ATCTGACCTCGTTCGTTTTTCACATAGACCACATCCTGTGTAATACCACTTCATCACATAACTCTGTCCTTGGCCCAGAAACTCTTGTTACAGTAATCCAGGGGAGCTGATGCAAAGCCTTGCAGCACTATCACTGCTGTAGGTCAGCTAGAGGTAATGAGAGTGAACCTTGTTTTGCCCCAAATTCTCTAAGTAAAGATATTGCTGCAAAGCTGCAGCAACCCAGTCTCTGACAAATCATACAGCAACTGCATCCTCCTCTATTTCATACCCACATGAATGCATGACTGTATGATTTTATGGCTTCAAACTAGTGTTTGTTTTTAATTTAACAGTAGAGCGACCACGGCTTATGTTTATCAAGCTTCTCTAGGGCCAAGAGCTCAACCATGTCTAAATGTAGCTTCATTTGAGTTTACCAGTGTGACCAAAAATGACAGTGTTGCTTTGATTCATGCTTTTAGAGACTCGATAAACCTAAAATGGATCTTTGTGTATCTGATGTGTGATGAGCCTTGGTTTAAGTCTTATCATTTTATCTGTGCAGGGAAGGGGACTGGTGGCTGGCGAACTCCCTGACCACCGGAAAGAGCGGTTATATCCCCAGCAATTATGTGGCTCCATCTGACTCCATCCAGGCAGAAGAGTAAACCCCTTCATTTATTTTTTTCTACATGTTCTGTTTTATCTGTGTCTTACCAAGAGCGATGATGATCCACTCCCTAATTCTAAAAGGCTTTCTCTCTTGGAGCCTTATGTTATTTTGAAATTACTTTTTGAAGAAAAGGTCTGAGATTTTGAGAAGTTAAAACATTGTTATTGGTTAGCTTAGCATAGCTTGGACTGCTACATCAAATAGCTTGATGCTCTTGAAAACTGATGGAATCTTGCTACCCATACCTGTTAAATCAACTATGAATATACAAGCAACAGCTTGGCAAAGAGCTAAATTATTTCCAGAATGTGTTTACAGTAGACTTCTGGTATTCCACCATTAAAACCTTGGTGGTTAATTGTTTTTTTTTTTGTGCCCATACTAAAATGCCTTGCAGTACTGTGACACTGCTGGTTTATTCAAAGGCAGTGCAAAATATTACCATAAATGTGTGTTTTTATAATTCTCCACCTCATACTTGGAGTGTTTGTGACTCCTACAGCATATAAAAATAATGAGCGCATGATTTTTAGGGGACTGTAAAACTCTAAAAAGTTCCCAGCACTTTATAAAAAACATTGTTTTTTATTATTATTATTTTTATTCTTCATATAATAGATGTATTGTGGTAGAATTATTACACCTTTAACATGCTAGCTACCGTTAGCTCAATCTGCAGTTATAAGCCATTTCTCTCTGCTGCTCTGCTTTGATGCAAAGATGTTTTTGGACATTCCTGTGTTGACTCTTCAGCTTTATCTTGCCAAAATAATTATTCCAAATTTCTTAACTTAAACTTTGTGTGGTTGCTTAGCATTTTCTGAATTTGCATGCCTACCTGCTCGATCTTACAGCATGATGCATGAGCTAATCTTCAGCTGTAACTACCTCCTTTCTCACTTTTCCCTTCTGCTCCACCAGTGATCTCAAACTGACACTAGATTCCAGGTAAGCAGCTTTTACCGGAGAAAGAAATATCAAATGAATATCAGGGTTTCCAATTCATAAGTGCAGATTTATGCGGGTAGAACAGACTTTATTTTCTCTGCTGCCTTTTGTCTCTTTACTCATACTCTCCATTCCACTTCACTTTTTCCCCAAACTGATTGCTTTTTAACACTTTGAAATCAATCAAATGAGTAATCTCTTCAAAACAAATTTGTTGCTTTGTTACGTTAAAATGAAGTAAAGCATCAAACCTTAGAAAAAAAACAAATAAATTACTAACTAATGGATTAAATATGTGAAAAAATAAGAAACTTGTCACTTTTCCAATGCTTGTGGAAAGGCAACATGTTTGGCATCTACTTTCAAGCTTAATTTAAGAGAGAGAAAATAAACTTTTGTAGTCTACTAGATGCATTCATAAATTGACGCTCTAATTCCCACATATGTTCTGCTCCCTGATGTTTTGGATTTCTGTTTGTCTTTTTTATTTGTACTTTCTAGATGGTTCTTTGCCAAAATCACACGCCGTGATTCAGAAAGGATGCTGCTAGCTTTAGAAAACAGAAGAGGGACTTTCGTGGTGAGAGAGAGTGAGACCACCAAAGGTCAGTGCTTCACCTTTCCCATTCAGTCTGTTGAGTTACGGCTGCAAAATTAAAACAGTGATTTAAATTCCCAGAGATTCCTACTACCTAACTTAAATTGCGTTTTGTGCTCTTAGATTGTAAATATATAGTCTTTTCACAAAACTAAGTTAAATTTTAGTTTAAAAAATAAATAAATACTAAGGCAAAAACACTAAAATAGACTGCCACCAATTAAAATGAAATGTATGAAGTCAAATATTTAAGGTTATGAAAACATAACATTTTAAAATCAATCTGATTTTATATCAGAAGCACTATATGAAAAACTGCATTATATTTGCTTTTAAGTAGCAGATGGGTGCTAATTAATTGAACTGGCTCACTAGAAAACCAAACATTTAGCTGTTTTGGAATATTCAGGTATTGATTAACACAATGCCAAGGTGGAAAAACACCAGTGATCTTAAAAAAACTTCTGTGAAGAGTTGTCAAGACAAAATATTCAAAACGTTTAGCAAAATTATTGACTCTTGGCAAACTTTGCAGAGAGGCTCCACTCTCAAAATCTCTTCTTTCTAAATATGAACAGTTTGGGATTGTAAAGTTTCATCTGAACAGCAAATTAAGACATTTAGTTTCCCTTTGGGATAAATTTGTTATATTTGACTAGAACTGAACTGAATAAAAAATATTAAAGATAATTATTTCTCTCGTTGTGTGTATTTTAGAAAGATAATAGTTTATCAGAGTCTTTTATTAGTGAGGCCTTTGCTTATCAAATACCAGATATGGTGAGGACAATAAAGAGCCAGTGGCCATGATTATCTCCCTTCCTACTAAATATTTGGAAGTAAAAATAAACAGCTTGTGGACCTGTGGAGCAGGATTTGTTCTCAGGTACTGATTAACAAAACCAGGTACAAATTCCTTTAATGCAGAGTTTTAGTGGACATGTGCCCTCTTCCACATGTTTAGTCTGATAAAAAATTAACATTAAAAAATGTATAAACATTTAATTTAGTTCATTTATTAACACTAGTTCCTATATATTACCACCACTATAAATATGTCGAGATTCAGAGGGACATTTACAGTATAACGAGCATTTGGAAAGACAAAAAGAACATACTTTGTTTGTCTTTATAATTCAGTAAATGGCTACAAGACAGTAGGTATTTCTCCAAACGTGTCCATGTCTGCAATCAAAACAATAAATAAAAGTCTTAGACAAAGATGGCTGGTAGGAACTAACATGTGTCTTGCCACCATTCAAAGTGAGGAGGAAGGAATAGGAGCAAAGAAGCGTTTTGTGATAACATCACATAAATAAACACTTGTCAGACTTTTAACTGTAACTATGTGCTTTAATTAGATTACGCCTGTCTGTAGCAAACTCCCAACATTGTATGTAAAAACAAATGTAAAAAAATATGGATAAGCACCCCTTAAGAATGGTGGAGAATGTGTTATGCTGTGGGCTTGTCATCATTCATTTTTTAAAAATTTTAATAGATTTAAAATAAAAATCTGGTTGCCTTTGTGAGAAATGTAAAAGAAAAAAAGGATCAAATATGACCTAATCAAGAGAAAAATGGTTCACAAGTCACAAACAACCTTCTTCCATCAACGTATCAACAGCATGACATACCCAAATGTTTTGGAAAATAAATAATATTGCAATTTTCTTCTCTAAATAAAGGTTTTTATATTAGGGGTGGAAATTCTGTTGCTACAATAAAAGATTAATGTCTTTTATAGCATTTTGTACATCAATACTGAAGTTGTCAATAAGTGTGGAGGACTGTCTACTTACAAAATGTTCAGATTTCAACGTGATTCTCAGTTTGAACTCTGTGCAGTTTGAACAAAGAGGAAATAAAGGAAACTTTAAGCAACGAGGCATGTTCCCCCGCTGTTCACTGCACTCCCTGCTGCGTTCTTGTAAAAGTGTTTGTACAGAAGAAAACCCATCAGGTGGCAGGGGAAAGGTTGGATGTGACGCTCCTGTAAAGTAACGGGGCTCCTGATAGGCAGATGCTGCGCCCATAGATACAGGCACTGAGATGAGATCAGGTTGAACTTAAATTATGTGGGTGTAAAAGGGATTAAAATCATCAACCTTCTTTTAACCTTTGCTATAATCAGCTGTTTCAGTCCTCAGCAGTCCATGGTTTGGGGAGAGAAAATGAGACAGAAGGAAGGAGGCTGATTAGAATCAATAGGGAAGAACTGGCTGGATGAGGGAAAAACACAGAATTTAGGTCAGTGTGGAGCTGAAGCTAAGAATTGTACAACCATAAGCCACATCACCCAGTTCAAACATAGAGGAAGTGGGGGAAGTGGCCTTGGGCTGCTCGCTGTTTCACTTTTAGATGTGTGCGCTACAACTGCTCCCTCTGGTGGTAAAATCAAAACATTGCACGATGTGAAATTTTGGGCACTTTTAGTGCTGTCAGTTGATTAAAAAATTCAGATTAATCACACTCAAATGCTGTGATTAATCACGAATAATCCTTATGCCTAACTTTGTGAGCAGCAAGTTTTGAAAAAAAAAAAAAGAAAATGTTTTATTGACAATAAATGTTGTCTCAAACAATAAATTCTCAGTTCTGAGTTTCTCAGTTTTTCTCAGATTCTCAGTTTTTCAGGTCTTTATATTCCAAATATTTCAGCTGCCTGAAACATTCGGTTCCTCCTCCGGAATATGGGAAATAATTATTCCTTCAAAAGCTCATTAACGGTGTTTATTCCTCTCATCATGGGTGACAAATCCTGTGGATTTGGAAACAGTTGCTCATATTTGCCAAAGTTACATGGAGGGACCAAATATTTCATCTGTCTGAAATAGTCTGTCCCCATTCCGTACCATGTTTATTTTTTAAATATTATTATTTTTTTATTTTTTATTTTAGAGTTTTGTTGTGGTTGTTTTTGTAACAACAGCTGTCGATTTACACTGAAAGTTACAACCTTGACAGAATGATGTGAGTCGCTTTATGGATAAATCCATCAGAAGCGCAGTGAAAATTGTCGGATTCACCTCGATGGCTGCAGAATGTCCTCCTGACACAGGGGGAACAGAATTTCATACAACATCGCGTAATTTGGTCATGTGAAATTTTGAGCTCATACATGTAGACGTGCTTCATTAAATTTTCACGGACATTTTTCACCTTTTGTGGTCTTTCGTGTGTGTCTAGCCCTAGATAATCCTCCGCGGTACAGTCGCTTTTAGGTTACGCATAAAAATTTTCAGACTAATCTTACGCGTTAACATTAACTTACCTATTTTTTTTATTTCCAGGTGCTTACTGTCTGTCAGTGTTGGACTGTGACAACACCAGAGGGCTCAACGTGAAACACTACAAGATTAGGAAGCTGGACAGCGGGGGCTTCTACATCACATCCCGCACACCTTTCGCCACACTGCAGCAGCTCGTCAATCATTACCGCAGTGAGTTCAGGGAGAAGGTTTCCCACTCAGTCTGTTATCAACTAAAACAGTTTATTATTAAAAAAAAAAAACGCTGTGTCCTCCTCAGAGCATGCCGATGGGCTGTGTCACACTCTGACGGACGTTTGTCCCGTACTGAAGCCTCAGACTCAGGGCTTATCCAAGGATGCCTGGGAGATCCCGAGAGAGTCGCTTCGCCTGGAGGTCAAGATGGGACAGGGCTGCTTCGGAGAGGTCTGGAGAGGTAGGTCATACAATATATTTCCTGTTTTTTTATAATAAAAATAGCTGCTTCTCTTTATTCCACTGGCACCTTTTTATAAAGATTTAGCAACCTGACATCTGCTGTAAACATAAATTAATCTTTCTTTCATCATTACTGCATAATCACAATCTGACACTGGAAATGTATAAAATTCAATCTTTAATTTGAGAACATTTACTATTATTATGTATTGTTAATACTACCATTATTAGTGGAACAGAATAGGAACAGTCTTTATTGTCTCGCAAAGGGGAAATTCAGGTGTAACAGCAGCAACAACATTCACACAAAAAGTTCTTGAAGTATTAAAAACAGCATATAAAACAATAAGATTGTAAGGAGAGAAGAGGAGTGGGGAGCGAATAAACCCCTGAGGAGCACCGGTCCTGATTGTTCTTGCTTGTTACTAAATGCTACTGAAATTTAAGTGAAAATGAAACATTATTATAGGTGCAAAACATTTTTAAAAAGTAAAAAATAAAACCCACAGCATCACAAATTTACATGAAGGCTAAAATAGCAATGATTCAACTAGTTTGAATAAAACCAAACTGAGCTTTGATCAAATTAAACTTATTAAATATAAAGGTTGCACAGTAATTTATTTCCCTTAAATATTGAATAATTTACCAAAATTTGAATAATAAATCTGGAAACCCTAGAGAAGGATGGAAATTTTGCGCAAAAATGATTTCAACCTCTATGAAGATCATTTTTATTAAAGCCTGCTCTTGACAATAAGGACATTTTTTGCCCTCCTGTTATCTTTCTAACACCTTGATAGGACATTTTGCAACTCATGGCTGAAAGTATGAAGGAAGTCCTGAGTTGTTACAGATGTGTCACTGATGGTGGATCTGCTTTTCATCAGGAACATGGAACGGCACCACACAGGTGGCGATCAAGACGCTGAAGCCCGGCACCATGTCCCCCGAGGCGTTCCTGCAGGAAGCTCAGGTCATGAAGAAACTGAGACACGAGAAGCTGGTTCAGCTGTACGCTGTGGTTTCTGAGGAGCCCATCTACATCGTAACAGAGTTCATGGACCAAGGTCAGCATGCTAACATTTTAGACCGTATAACTAAATTTCTCCCTGAAATTTCCTTAGTTGTTTAAAGGTTTGCTGCGTTTAACAAACTCCTCTACAAACAGGCAGCTTATTGGAGTTTCTGAAGGGACAGTATAGTACGATGCTCCGCCTCCCTCAGCTGGTGGACTTTGCCTCTCAGGTCAGAATATTTTCTTACCATTAGCTTGAGTTGCTATACCTGTTTGTTTTTTTTTTTTTTTGTTGATGTTTTTTGTAATAAACCCTAAATGTTGCCACCTTTCATCAGATTGCTTCAGGGATGGCCTACGTAGAGAGGATGAACTACGTTCATAGAGACCTCCGAGCCGCTAACATCCTGGTTGGAGATAATCTGGTTTGCAAAGTGGCTGATTTTGGTTTGGCTCGCCTGATTGAGGATAACGAATATACAGCCAGGCAAGGTGAGTAGTAAAGGTCCTTAGCCTCATAACTGGTGGTACCACCTTTAGAAGCAACTGCCATCTGTAATAACTACCAGTGAGTCTTTCACATTGCTGTGAAGGAATTTTGACCCACTTTTCTCTAGAGAGTTACAGGGTTTTCTAGCATGAACATCCTAACATCTCAATCAGATTTAAAGGGAACCTATCATGCAAATGTTATAATTTCCATGTTTTTCCTCTTCAATTTGAGTTGCTACTGCTTCTAAAAACAGCCTAAGCGCTTAAAAAAAACATCCAGCAGTTTTTCAGGAATAAGTCAATGTTTTTTGATGTCTTAAAAATGAGCTGTTTCAAAAACCTTATGAATATAACTTCACAAATATGCCCCTCACTTAGCTAGCGTTTATCATTTAGAAGCCCCTTGCTGCATTTTTGTTGGTTGTGCAGAAGGCACCACTTTTGCTTTTCAAAGACGTAAGCTTTCATAATTATGCATCTGTTTGCAGCCATTTTCACATGCGAGTGTAAGCGCATGTGAAAATGTACGCTTAAACATTTTCACATACGCTTACACATTGGCCAACAGCAGGTTTTTCTGGAATTTGAAGTGAGAAGAGGCCCTAAAACAACCTTTTGTCAGTGATGATCAAAATGTTTGTTGGCAAACATGAGACAGGCCTTTGTTTTTATTTTGCTTTGGGGGTTTTTGGTCATTAACGGTTTAATGACCAAAAAACCTGGGCCATTTTGTCCAGTTTCATTCTTATTGTCTCATTGTTCAATATTAACCTGAATTGAGGGAAGTGAAACTTGCAGAACTATAGATGTTGATCTTTGTTCTTTGGTGACTTCTTTCAAAACATGAATGCATCCACATTTTCTCTATATGTGGATGGATTCATATCTATTTACAGACTGATAGATGTCAATAACTTTGTTTCCCATCTGTATGCATATTTCTTCCATGGTGTGAGGCCTTTTGGCATCTTTTAGCCAAGTTGATTTTGTTATACAGGTTCTGTTTGAGTGATGTTTTCATTCTACAGGTTCATGCTGGTGTATAACTCATAAAATTGAAATTAGCTTTCCAAAAAAAATGTGGTTGATCATGACGAAAGCATGCTTTAACAGAGGGAGTGATTATTTTTCCACTTAGGGCTGATGTGGATAGCACTAACATTTGTAATCTGTTTTATATTTACTCTAAAATTAAGTTTTTTGATGTTCCAAAATCTTTAACACTATACATATTCCCACTACTCTGTAGCTTTGAATTGCTTTTAGACACTTAAAGTCAAGTTGCAATCTGAATACCGTCTAAGCACAACGTATGCAGTGACTCATGCACTATGAGGTGAAACTGATTATTAGTCAGGTTCATCTAGATTCCAACGCTCACTTACGGGCAGAAACCGCAGGAAGTTACTGACAGGAGGAGATAACTGGAGCCAAACACAAATGTCTGGCAGAAACTTACTGTAAATAATGGCTTGACTCACCCAGGGTGAGGAACTTATTTTGTGTTACACAATCATTTATTTTTTCAACCCATGAATACAGCCTAAAACTATAACATAAAAAATCTGACAATAGTGATTGCTTTAAAATGTTTGTAAAATTTCCAATTGTTCTTTTTTTCTACTAGAAGCTCCATATAAAAACTACTTATCTCAGAAAAGTTTAAAAACATGTATTTTTCACGCTATTTTTATGCTTTCTTTACAAAAATAAAATAAAAATCAATCACAAAATTTCTTTTTGTACGTCTCTAAACAGTTAAAGTGATTTGATGACATGATGAGGGTGCTACCCAGACAACCTTGAATAGAACATATTAGAAATTTAGAAATTCAGCAGCATTGATGTACGTAGGTTCACACATAAAACACAGACAAAAAGTATACATAAAAAACAAGAGAAAAGATTTGAGTTTGGACTCTGAACTTCCTGTAGAAGAGTCTATTGGTTCTTAATTTTCTGTCTCTGTGTCCCAATCTTCAGATAAGAATTAGAAAGTAGAAAGAAAAATATTTTCTTTAATATATCACACAATCCTTACTAAGTTTAGCTGTTTAATCCAATTTCAGACACCAAAATTCCCTCAATTTCAAGTTATATAAAATACGTTTGCAGTGCACCTGCTGCATGTCCTCGCTCGGTTTGAATTACTCGTAGTCTGTTTCTAGATTCGTTTGACTGGAATGGTGACTGGTGAAGATGGAGCGGCAGATATATGCTCAGCCAGAATGAAATGGCCGTTGTTCTGACGTAAACTCTGATTGCTGCCTGCAGCTATGCTGAAAGCTGTGGGTGGTGATACAACTGGTTTCTCTTTAAGACAAGCAGCTGGGTCACATGTAAACATCCCGAGGCTCAGAAGTTACAGAAACTAGCAAAGAAGAACATAGAAACTATTTCATGTTGTTGCTTCCCAGTGTTTTTTACTCTTCCAATCCTCTCCTGGAACAGCATTCCTTAAAAATCATGAACAGCTTATCACAAATCATCTGTAGCTGACGTTTGATATTTTTAAAACTTAGCTATATGTATCGCTAACTGCTACGGCAAGTCAGAATCTTCAACTCTTGTTGACCTCATTTATTATTCATCTCTAATTCCATATAGTTGTAGATCAGATTTTGAAAGGCAGCTTCGTACGAGTCATTGATTTCCTGACATGCTAACCAGCCTGTTTTCCTGCAGGCGCCAAGTTTCCCATCAAGTGGACGGCTCCTGAGGCGGCACTCTACGGACGATTCACCATTAAATCTGACGTCTGGTCATTTGGGATCCTGCTGGTTGAACTGGCGACCAAAGGTCGCGTGCCCTACCCAGGCAAGGCTCTTTTTCTCAGACCTCGTTTCATGACTTTAATACTTTAGGCCTGTTCTCATCAAGTATGACAAACAGTCAGGTTAAAGAGAAAGTACACCGTCTTTCAACTATAAGTAGAAATATTCTGTTCTTTACCAAGTTCGAATAAATTTACAACAACACAACAGATTTCACCAGATACTAATGAGAATTTTTTTAATTGTGGTGTTTCTAATGCTCGAATGTGTGTGCGTAGCGGAGAGGGGAATTGTTAATCATTTCAGATCCAAAGCTTAAAAAGTTTCACATGTTTGCTTTAGACTTCCCATTTGCTCATTTGAAAAGAATTTGCTAAAAGGAAAAGGATTTAGCTCACTACTTCTTTGACATTGCTTATTTATTTTTGCCAAGTTTGACAAATGTAATAAAAGCAGATCTAGCTGCAGTAAAAGTCACTTTACAGATGACTTTTACTGCAGATGTGTTATTGTTAAAATAGAATACACTTTATTGATCCATAAGGTAAAGTTGCTTATTTGTTGACAAGTTAATTCATCCAAAGTATAAATTATGTAAAATTTATAAAAGAAAACAAAAGAAAGAAACTAAAAGACTTGTGCGTTACCTAACATTTTCCCTAGTAAGATTTGATTTTGTCCTGTTCACTTTATTAAAAAGTAAAAACCCTTCAAGGCCAGGTTCAAATCAGTCTAGGACCGGACAAAATCCGTCAAGGGTCCTCAAATGGCCCTTGAGTCGCAATTTGGGCTCCACTTTTATACTTAAAAGTGTAGTAGAGAAAGTGGGTGTACTTTCTTTTTTTTCACTGTGCAGAATGATGAACTTTTAAGGTGTGGTTTGTCGTCCCAGGCATGGTGAACAGAGAGGTTCTGGATCAGGTGGAGCGCGGATACAGGATGCCGTGTCCGTCTGAATGTCCTGCTTCTCTCCATGAACTGATGCTGAACTGCTGGAGGAAGGAAGCCGAGGAGAGGCCCACCTTCGAGTACCTGCAGGGCTTCCTGGAGGATTACTTCACCTCCACTGAGCCTCAGTACCAGCCTGGGGATAACCTGTAACCAGGCTGTTTGGATATGCAAAAATGGACCGGCGCATGGACATGCATGTGTGGGAATAAAGGGGCAGAGATCAGCATAAATCTGGGTACAATCACTGACTGATTTTGTTTTTTTTCTCAAAGTCATTAACTTTTTTCATACATTTTTATCCAGAGAATCTAAAAAAATATTGCAAAAATAATTGTTTAATTGCTTTCTCTGATTTTTATGGAACATGATCAGTGAGTCAAATTTGGGAAGTATTGTTCTGCTGATACGTTTTTCAGTCAGACAAACATTTTTACCACATTTTCTTTCAGATCCAATTTGAAACAAGCTCAGACTGTCTTCCTTTTATTGAGCCTATAATAATTTCTTATGATGTTGTTGATCTGGTTTATTTTGAACTTGTTTCACCCTGATCAACTGGAAATGTGTCATGGCTGCCATTGGGGTTCATACAGCTGTTTGTGGTCAGAAAAGGTCAACTCAGGATGGGGGGAAAACAAAATTAATCTGCTGCAAAGATTTTTGTGCCAATGAAAATCTATTTTCTACTCTATTTTTGTTCTATTTTTGGTACTTTTCTTATAACAAAAAAACTACATTGTTGCTCTGAAAGGGTGATCCACTGTTCCTTCTGTGTATAGATTTTAATGTGCAGAGTTTTCACATTTATTTTAAGTCTCCTTTCATTTTAAGATTTGTTCTTTATTCAGCACTGCTACGTCTTTTTCTTCTTAGTGCCATCTTGAGCACAATTTTACACTGGAGATTTTTTTTTTGTTTCTTTGTTTTTGTTTTAGTTTATTATTTTTGGGGGGGCGAAGGGGACAAATGAGCAACAGGAGTGTGTTCACTGTGGTAATGCCTCTCTATCACCTGCAGGGGGCAGACCATAGTGGATTCCTGTTCACTCACACTAAGCATGTACAGAAAATAAAAATTGGCATTTTAAAACTTAATTGTAAATATCTTTGATGCTAATAATTTGTATATATCAACTTTTCTTATTTATTCATTTTAAATTAACCCAATTTTAAAATTTTTATTTCAGCACATGTGCATACGTCTTCTTGTTTATGGAATTTTTATGGGATAAATAACATGAAACGCATATAAAAATTTCATTACAAGTATTTTGGATCATATTTCAGTGAAACTGACCTGAATATTTTTTAATGACTGATTGAAGAGGTGAGTTTGTGACTCATTTAAACATCAGTACTATAGATTTTTGAAGAAACTGAGTGCTGCTGACCTTCCTCTCCATCTTGTCGCCTGTTCAGCATGCTGACTAACAATAAATTGTTTGAAATTGCTTCCAATTTGTGCTCCCACTTAATGTTTATTTGCAAAGCAAAAAATGCACGTTTGTATGTACTGTTTGTGTCTTCTGTGGGGTTTTTTAGGTCTCCTTCCTGCCTGTGCAGATATTGTTTTTAAAAATCTGCAGGTTTCCTACATATGCCGTATTCTTTTTCTACCATATTCTGCTAGTATTTTCACATAAACAACTCTTTGTGAAATTCTACCCTATACTGTTGAAAACCGAAAAGTAAATTTGAATAAAATTTGTACATTGGCAGAACTGTTGTTCTTTTCTCTTGTTTATTTTAGAGCTAAAACTTATTTTAACTGAGGTTAGGCATAATTATGAAGATCACAGCTGGGGAACCTCTAAGAACACTGACTTTTTTAAAATTATTTGTTTTTCTTCATTGAACTATTTCTTTATTGCTTTGCTGGTTACATGTTTTAGATCGTTATGCCAGTGATCGATGCAGTGACAGCTCATTTTTTGCTTTTTGTTTTTTTAAATGGAGGTCACCACCTGCTTATTTAAAGTTCATGTTGAAATTTAAAAAAATAGCATCACACATCCTCCACCATACCTATCTGTGGCCAGAAGATTTTCTTTTCTCACACACAGATATATATATATAATGTTTTAAACCAGAACTACCTGTTGAAGAAAATCTTGATCTCACGCTCATCTGAGCAAAACCATTTGAAGTCAAAGTAGTGCTTCGCAAACACTGTACAGATATTCTTGTGATAGTAGGACTGAAATATGTTTTTTCCGAACAACCAGTTGTCTTGTTGTTACAATCAAGTGGTTGCTATGGAAACATGGCTGCAGGCTGGGCACTTATTTTAACTTTGTTTTGGGTGGGAGTTTTAGTCACAGTATTTTCTTTGGTCTTTAACTAAAAAGAATCCTTGAAAAGTAAATATTTGTCTTCTACATGTTGCAGTTCTTATTTTATAATACCCTTGATTACATGTAGAACTGAATGCACACGTCAGCTTTAGCCTGAACCAGAACAGGTTGAACTGAACAGCATAGAACAAACAAGTGGGGGGAAAAAATCTCAGTATAACGTACAACCTCGTCCATGCATGACGTGAAAACAGGCATTAAGCCAGGAAATGCAGCTTCAACCTCTCCCACACACCAGTCCTGCATGTTCGGTCTGAACAAAGAAGTTAACAATGGTAAGCATGAACACAGAAACTGACATCCATCAACATCCAAACCGTAATAAAAGAAACTAAAACAAACACTGTGTGCTTTAAACTCAAAGTATGGCTACATGTCAACAGTAAGTCAAACCATACACAAACAAACCAATGACAGATGAGCGCTGTTTCAGAAGTCCTGCTTTTGTGAGCTTATATATAGCCTAAAATATTAAAAAAAACACATAATAATCATACCATACATAGCTGCTAGCTGCTTAAATTAACAGCTTTAAGTTTATAAATCTAAGCTTATAAAGTAAATATTATCACCTGTGAATCTGACAACAGCTTCATTTGTGTTTTTTTTTTATTATTACACATCTTATCAATAGTTATACAGAATAAACATGGCAAGAGGTCTAGTTTGTAAAGGAACATTTTTGCAGCTGGTAAAGGTAAACCACAATGTACAATTAGTTTTAACTTCCTGTTTGAGTTGACATGCTTTTATCTTGAAGGGACAACTTCCTGTTTAACTGTTAGCACTAAGGCACCTTAATGCCAATCAAAAGACAGAAAATAAGTTTGATCGGAGTTTATAAAATGCATCTTGTCATTAGTACCCCTTCGATAGAGGTACAAGGTATGTTTATGATATAAATAAGTACATGTCTTAAATATTGTGTGTTTTAAACTATGCATTTGTTTAATTATATGCCCAAACTAAAGTTAATTTACGTTGTAAATGTTATTTTAAGTTAAGTTAACATTCTTCATCCTTCATTCCTACAATTTATATGATGCACACTGGTTTCTGATCGACGTAAGCGCTTTCTGAACAAATAAGGCACGAGGATAACTAAAACGTTAGACTGTTAGCCTGATGTGTAGCATGCTAGCTACGACAGATACATCACTATGGCAACGTATGTGCTCCTGCTTTGATTTCCGGAAAGTTCCAGTTTAATCCTCTATCTTAGTTTTGTGAAACAGCCCTGTGGTGTCTTCTGGTTATTAAATAAAGACATCAAAAACAAATGTAGAATCTTAAACTATTTCAGCCACATGTCCAAAGAGTCTATAAGAAAGACAAATAAATATTCAAGAATAAGAGTTTTGTTATGTTTGCATGGCAGCAGAATGACATGTAAAATATAAATGATCAAATGTTTTTACTATAAACAGAATTTTCCCATTTTGTTAGGATTTTGATTCAATTGGGATGTATAGAGATAAATTTTAATCTGTGAAAACACCCAAAATCATTAAAATACCTGGCAGATTTAAATAAAATATTATCAATCAACCATGAAGTTTGCTTCTAAAAGGAAATGAGACAAATGATGATGAACTTTGTAAAATGACTATCAATTTTTAAATGAATATCTGATTTATTTTTAAAAAGACATGTTCTTACACTGTATTTCTTTTTTTCGTATACTAAAATGTCCCGTTGATAATAACTTCCATTAGTAGTTCATATTGGTCTCATCTGGCTGAAGATTATAATTTCCATTTTATTCATGTAAAGAAAACCTTTAATCCTCTTTCAATTCTAATGTTTCTATTTATTAAAATTATGTATATCTATATGTATATGTATAGATATTTGGTTCTCATTATATTATGTTATTTTATTGAGTCAACAACTTGATTCATAAATATGTCTAGAATAAATAATATAAATACAAATACATTAATATAGAAAGTGACGTTTTAATCCCTATCTGTATCTCAAGTGCACTACTACAGAGAAAATGTCAAAAATACTTTTTGTGTGTTTTCACAAACAGACTAAAGGTTTTGTGAATCTTTATTTTGATTCACAAAATTGAGAAGTCGAATCCGGTTCAGGTTGAGCTGTCCATTCAATTTTAAATTTTAAATGATCAGATAGACTTCAGAGTCCTTAAAACACAGTGATATGACACCTTAATTTAATCCAGGGTTGGAAGTTAGGAATTGGACTTCTTAATCAACAGTACTTATAATACACATTGTCTTTTTTTGTTTTAAGATTACTGCTTTCCCAGCCAGATCACTCATATGTTTGAATGTCATCATGTTATTTTAAAATGCTGAAGGATAAGACTTTATTTGGATGTAAAAAAAAAAGGCTTGAAATGGAGTTGGTTTCATAATTTTTAAAAAATGTTTTCAGTTTTTCTCTTTCTTGCTTTAGAAGCCATTCATGGAAGATTTCTTACATTTACTGGTTTTCTTAAATAGAAGACTTTTCAATCTAATTTGAAAAATGAACTGAGTTCAATTCAGTGTTTCATAATTAGGATTAATTGAAATGTATAGCTTGAATTTAAATTACTTTTTTTTGTAAAGTGCCTCGAGATTTTTGTGAATTTTCCCTATTTAAATAAACATAGTTTTTATCTGTGATATTGCACTTAGGACAGGTTTTTAACTATAAAGAATATAGAAATTAATGCGGTAGCGAAAAATATTTATTATTACTTATTTTTACTTCCTACCCAATCCCTTTCAACAACTCCCTGCCGCTAGCTCGTGACGTGTACTCGCCTGCGGTGCCAGAAAGTCCCGGAAGTTGGTGCTTTTTCATTTGCAGCGAGGGGCGCGAGCTGAGGTGCGCTCTGTTCTGTTTACCTGAGCCTATCAGGGGAGGTCGGAGCGAGAGAAAATCAAACAAACATGGGAACCGGGATATAGCTTCACAAAAGCTCGCTTCAGCCCAGGTAATTAAATTAAAGTATGCTAATCGCATTTTACATGTTGTGTGCCGGTTTCTTTTGGTTACTTTATTTTACTATGGTGTTCATTGCTACTTAATATTCCTTGAGTCGTTTTATTGAGCCACCACGGTTACAGAGCGTTTGTGTCCACTTCGTAATTTGTGAATTTATTAACTTGTTATATTAATTACAAGTTTACATAAACACGAAAGTGTTGTTTGAATGTTCTTTCAAAATCTGGCAGCTCTTACTGGGTAACATGCTGAGACTGCAGCCTGCTTTGATACTACGGACACCTTTTACTCATCAGCTTCATATCGTTGTGAGCCCAAACATGTCAAAGCGTGAATTTAAAATAGCTCAAAAGAAACACAACTTGATGACTTCAGAAACTGACATCTCTTTTTTTCTTTTTCCTCATCTCTCTCTCATCTTTCCTGTTAAAATCTCTTCCTCTGTGTTTTCTGTGAGGAGGGGGGTTGATTGAGCAACACTCATGCAATAAGGTGGGCCAAGCCCCCTGCAGCTCAACCCACTTGCTGTGGGGGAAATGATGTCAGTTCACATTGAATTTCTTGTAGTTTCTGTCAAAATCTTGTTTATTTCTGCCTTAACAAACTTATTCCTTTAACACAAGTAAAATGATAGTGATTACTTGCATAATTATGTGTCAAACAGTCAACACAGTCACCCACAGCTCTATATTTAATGCAGCAGTGTTTCAACATGCGAAGCGTTTGTGGTTTTCTGCATCTGCATGTTTCAAACCTTTTTCAAACAACAAACGGCAGGTCGAGTATAAATACACCACCCTTCTTGGGAATATTGTGTTATTTTTAGGCTTTGACGGCCTGTCTTGTCTTCACAGACCACTTCATGCTTAATTAAGGAAGCTGTCTCCCTTTGTAGCTTGTTGCAACACTGATGTAAAAGAGAAATGTTTTCTGATCAAAGACGGCCCATTTGGTTGCTGTTCTCAGTACTGTCCACATAGTAGCTGTTCAGGTATTGTGCTTCATTGTTTGTATGTACAGTCATCCTGGCACGTTTGCTTTAAAGCTGTTTCATTTTCTCTTTTTAGCGTGCAGTCTCTTGATTGTTAAAACGGCGTGCAGGGAGGCTTACAAAAGAACATACTAACAGTCTATTTTCATTTCAGATTAATCACTTTTAATTCTGACGAACTGGAAGGAAGTGCATTTTTTAAGCTATGCCATAAGTGAAACATGCTTTGTCATAATCTTTACTTCAAGGAAATGTCTCCAGACAATAGTTAACAAGAATGCAGTGAATAATTTGGCATTCGGTGTTGCTTTCCCTGAACTTTCTTTCAAATTCTCTGTTATGTTATTGTAACAGACTGTATTTCATCTGCAGGGCTGCGGCAGAAATGTGACTGTCAGTTTAACATATTTTAACGAGGAAGTGGTAATTTTGCGTTTGTTACAGGAAATGTCAACCAACTGAATTTTACATTTCAAGTGTTCATGTGCTGTGTTTCATGCTACCATATGGAAAATGCAAAGCATTGCAAATGTGGGCAAGACGGTCTTAAACGATTCTTTTCTTGCTATGAATGTTGCTGCTAAGTTTTACACATACCGCATAAATAGCATACCGCAGGTGCTTGCTCTAGTTCCTTAAGCAGCCCACCTTTAGCTTTGACCTTCTGCGATCTCTCTAATTCTTATCTTTGCCAAGTTTTGTCAGGTACCACTAAAGTGAAGTAAAATTATCTTATCTAAGAGAGTTTTATCAGCTGTTTTACTCTACAAGGTCGTGAGAAAAGTTCCACAGGAACTTTGTGGTTAGCAGTGTTGCCCTACTTCAGGGATCTAGGTTCAAAACTGTGCTGTGGCATTTCTGTTTGCGTTTTCTCTGGGTACTCTGACTTCCTCCCACAACCCACAGACAGGTATTTTGGGTTAACTGGTAAATTTAAGCTTGTTTTGCATGGAAAGACGATTTTATTGACACCCTGTTAACAATCTAAAAATTCGGGATGTAACGATTGGAGATTTCTGGCCAAATCCAGATCTGCCCATTTAAATTTTAGCCGATACTGATTTTTATTTTTGTCTGTCTGAAAAAAAGTCCCATTTTAACTGTCCACAGTTAAAGGGGACTGTGGCTGATTCTTTTTTTTTAATTTTTTTTTTTTAGATAAGATCAGCTCTTTATGTAAATATTGCCAATCTCCCAAAATGAAGGAAATCGGTGCTGATTTATTGGTCTGCCCCTAAAAAAATTTCAGAAGATAAAAAGGAGGGAAAGTCACATTAAACAGCTCTGGTTTTAGTCAGTTTACCTGCGTCATAATTATTGATACCCTTATAATCTGCTTAAAGTTTATCGTTATGAACAATTGAACATTTTGAAAGTTGATCAGTGTTTTTAGAGACATCTAATATCTGACTTCCTGTTTCCTCAGGACCATAGAGAAACATTGACGTGTCCAATTTGACCCCCTCATTCCACTGGACAGGTATGTGGGATACACTAAAGCTCTCTTTTGGGTCCTTTTTTTTACTACGCCCTCATAGTTTAATAACATCTTCATCACCTTTTATTCAGTTAATTATCATCTGCACCACTGTGTTTTATTCCTTAACAATTTTTATCGGTTTAGAAATATTTCAAAATTGACAAGGTTGGTGTAAAAAATGCACTTAAGATTGTTTCTCATGTGATTATAGTAATGCATGTATCATTACTATAAGTATGATAACAACAACAAAACAAATCCATAGTCTGTTGGTCCAAATCTCTGCGACAAGATTCTCAGCTTTAACAGCTCTCCCATATTAATATCTATGCACTACCTCTTCATTTTAGAAATCATTTTAAAACTCTTAACTTTAATTTTCAGGATCATGAATAGTTAGGCTTTAACTAAAGCCTTCATATACCAGTATCTGATATTAAAATTGACATTACAGCCGATAACCAATATTTAACAATAATCTTCATATTTTATTTCTTTCCCTACCCTTTCGTGAAAAAATGAATACACCACTGACGTTGCTTCTCTGCTTCAGTTAAACACACCTCATGACCAACCGTTCCCCTCTTTAACATTGATTATATCATCCCAGTTTCACTTACAGGACGAATACCGATAATATTTAGCTAACACTAAGATCGACTGATACTGATGTTTATGCTGGTACATCCCGCATCTATAGTTCCTTTTTTTGTCATCTTAATAATATTTCTATTTTCCTGCTCTCTTTGTGAACTTCTTCGTGGTTTCTATCTGTGCTAGAAATATAAATAAACTTACTAAATATGATGTGACATAGAGGCCTACTTCTTTTAGCCACTGGCCACTCTGTTGGACTGTGGCCCAAATTTATCTTACCACCGTCCACAGGAGGGAAGAGAAGGAGGCAAAAAAATGTACAAAGCCTGCTGTTACAAAAATGCAGTAGAGTGACATCTTGCAGTTGCCAAGTCTCCATAATAACTTTTAGGATGCTGCCTACATGCCAACCAGTTTTTTGGAAGCTACACCCTAAAACAAACCTTTTGTCCTACGTTCACGAGTTGTTACGTATTGCTAGGCCTTTAAGATGAGACTAACGTTGAGTTTTTCAACAAAAGACACTGTAACTGGTTTTAGACTTAAAAAAGAAATGTATTTTTGGAAAAGCTCCTTGTTTCCATTGTTTAAGTACGTCATGTTAAAAAGTCGGACAATAGCAACACAGTCGGCAACAAGTTCTTTTTCACTATTTATAAAATGCATATTCATATTATTCCTTGTGATGGCCTGATGAACGTTGAAGCAGATATAAATAATAGATTTTACTGGAGAATCTGGTCCTGTATCGACATCAGAGCCATGCCATGCAGGCTAAAAATTGTCTGATTCTAGTCATTGCCTAATTTACTGGTGCACCTATAATTGGTGAGATTCTTAAAAGATTCATAAAATAACTGATTTGTTTTGCAGAGATCAAAGTCAGTACATCTGTACTGAGATGTACTGACTCTATATTATGATACAGGGTTTCTATTGTGTTAATTTGTCTAGAAATTAGGAACCAGTTGTGTTCAGCTACTTCTTTTCTAGAAAACAGCACAGATTGGGAAGAGAAAGCAATGTTGCAGCTGTTATTGAAAGGTTATCTTAACTGAAAGCTTCTAACTTGATGCAGAAGAAAAGCCCGCATCATTTTGCTGTCCCGTAACTCAGACTACATCTTTAAGAGGATTAAAATTGTATTCATTTTATCAATGCTGCTTAATCATAGTGCCTACAGTGTTCTGGGTGACACTGTAGGCACCCAGAACACTGGGTACCTACAGTGACCTCTGCAGGAAATGATCTTAAATCTGTTTCATTAACTGTCTACATCATAAATTGTTCATCTGGCTCTGATCAAGTGGGTTGATTTTTGCCTTGGATAATATTCCACTACGATTAAATCAGCTGAGTAGATTTAGTCTACATCTTATTTCAGTGATTAAAACAATTGTAATCAGGATACTGTCCCACTACTGGTTAAATTGTAAAAGGGATTTTTTAAAAATGAACATTGTGTGTTTTTTTTTCTTAAGATTTGTTTGCTGCAAATTAGATTTTTGGGATCACAATGGTCATCACTGATAAACATATGCTTTGGTGTTTTCTGAAACAGTGTAAAGTAAATACAAAATGAGAACACAGAACTAAATAAAGTGGGACGTTGTGTGAAATGGTTTTTGCTCCATTAGGTACTTCTGTTTTTAGATAAACAAATTTTAGTGCCAGACAAAGCTTATCTGAGTAAATATAAAATGTGGTTTCAAATATGAGTTTCCTATTTCAAAGAAAAAAGTTCTTCAAACCAATTTAGCTCTGTTTCTCCCCTCTAAATTTTTAAATTGTTTAAACTATTTCACAAGCTGCAAAAAGACCTAGTCAATGCTAAACCTGTAAATTCAAGGAACCACTCAAATGTAACCCAACTGATGACTAAAGTAGGTGAAAGGCTCTGAAAAAGTACACCATCATGGCTCGATAGAAAGAAAGTGAAGAACAGATGAGAAACAAAGTCATTGCCGTTTAGCAGTGTGGAAAGGATGACGAAGCCGTTGACTGTGGGACTTCAGTGAGCAACCATTTTTATACACATGAAAACTTGAAACTCTTTGTGAAACCCCCCAGGTGTGACTGGCCCACTAAAACCTCTCCAAAAGTGCATCAGTGACTAATTCAGGAGGTCTCGGAGGAACATAAAAGATAATTTAAAGCTAATTTAGCAAAGTTAGTTGTTGGGTAAATTCTAGTGACAGGAAATCTCTAGTTGTAATCGATTCGCTTCTTTCCTGTCCAAATATCCACCAGGTTTTCTTCTGAAATCTTGTAGTTTCACTGCTACTGCCACCAATGTTGGTTTTTGCATTGACATCATCGCTTGTACCTCTACTGACATTACTGTGCTGCAGCAACAAGTTGTTTCATTTGTCGTATCAGACTCTCACCAGTTTTACATGTTTATGTCCTATTTAAGGCCTCGTAGTCACACAGTGTTTGCAGGGCTAAAATCCCTGCTGGTCTCAATTGTCTCAGTTAAGGTCAGAGTTTGTGATTCAGCAAGAAGAAAGGGAACAAAAATAACCTCCATGTGTGAGTTCCAAGGCTAAAACCACTTCTAAACAAAAAGAACACAAACACCCTATTAGCCTTTTCCAAAAAAAAAGAACACCTTGATGAGGCCAAAGAGTTTAAGGAAAATATTCTGTTCATTGACAGAACAAGGAGAAACTTTACGGAATTAGTGCATCGTGTTACATGGGACATAAAATCAACCATTTGAGTGAAATACCATCATGTCTAGAGTCAGACATTGTGGTGTTAGTGTGATGGTCTGGAGCTGCTTTTCTGAACATGGTGATTTGAAGCGATTAATGAAAATATTAATCATCTCTAGCGGAGAAATCCTGAAGGAAAATGTCTGACCATTGTTTTGTGACCTCAAGCAGACTTGGATTGGGTTTGGACAATAATTCAAAGCAAGCTGGCAAGTCCACCCCTAATTGACCAAAAGAAAATTAAATGTAGGTATTGGAGTAGACGTAAATGTGATTAAGATGCAGCATCATAATCATACATAGAAAAATCCTCCACTGGGGCTGAATGACAACAATTCTGCAGAGACGTATGGACCAAAACTCTTCCACAGTTATTTTAAACACTTAGTGGCAGCTGTAGTTGACAGTAGCACAATGAGTTACTAGGTTTATCCATCCATCCATCCATCCAGTTTCTAACACCCTAGTCCCTCGTGGGGTCGGGAGGGGTGCTGGTGCCTATCTCCAGCTAACGTTTCAGCGGGGTTTACCCTGGACAGGTCGCCAGTCTGCCCAGGGTTACTAGGTTTATAGGGAAGTTACTTCATAGGGCTAGGTTGCTTTGACATTATAATTAGTTTGTTCAAAAACAAATAATAAATCAAAAACAGGAGAAGTTTGTAAGGAGGTATGTTTTATAGGACTTTAGGTAGAGATGCATCAGTCAAAACTACTGTGATCTTTGATATATATATCAGATATTTTTTTAATAGGTAGGGGATCAATTCTTCTGAAACTTTGAGGCCTGCTTTCTCACTAATCTTGTTTGCAGAGTTCCAGCATTCAGTGACCTTTTCTTCTCCATGTATTTTTAGTTTTTGTTTGTGTTTGTTATAATTATAAAGCCTATAATCCACACATGATAGTTATTCCTGGTTTTGTTGTGGCCAGTCACATTTATTAATATCTTCTGTCATTTCTCTACAAACACAAAAACCATCATGCACTTTTTCTGAGCTGAGTAATAGCTTTGTCTCATAAAGGGAAATAATCTTCAAACCAAGCTACTTTATCAAAGAACCTGCGAAAAACTGTTTTGTTTGTGTGTTAAAGTCTTATGAATCAAATCAATGATCAGTGAAAATCAGAATTGGCGGATCAGACCTCCAAAGAATAATGGAAATCTGTATCAGCCAGAAATAGCCTCATATGTGCATGTTTAAAAATAATTTTAAACATGAACATTTGCACACCCCTGTTAATAAAAATGAAACTAAAACAAGTTTAGGCCTGTTAAGACACATGGAAAAATGTTTATGTAACTAACTCATGCACACTGATTCTGACACGTCCTCAAGCTGTGTGTGAGAATGACACATAAGACGTAGGCAGGTTGTTCATTTGCAAAGTCATAAATAAAAGACACATGACCAGCCAGAGAAACGGCAGAGGGGAAGTTTTTATGTGACTCAGACGACCAGGTTGCTTCTAGCCATCAGCGTTTAAACGTTTGGACTATAATTAAGGGACCATGTAGCGGGAACTTCCCATTACACAGCAGGTAGAAAATCCTAATGTCTGGATCACCTTTATGGGTGCAAACAACAAAGAGTTGGACTCTGATTACTTACAGTAAACGTTTTCTCACAGCAGATTGTTTTTTCTTTCCTTGTGGCAGGTGATAATTCCATGATATTACTTCCTTCCACAGTTCAGCTTAAACTCCAGCGACTGAACAGATCTCAATTTCCTGATCCCAGCCATGGCAAACAAGGAACCTGTGAATCCCTCTCATGCCACATTTGACCTCTTTGTCCAAGCCAAGACTTGTCAGGAAGTAAAGAAGCACTTCACAGAGCTCTGCAGACAACTGCAACTTGATCCCAAGGATTACAGTAACTTCTACACGAAGCTGAAGGAAAGGCTGAACTACTGGAAGGCCAAAGCTGTGTGGACCAAGTTAGACAAAAGAGCCTCTCAAGAAGTTTACGAGCAAGGAAAAGCCTGCGCCCAGAACAAGGTGCAGTACTATTACACTTCTTGTTCTTTCCATTACAAATTTAGGAGCTGATTTTAACAGCAATGTTGGTATCTGCAGTGGTTAATGTTTTTCTTTTCATGTTCCAAGGAAGCTGTAAATCAGTTTTAACTTGATACTGATATCTGCCATGTGTATTTATCTGCTGCTGAACAGGCACAATATCTTTCAGAGTAAAAATGTTATTAAAGGTTTTCCATGCTTTCCTTCAGAGCAGTCATTAACACGATGGAATTGTACCTCAATTTTGTACAAAAACTTTAAGGTTTGAACAAAATTAAACTCCCCATTTGTTTATTAAACTCCCCAATATGATTTCCCATAGTGGGGATAAAGCCACAAGAGGAAGTATAGATAAATCAGTCTAATAATCAGTAAAAAATTAGCTTGAATGATGAATTATTTTCTTTGAATAAACAATTTATGTCACAAATATAAAGAAACTGAGAGATTATGTTTTTAATTAAGAAATACTGACCACCAATAGAGAAATTACACTTCAGCTAAGGATTACAAGAGAAAAACAAGATTTATGTTAATTAAGAAAAATAATTTTAATCACAGCAGATCATGCATATTAATGATTTACTAAAGTAAAAAGAGATATTCAAGGAAAGATAAAAACTAATAATTTTAATGTTATTTAACAAATTAGTTGTTACAGGATGATGGGGAGGTTATGAACGAGAAGTTGAGCATTTAAATGTTTAATATGTAATTTATTTTAAGAGTTACTGATCCCTTATCACTGTAAAGACGGAGGCTTTGCAGATTTATTTCAACTTGAAATACCGAACATTTAAAAAAATAAAGAAGATAAACAGCATTAATCTTTATGGAGAATACAAAAACAGAATTAAAACAAGGTTATTGTCCAACTCTTATCTTTTAACCTGGAACTAGGTTAGATATGACTGATTTTATTTTGAAGAATATTGACCTGGAAACATAGCTGACGTGCAGAAAAAAGGAAACAAAAAATAGATTCATACCCTTAACTTTTTTTTTTCTTATTAAAACCCAATCTGGAGAAGTTGATTTGACCTCCTTCAGACCCACTTTGGTAAAGATTTATTTGGTTCTCTTTTCTGTCTGAGTCTAAGAACTCCAACAATGAAACATTAATAAACAGTCTGATGTGTAACGACTGCAAAATGTAATGTTTTAGTTGTTGACTTTGTATTTTTCTGATGTATA
Source organism: Xiphophorus maculatus (assembly GCF_002775205.1). NCBI lineage: Eukaryota > Metazoa > Chordata > Actinopteri > Cyprinodontiformes > Poeciliidae > Xiphophorus > Xiphophorus maculatus. Next base: position 28,261,659 of record NC_036443.1, read on the forward strand.
GCACTTTGAAATGCCTTGCTGCTGAAAGGTGCTATACAAATAAAATTTGATTTGATTTGAACAACAGACTGACAGTCAGAGCTCAGTGGGAGGATTCATCACAAGGTCGAATAGCACCAGAAATAATAATAAACCATCTTTTTTAGACTCAGGCAACCAAAAACTTAAATAATATGCTACTGTTTAATAACTGAAAGTTTTGTAACACTGAATTTCAAATGTATAATTATTCTAATAAATAAGGAAACCTAACTTATCAAAGTTTAACACGTTAATGTTTAAAATTAGGATTTACTTAAGATGTTGGCACATTCACATTACATCTAGACGACTTTTAGATAACGTCAGACATTCAGACCAGCTTCTTTAAGATCATAAAACATTTGTATTTTTAAGTGCCAGGGTAAAAGGTTAACTGTACTAAACCCACAAGTTCAGTGAGGACATTTTTAAAATGAGGTGAAAGGTCAAATAGACCTGCATGTTCGCTACAAAATATGTTTTTCCCCAATTCCTTTTTATGTTGTCACTTCATGTTTCTGAATGTTTTGTTTTTTTTCTGTTCTTTCTCTCAGTGTCTGGTGTTGGGCGCGGGACCATGTGGGCTCAGGACGGCCATCGAACTGTCCCTGCTGGGAGCTCAGGTTGTGGTTCTGGAGAAGAGGGAGGAGTTCACCAGGAACAACGTTCTCCACCTGTGGCCCTTCACCATCTATGACATCCGAGAGCTCGGAGCCAAAAAGTTCTATGGCAAATTCTGCTCTGGTTCTCTGGATCACATCAGTGAGAAACTTTGACAGAATTATGAATACGATTGGTTGTTTGAACTGAAAATTAGTTTGGTGAAGTAAGAAGTCGCACTGCAAAATCACAAAGTCTTACTAAGTATTTTTGTCTAGTTTCTAATGCAACTGTCTTAGTACACTATGAATAGTTTTCAGGAAGATATAGGAGCTTATTTCAAGTAAATAATTTCTCAATATTGATATAAATGTACTCGCACAACTAACAAGGTAACACGTTTTAACAAGGTAAAAATGTCTTGCTATAAGTGAAATAATCTGCCAGTGGAACTAGCATTTTTTTAAGCAAAATTAAGCTTCTATATCTTGGTGAAAGGCTACTTGTGAGTTAGTTTTGTCTTATTTCAAGTGTACTAAGATATTTGCATTGGAAACTACTTCAAAAATGCTTGGTAAGATTTTGTGTTTTTGCAGTGCGCTCATGCAAACTTCTAGTTAAACATGAACTTTTTTGTTTTATTTTCAGGCATCCGTCAGCTGCAGCTCATCCTGCTGAAAGTGTGTCTCATCCTCGGGGTGGAGGTCCACACCGGAGTGGAGTACAAGGGTCTTATTGAGCCCTCTGTTGAAAAAGGTACCTCATTCAGCAGCTTTACGTATGTAACAGTGATGTGTTTACAAAAGATCAAAGAATCAGATGTAGTTGAAGTAAATACAGCTGATATCTGATGTTTCTGTATAGGTTGGATGGCCAAACTACAGCCTCCGTCTCATCCTGCTGCAGCCTTCGAGTTTGATGTTTTTATCTCTGCAGGGGGAGGCAAGTTCGTCCCTGAGGGTACGGAAAAAAAAAAGTCATCACTTTATTTCACATTGTTCTAGTTTAAACAGGACACTTTCTTTGTGAATGACTATTACCTTAAAACACAAAAGTGCACTAGTATTATTTTTAAAATAAGTAAATTCACATCGATCCTTTTTTCTTTCTTTCTTTTTTTCTGTCTGTCAGGTTTTAAGCACAAGGAGCTGAGAGGACAACTGGCTATTGGCATCACAGCCAATTTTGTCAACAGGAACACGGCTGCTGAGATCCAAGTACCAGAGATCAGCGGAGTGGCCCGGATATACAACCAGAAGTTCTTCCAAGACCTGCTCAACGAGACAGGTATCATTCCAATTAAAATGTGTGCTTATGGTTGTTTAGAGAACTAGTTATTAAGAGATGTGACTGTTGCACATGGTGTTTACATCCTGTGGAACAGTCACACAGTTTTATGCTGCCTCGCAAGTAACTCCTGCAGCACAAAACACAATAAATAAAGGTCAAACTAGTTAAAAATATATGTTAACTTTTTTTTTTTTTTTTTTTAAATGGGCTGCAACATTTAGGTGAAAGTTAGAAATCAGCAGGGTTTCCTAATTGTTTTGCTATGTGGCCAGACTAAGTACTTACAGCACTAAAAGATAATTACGTATGTTATGCATTAAAACCCCATGAAGCACATTTTCAATTTGTGGCATAAGTATTTAATTTTGACGTTTCAAGAGTAAATGTTAACATTAAAGCTGTGGTAGTTTTATATATTTTTTTAAGGTGTCATTATGTCCTGAAGAGACAAGTAATCTGAAAAAGTCAACCTCCTCTGAATCAGAGTATTCCTCAGAGGAATCCTCTGAGGAATCTTTGTGGTCCTACGGCCATCTGCAGAAATGCATCCATCAGAAACAATCAATCAGAGCCAGGAGAAATGTCTTAGCACTGTTAATCACGCTCGTGTACACACTGCTCACACCCTGCGTACAACTTCAAGATTGCCGGATTGCTGCAGCTATGGTAATGGCAGAGAAACAACTTAATGTTGCCGTAAAACTTTCTATCCGCCGTCATCGGTTGCCATGGTAACAAGCCCGCACATTTATGGCAGACTCTGCCTTGGAGGGAGGAGCTGTAGCATAGCAGAGAGCAACAGAGAAGGTGTGAGCAGCGCGTACACGAGCATGAACAGTGCTAAAGCCCTTCTCTTGGCTTCAATTGGTTGGTTTTTTTTATAGTTAGTGACAGCTTTAACATGCCTGTAAAAAAACATAAAACTTACCTACTTTAGCTTTTATAGTGTATTTTTTGTAGTCTACTTGTTCAACTAGTAATATCTGCTGAGTTATGTTTTTCCTGTTAGAATATAAAACTTTTTAAATTAGGTCAACTATATAAAACCTGACCAAAACAAAAAGCCTGCATTTTATAACTTCCTAGCCACATAGTAGGTATAATAAAGAATTATTTGCAATCAATGCTCTGTGTAAATACAGATTAGGAGATTTGCTAATCCTCCTTTTTTCAGGGTCTTCTATTGAACTTTAATCTTTCAGTGCATCCTGCTATTTGCTCTACTGTCTAGAATTAGTTTAACAAGCACAAAACTGTAAGTAGACTAGCCGCTGCAATTGGAAAACTATAAATCTTTCTGATTTGTTATGTCTTCACTGGCATTTTGTTCCTCTAAACCCACTTTTCTCCCTCCTCGTTCTTCTTTTCCAGATATTGATTTAGAGAATATTGTGTACTACAAAGACGACACCCACTACTTTGTCATGACAGCCAAGAGGAAGAGCTTGCTGAAGAGGGGGGTCATTAAACAGGTGAGAACAACACATCCATTACCAAGAAAAAAGTGTGTCTTCTTGGCTGCAGCTCTGGCCTAGAAAGAAAACATTCGAATCAGATAAACACAACAGCTGTGCTTAGGTTTCTGAGTGAACAGAAGCTGTTAATCAGATCTTTCTTCCTGCAGAATGCTCAAGGCTAACACAGTAAACAAAGTAGAAAGAATGTCACTGTTCATGTCATGAATCATCAGATACAATCTTTCACTTTCTGTCATTAGGACTACAGTGATGCAGATCAGCTGCTGGCACCTGCAAACGTAGATCACGTGGCGTTGTGTCTTTATGCTCATGATGCGGCATACTTCTCCACTGGAGGCCAGCTGCCGGACCTGCAGTTTGCTCTGAATCCGGCCGGTCAACCTGACGTGGCCATGTTCGACTTCACCTGCATGCACCGCGCCGAGCACGCCTCGCTGGTCCGAGAAAGGAGGGGCAAGAAGCTCCTAATAGCTCTTGTTGGAGACTGTCTGATGGAGGTAATGGACTGCACTTAAGAGTCGTTCGTCTTGGTTCTTTGGGAACCAGTCTGATAACAAAAATGTAGGGCGGCTGCATTGTTAATCGGTGAGCCTATGAATCTGTTTATTTTTAGACACTCAAATGACAATAGAAATGGCATTAAGCTTTCATTTTGCAGAGTCACACTGAAAATAATGCAGAAGTTTGAGAATCTAATTTACAGCTTATTGTTAGACAATAACACAGCTGTTTTCTTTAATTAAATCTGTGATGAGTTATGAAAAATATTCCCCATTCTTAATGCCATACATAAAAAATATTTTGAGTTATATGTATTTTTGATTTATGTTCTTTCTTTTGCAAATTAGATTTCATTCACTACTAACTAAAAAAAACATCTCTATAATAATAAAAAGTATAATTTAGTTTCAGTTCTAGAGGTAATATATTAAAAGCCAACAGTAAATGAATGGATTCCAACATTATATTTATTTATGCATCAAATAATATATATTTCACCTTCTTTAGATTTTGACTAAACAGCATCAAAAAACATGTTTTACATCCAGTGTTAACATTTACCAACCAAAGAAGCAAGTCTTTCATTTTGATCCAGTTAATGGATAGAAAAACACAAACTGCAGCTTTTTCTGTGAAAAATATGGAATATTTAATATAATAGAAGGTCCTACTTGTGTATTCTTGACTTAAAGTCGCTCATTTACTTTTCACTGTCTTCACTCTGCAGCCGTTTTGGCCTTTAGGAACAGGCATCGCCCGAGGGTTCATGGCTTCGTTTGACACAGCATGGACGGTGAGGAGCTGGGGGATGGGGGTCCAACACATGACTGTCATTGCTGAGAGGTAGGTGAATCTGATTAAAGCCAAATACTGCAAGAGATTTACACATTTAAACTACTTATCATCATACTTGTATGTGTTCATGCTGCTTTTCTACCCCGGCTAACAATTTAGTTAAAAAAATCTGTGTGGAGATTAATGATACAAATGGCACTTCCTTGGGTGACTGGAGTCAGAAAGAAGCATATTACAAATGGGAATGTTTTTCAAGAGCAGTATTTGTGTTTATGGGAGAATGATTGCTGTGTCATGTAGTCACAGTTGTATAGTAAACTAAAAAAATATGTAATAGTTCTTATTGCTACTTTATAGTACCACAAAATGTTGTGATAAAACCTTTAAATCCGTATATCCCACCCCTATTAAGCAACCATTTTCTCAATGCAACATAATAGTGAAGAGTTGTAAGATGATTAAGACAATGTTGTTTTGTTGTGTTATTGTGCAGAATGTGTAGCATCTATTGAAAAGTAATTCAACTAAATTCAGTTCAGTTTATGTATATATACCAGAATCAATACAATCAAATACAAAGCCAGTGAATGTATTGTAATTTTGGTGTTTTTGCTTTGACTTTAATTATTCTGCTTTAATTTCTTTAAAAATAATCCAGAGAAAGTATGTACCAGCTGCTCTCCCAGACCACAACCGAAAACACCAGCAAGAAGTACCCTCTGTACAGCATCGACCCAAAAACACGCTACCAGAGAATCAACCTGTCCGCCATTCATACTCGCCAGGTTAGCATGCTTATCTGTTGTTTGCTCAACTGAGACTGAGGTCAGAGTCTCTCCAGCTATCACGGATAATTTAGAAAGACTACTGTTGAAAGAAAATCTTAGAGGCAGCAGTACATTTACATTAAGTAGCTCAAAATGACCAAAATGCATTTAATTTCTGAAAAAATTACGTGTTTAGAAGCAGTTTGTGAACTTTTACATTACTTAAAATATGATTTCTGGCATTTTCCACCACTTTATTCAGGTGCAGCAACTATATGATGAGAAAAGCCATTCGTTAAAGCTGAAGGAAAATCGGGCTCACAAGCGTCAAGGTAAGTTTCTACAAATTTGATCACAATGACACCAGTTAGTAGTTCCTCTTTAAATAAGTCCAGCCTTATTTTTTGTAGATGACAAATGTCATGTTTACTGATCTACTGGGACTGATTGCAATGTTTTGCTTCCTCAGATACATTGAGTGGTTTTAACGAGTTGTTGAGATGGTGCCAGAACAATACCAGAGGGTATGACAATGTGAATATTAAGGATTTCAGCCAGTCCTGGAAGTCCGGCCTCGCATTGTGCGCTCTTATCCACCACTTCAAACCTCATCTGATGTGAGTTGCAATCTTTGTGGGAGTGATTGAGTTGTTATGATCCAAGCATGGCCATTCCTCCACCAAATTCTCTGATAATCAGTCCAAGATGTCAGTTGCTCAGTATCTAAAATGCAAAGATAGTCTGAATTAAGTCAGATGGTTTTGCATTTTATTTTGCAGCAAAATTGACTAAATTGCTGAAAAAGGATCCAAAAAAACTGCTGATTAAGCACTACACAAAATGAACTGCATGAAAAGTAATTTCTGCTAAAAAATGTGTAATAATATCTAAATGTCATCTGTGGAAATGTATGATCATAGGTTTTAAGTGGATGGATGTTCCTTTAATTTTAATTTCCTAAGTATAAAATGTTTATTTACCAAAAATTATTTCATTGTTTTGACTGTCCAAACATCTGATGATGTAAATGATCTTTCTCTCTTTCGCCCAAAGTGACATTTCCTCCCTGGATGAGGCGAACAGAGTTCACAACAACCAGCTGGCGTTCAGTGTGATCAATAAGGAGCTGGGAATCCCTCCGGTCATGTCTCCCAGTAGTCAGATCGACAAGCTGTCCATGGTTGTCTACCTCACCCAAATCAAAGATGCTGTCACTTTGCCACCAAAAGGTAAATAATTTAACTCAGGTATTTTTATGTTCTAGAAATTTAAATCTGAAAATTATCTCAGTTTCAACTGAGACCATGGAGGCACATTTTTATAAATTAGAAAATCATTATCCCTGTTTCCTTCCAGTAGCAAATTTAAAATGAAATTTTAAAATGTTGTGATGTGTGAGTTAGGTGTATTTCCATTTGCTGGTTTGAAGCAAATCAATCAGGCTGCATAATTTCTGCAGACGTTGACTCTAGGTATGGTTGTAAATTCCAATTTAATGATTCTTAAAACTCCACAAACCTGTCCGTATTATTTTTACTATTTTCTCTATTGTCTGTTCAATGAGAGTAGGAATACATTTGAAAATTTAATTAAATTTCTCCGTGCGTTTTAGTGATACAAATTACACTTCTTTTTGTGACTTGTGTCTTAACAAAGCATATTACAAATTGATATGTTTTCAGTTTGTGGGGCTAAAGGAGACGTATTAAATAGTTCTTACTGCCAACTTTATCATTATCACAATCGTACCACAAAATATCATGACATGTAATAAGTAATCTTTATGAAGGCCGTAAATGCTCCTCTTCATGTAAAGGCCGTAAAACTAGTTTTCATTCGCTGTGAGTTGATAAGTCAAGTCGAATTATTGAAATAAATTAACTTATTCAGATTTATTGAGGTGCAGCTGTGCTTCTGAAGACAGTTGCTTAGACACCACGCTGCATTTGCATCACCTTAATGAGTCAGGTGTTTTTCCTACAAAATGTATTCAGTGGCACTGTCTCTTTAAGACCAGGGTACCCATAATTCACTGGGCTTAAGTGGCTTGTGCCGTGCTCAGAGCCAGCCTGTACTGGTTGTGTTGCTCTCCTCCACTGATCCAGCCCAGCAGCGGACAGAGCGAGGGAGCCAGCAGTGGACTTTTCAGGCTCTGGGGTGGGGGGCAGCCTCTCTTCCAGGGCAGATATTCCCTCCACTGTCAGCAGCAGAGGTATTTTCACACCAGGATGGTAATGCAGCGTAGACCCAATCGACTAGTGGCGGCGAATGAGCTGAAGTGGGCGTGATAGACGCTCTCATCTGCTTTGCTGCTCTGCTCGGGATCGGCTGAGCGATGCGCAGGCAGGAGGGAGCAGTCGGTCTCCAATAACCTCATCTGAATGAGAGGAGAGGGGGAGCATCGGTGATACTGGGGATGAAGAGTTTTGGTTTGGTTTGGTTTGACAAGTTGAAATCTGCTGCTGTGACGGCACAGAAATTAGAAGCAATAATCAAATAGGATGCAGCTTACCTTTTTAAAGCTTTAAAAGAGAAAATACAGCATCAGAATGTATCAAGTAAAATTGTAAATGGGGAAATGGTGAGTATTCAGGTGAAATCTGCATCAATTTGTTTCTTCTTTTCTTTCTTTCTGACATTTCTTTCCTTTTCTGTTGCTGACAGAACCTGCAGGGCCCCTGCCACCGACCACATCTCAGAGTCTCTCTAGGACACAGTCAGCTGTCTTTTTCCTGAGCAAGCTGAAGCACCTCTCACTGCAAAAACAAAAGGTAAGCCCACTGACTTAGGGATTAACAGCCTGCAGAAATATCTGATTAGGATGTTTTCAGACACTCTTACTTGCTGGTCTGAAGAAACAGATGTGTAGTCTCCTCCTTGGTTGGTTGATATTTTGTGACTTTTAAGGTTCATAATATTGCTTTTTGAGGTCCTTGGTTGCGATTCTCTGTTTTTGTTGCAGGAAAGACAGGCGACTCTGAAACGAGGTGCACAAGCTGAGAAAACCATGGAAGATGAGAAAACTGTGAGTTTTATTTGGTTCTTCACTTTAACTTTCAGTGTTTAGTAAAGCCAAAAGAAACTACTTTTACTGTCTTTCTCTACTTTTATTTACTCATTCTTCCGTTTGACCTTCCTCAGACATCAGTGCTACCTGCGTCTCCTGAAGTGAATACAGTTCCTGCTGCTGCTGCAGCCGCCGCCTCTCCACCACCGGAACCAGAACCAGCTGAGATTCTGACGACCGACAACGAGCAGTGCTACTTCTGTGGGAAAATGGTGTACGCGGTGGAGCGCATCAGTGCTGAGGGGAGGTTCTTCCATCGGAGCTGCTTCACCTGCCACAGCTGTGGCATCACCCTCAGATTAGGAGGATACGCCTTCGACAAGAACAGCGGTGAGTTAAGCATTGTTTGCGTCTGAAATGGTTTCAATCACAAAAAATACTTTAGCTTTATTTCATATGTCAAATAAATCAGTCGTATCTCTTTTGTAAATCTCATTAAGACGAGTCCATATGAAGTGTTTATGCAGATAGAAAAGCAACCTGTGCTCATACTTGAAGCTTCAAGTCCCCACCCACCACTCAAAGTGCAGGTTTGCTCATGCACTCTGGTCGATTTTTTTTTTAAACTATGATTACGATTAAAGGCAGTGAATACATCCATATCCTGCAGAGTTGTTGAATGCAGGATTGAGTGGTGATTAAACATTTTCTACTTGCACTTAAGAGCCAGAGATGAAAGATGCAAAGAGCTGTCAGCCCTAGTTTGTCAGAGCAGATGGAGCTGGAAAGTGGATGGGTAATTGTTTCTTTGTGTTTAAATATAACATTTTTCTCAGTACTGCAGTCTTTAAAGTCTCTTTAAATCTACACCAGGATCACTCCTAGGAGAGCTTGCTTTTTAATGATTTGTAGCAAATACCTAGTGGACATAGTTAGTTTAGCATTCCTTACCATTTTTTAAATTAATTTTGCAGTGAATTATTTTACATTTTATTTCTATCTGCTATTTCAGTCTATTTTGTCACTGTGGTTTTTCCACACAACTTTTTACAGTTATGCTACTGCCATGAAAATGCCTCTGCAAGACAAAAACACTCGCTGGATTTTTCAGAGGTTTCTGAACCTCAATAACAGCATAAAATAATCCAGTTGAAAAGACTTTTGCTTTTATTTCAACAGAGCACTTTATTATTGTGACCTTGTCAAACTGTGGTATTGATATTGTGATATTTAAAGATTGTAGCTGAAAATTTAAAGTTTTTCTAGGGCCCTTGTAAATGGATATTATGATCTCATTGAGCTGCTGAATCACTCGTTATTTCTTCTCTTTTTCTTTTCCTCATTTAGATTAAAAATTAAGCATCAAAAAAACTCTTAAGCTAATAGCAACTAAGATGGCAAAGGGGGCTTGGATTATTGTAGTTATATAGTGTTGAGATGGAACAAAACAAATGAGGAATTGGGAACCACAGACTTGTTTAACCCTGAATGGAGTTATCTGACACTTTATTCGTGGGTCAGTATCAATCTAAGCCCCATTTGGTTGAGAAATGCTTGATTTTTAAATCCTACATGTGTTCAGGGTTTCCACCTGCTTGATTTGTGATTTATAAGCTCAGAGAGGATCTCATCTTTGTGGGTTTGTACCAAATGTTTTGTTTAAGAGGCTTTTGACTGCCTGACAGGTTGATTTTCATTTAAAATGCTGTCTAAAAAATTCACAGCCTCCTTCGGTCTCACAGCAACCAGTACAGCTGAACGTTGGCACAATATTTCTTTTATGAGGCAGAGATTTGCATATTAAAAACAGCAGCGTGCCATCAATCATAATGGGGAGCCCACTGTGACCCGGGCAATTTTGGAATATGACTTTTAAAGCCCAGAGGTGGGCAGAGTAACTAAGAGTAGCACTACTTCAACATATTTTTACTCAAGTAAAAGAAAATATATTTTTTAAAAAGTCTACTCGTGCTGAGTAAGTGATCAAATTATAAATCATTTAATATTTAAAAATTCCCTAATCAGGTGGACCTAAATATAAAGTAAAGTGGGAATTTTGGTATTTTAGGGACCAGAATTCATATTAATTCATTTAAGTAAAAGAAATGACAAAATCAGACAAAATAAAATTTTTTACAAATTGATTTTTTTAATATAAAGTTTATGAAACTTTGACAAAAACTGCAGGTGCGTGGTGAAATTTTGGTTAGACAAGTTTATTCTGCTTTAAGTGGGTAGAGAAAACAGAAATTTGAATCAAGTAAGAGTAGCAATATTTCATAAAATTACTGAAGTAAAAAGTACAGCATAGTAAAAATACTACTAAAAGTACATTCTTTCAAAAAAGTCACTCTGGTAAATGTGATTTAAACTACTATGATAACTATGATAAGGAATAACATTTTTTATTTGCAGTGCTGATATTTTTACAAAAGGAAAACATGTGAACACATCTTTACCTCTTCTCTTCCCACAGGGAGATTTTACTGCGAGATGCACTCTGAAGATTTGTTGCTTACTGATGGTGTGGAAGCATCCTGTGAGGTGGGTCACTGACCAAACAGACGGGAGGGATTCCTCTCGGTTTATTGTCAGTGCAGTGGTTTGTATATTTCACTCATAACTTTGTTTATTTAGGACATCAACGAAGATGAAGAGAACGGACTTTCCAGTGAGAGCTATACGCTGTCTCCATCTTGTTCCCTCAAACAAGATAGTGTCTCCTCTACTCATTCAGATGACCAAGAAGAACCGGATCAGATTATTCATCATTCCAAAGGAGACTCCCAAGAACCACAGAACCCGAGCACTTTTCCAGATCCTGCAGCTAAATCTGAGATATTGGAGCCCACTCAAGATGAGGCGGTGACTTCTCCCGTTCCAAAGCCACGCCTGTCCCGTCAGACGACCCCCACATGCGAGCCCTCGCCACCAGTGGCGAAACCTCGCAAAGTCGTCTTGACTCCGCAGTCACCTTTTCTTGAAGCGGCTCCAGAGGAGACCTCTAAAGTAGGACCAGATGTCTCTTTCAAACCACTGCGAAAGCTTCAGCTGTCCGTCGAGGAGCGGAACGAGCTGGGGAATCTGCAGAGCTTCAGCGCAGACTCGGACTCCGAAACCCAAGGCGGGTCGTCTTCCTGCTCGTCTTCCTCCGCAAACGCAGGTGGGCCTCCTAAACAAGAGGGCCAGGATGGACAAGAAGAAGAGGGCTACTGGAGCGGGAGCACAGCTAGTCTCATCCGTGAGAAGAAGAACCGTCACTGCTTCAAGAGAAAAGAGATGCCGAGCGGGCAGAACCGAGTCCGGTCCAAGTTTTCACCCTGGAATCTGTCCTCGCCGAGGATCAGCAGAGACTGCCGACTCACAGTCCATCCAGGTAGAGTCGGTATGTGGATCCCTGATCTTCTGTTACGGGGGAAAACATACTTTACGCAATATTCAGTGAGAACATTGTTTTTAACATCTTTTAACCGTTATGGCTCCTTTGAAATACTTGGAAAATCTCAAACACTCTGCTAAAGTCTTCCAAAACTTTGTACTCTTTGACAGCTTATTTCTTCTTCATACGTCAACCTAGAAACTTAATTCAACTTTTGAACAAGTCACAACATGATGAGCTATCTTCAAATGATTCAGCATTTTGATATCCCTTATCATTTTTTTTCTAAAATCACAAGTTAAGTTTTATGGCCATTTTAATTTTTACAATGTAATCTAATTGATGGGGTTCTTCAACTGCCACAGTGCAAAAAATAGCACTTTCTCAAGTTTTGTTTTTTCACCATCAAAATGGTGCTGTCTGTACATATTTCACTCTATGGAAATAATTATTACATCTAAACATAGCTATGGGCGTCTGCGTTGAGGAAATATAAACCTCTTTGCAATGGGTCTTAGTTTTTCTTTCAAACAGTTGTGGAGTTCAGGCACCGCTTCATATTTGTCTCTATTTTCGATCTGTCTGTCTTCTGGTCTTTCTGTCTTCAACTTTGTCCAGCTTTGTCTCTCTTCAGCATCTTCCAATCTGTTCTTTCAGCAAACTAACATTCTCACAGATGTTTAGCAAGAAACAGCATTTTTTTTTCTAATTTATCTAAATTTTTACTCTTTTTCTTACAACAGAGACAACCTTCCAACACGTTCATAGCACATCAGAGGATGGTGTTGATGATGATGATGACGACGATGATGATGATGACTATATGTTTGATGAACAGGAAGACTTACTTGACATGAAGGTAAAGGTGTGAAGATTTTGTATTTATAATAGGAAATACACTTTATGTTATTCATGTGTTGAATGTTGTCTCTCTCCCTGCAGTTGGAGCCATCTGACCCAGTTCAGGCAAAAAAGTTTGAGTTGAAGAGGATGAAGACGCTGCAGAGGCGAGCCAAGATGAGTATAATGGATCGCTTCTGCAAAGCTCAGGTTAGAACGAAAGTCAAATATCATTAACATATCCTAATGTACTTAGACCTGGTGTTGAAATGCATCCTGGGTAATCTGAGCAACTCTTCTCTACATTTTGTAGATCTAGCAGGTTTTTGTGTCAATTTCGTTTCATCAACTTGTTGTTTATTTAATGGAACCTAGTAGAACTGAACCTTTCCTTCAAAATCTGCATGGTGCAGGACATTTTTAGGTTCATCTTAATAAATTAAAATATCTTCCAATTCAAAAATTGAAAGTCATATAGATTTGTTACTTATAGACTAATAAGTTTCAATGCTTACTTATGTTTTTTTTTATTAGCTTTAATTATTTCCATGAATTTTGTCAACCTTTTGGGATTTTGCCGCAAAGGAGTGGAAAAGATTAAATACTGGTTTTCTGCAGCTGCTCCGTTATAAATGTAAATAAATAGCCTTTATAATATCTTTGAATGCTGTAAATGAAACGGCTGTGGCTGGTTAACGACTAAAAGCCCTCTCTACGCTGGTTTTACTTTGTCGCCGGTGTTGTTTACATAAAGTCTGTTTGTTGTTTTCTCTAACCTCACTGAACCTGAAAAAACATTAAAGATGAGGTCTGCTAATGTAAAATAAAATATTACTTATTTTCCAGTCAATCCAGCGTCGACTGGAGGAGATTGAAGTCTCCTACAAGGACCTGGAAGAGAAAGGTGTAAAGCTGGAGAGAAGCCTGCGTAGACAACCCAGTAAGTCTTTTATTTGTTTTTTAAACTAATATTTATTGCAGTTTGTTGTTGTTGTGCAGTTTTTAATTTGTTGAATTTCTGCTTTAACACAAAGTCTTCAATCAATTCTCTACTTGTCTGTGTTATGGCTATTATACACCCATTGCCTTTAGACAGAATCAATATTATATTTTGATAAATGCTTGTTTTATTTTGTCAAGGTTATTTGTTTTTACTTCTGTGCAAGTTTAATTTTCCCAATTAAATTCCAATAATGTCTGAATCAAGTGATGCTGCTGTAAGGGGAAAAATATATATTTTTTCCTTCAAAGCTGGTGGTAAAATCCATCCTGAATTTGGTTGTTAATTGCAATTTAATTTCCCTTTGGGATCGGGAAAGTAGTTTTGAATTTAAATTTGATTGAGTGTCTGTGCATTCATTCCTAAGGTTGTTAGCATGTAACTAAACCCACATTAAAGTCAGCTGTGAACACAGTCAGTTTCTTACATTGGAATAACAAAAAAGCAGCTTTACTCCATTTGCATATTTAGAAGGAAAATGTTTCTATTATATTTTTGTAAGTCAGCTGAATGTATGATGCAACATGTGACCCATTTCAAATGGTTCTCTGATACTTTTAATTTTAAAAAAAGCCCAAATGATTCACAATCTATTTGTTTTCGCCCTCGTCCAGACGACAACGGTTCCTCTGAAACGATTGAAGAATGGATCCAGCTGGTCCATGAAAAGAACGCCTTGGTCTCGGAGGAGTCGGACCTCATGGTGGAGTAAGTCGCAGTGTATCAGGAAACGAGCGCAGCCATGGAGTTAATAACAGCAGACCTTTGAGCAGCCGGTGGTCACTGTTTGCTCTCTCCATGGCAGCACTGCGCCTTCATGTTGCCCGTTTAATGACCTGCAGCATCAGCAGGATGTGCTGCAGACACGGCTGAGCTGTAGTTTGTTTTTCCCCTCAGGTCCCGACAGCTGGAACTGGAGGACAAGCGCAGGACGTTGGAGCTGGAGTACAGGAAGTTAATGGAGATTGAGGGTGGGTGGTTCCGCCTGCAGAAACTCTGACCTCGCTCTGAATGCCATGAAAAGATACAAAAACTCGACTTATAAACATCCAACACATTTACTTTGCATGTCGCTGCAGTGCTTTGTTTGTGTGCTGTTTTTCTCCATTCTAAACATCTTGTATTAAAGCACAGTCAGTAAAAAATATCTAATACTGTTGTTTTTTGCATGATGGACTTAAATTCGTCATCAGCACATTTCTTTATTCAAATAGCTACTTCTTTACAGAAGAGAAATTACCATCTGAAAGAAATGAAAGCAGAGCAAAGCATCTTCTCTAAATCTGTGATAGGTTTTAAAGGCAGTCCCTCCAGATTTTTTGTGATTCCACATTCACAGAAATTTGCACAAAATCCACAGATCCTCACATTTTTAATGTTTATGTAAAATTAAAGATTCAAGGATGTTTTTGTTTTGTTTTGTTTTTTTGTCATACCATTTTGCAATTGCTTGCAGTTTGAACTCAGATCTCAGATCAAGAAGTCTAACAAATAATGGAGTACCATATATAAATTTTCTGCAATGTCCAAACCATTTCGTTTAAGTAATTACTTACTCCCACCTGCAGGTGGCAGTATTCGATCACACTACTTCCTCAGCCTTTAATATGATGAGTAATAAAAATCAAGATATTTAAATTCTTAGAATAAAAATATTTTTCTTTTTTCCTAATTTTTTTTCTTCTATATGTAGGTTTTAAAAGGGATTTAATGAGTTAAAAATATTTCTAAAGTAGCACCACAAAAAATTATGATTTCAAAAACAAATTTTGAAATCCTGGATGGATTGATTGTACATTTAACATTGAAGTATGTTTTTTCAGTAGAGATGCACCGATCCAATATTAATGTCTGTATAGGTGTATAGGGGTGAAAGACTAATCGAACCATCGACCATATTAAGAAAAAAATCTAGATAAGCATCATGGACAAAGTGGATCGGTGCATCCTTATATTTTTAGCATAGAAAAATATCACTTGTTTACAAGTAATTGTGTTTTTTATGTGTGTTGTTATTTTTTTTCCTTTTCAACAGAGAAGACACCAGAACAAGAGGAAGAAGAAAACCAGATCTTTCAGCAGATCCTTGAGGTGGTGGAGATGATGGACTCTCTAGTGACATTTTTGGATGAGAAGCGGCAGAAAGAAATGAGCGAAAACGAAGAAGCTCTCTCCATCAAAGAGGCCAAAAGACACTCCAAGGCAGGAGCTCAAGTTCAGTGGGCTTAAACGTTTTGCACACACACACAGACACACACAGGCCAGATGAACCTGCACAGACTCCAGGTGACGCTTTTTTTATGCGAGACTCAAACTTGGAACCTGAACAGTTAAATTTTGCAAAGCCAAAGATGAGATGACATCATTGTTGGAGGCAGCAGACTGCCAGCGATTCCCTCAGAGGAAGAAAAGCTCGAGGTTGTGTGGATATCCTGGTGTTCACAAGTCCTGGCAACAAACTTTATTTGAAAACTGATGTTTACACGTCTGTTAAGCAATCACCCGGAGACTACCTGCTTTAGTGTCATAAACCTGAAGTTGAGATAAATCAGAGATTAGAAACCTGCAGAAGGACCTTCAGATAAACACAAGAGGGATTCTGTTTCTGCAGACATGTTGGTTTATTGTTTATAAATGATTTTAACTGTATGTTTAATTACCACAAAACTCTCATCCAGGATATCTAGATTCTGTTTTATATGTTTGCATACATGATATACACGAGTGGGACCTACAGTAACAGAATGAGGGATTCAAAGTTTATGAGATTCTTTTTATATTCAGTTTGTTTTCATCTGTTACTGTTGATGAATTTTGTAGCATTTTCAGCTTTCCGCCGTGTTCTGTCTTCACAGCATGCTGGTTTGATAATCTCAGGGCTCGGCCGTTGAGTTGTGCAGGGTCACATGTGGTTTGTTTGGGTGTAAACTGGAGAGGAAAACCATCCAGAATGAGACCAGTTGGTTGGACTTTAATGCCTTCATTCATCATTTGCAAATGAAAGAAATTGAGACTGGAACGGCTCAGTTAATAGAAGCCTTACGCCATATTTATCAACCTGCTGCCATTCTGTGCCATTTGAACCCCTTCACAGTATATCAAATAAAAATATCATACTTTGAGTCTTTGTTTTTAATACTTTCTTCCCACGCAGTAGGTGTCATGCTTTAGAGATTCTGGCTCAATAGCTTCTGATTTGTGAGCTGGTTTTAATCTTAATAATTTTAAAATAAACAGAAATGTGATGCTGAATATTTTCATTTATCTGTGATTCATCTTGTACTTTCTAGATTTTTTCTAGATAAATTAGGTTTATTTGCAAAATGCAATGTACAGAAAACAAATCAAGCAAGAGCATATTGAATAGCTTTAATACAACTAATATTACCATAATGTTTCTGTAAATTCAACAGAAAGAAATGACCTCAGAATTATTCAGGCCATTCATGACTAGTGTCTTTATAGGGCTGGAGCAATTATCATGATTAATTGATTATTAAAGTAATCAATTAATCATTTTATTGGACTCAATAAAAGGCTGTTTGTGGAAAGAAAAACATATTCAGATTAGTAATTAAGCCAAAATTGACTAAAAATTATATAGATTTAGCATTTAAGATTAAAAATTGGTTCTAAGGATGTATCAATTTGTAACTTAGTACCAATATCAATACAAGTTTTTTTCCCACTAAAGATTTTAAACTTTTGGGGAGAAAAAGGAAAAACTCTACCCTGAAACAGATGGAAACAAGATAAAAATAAATATCAGTTGTTCATATCAGTCCAGTTTTATTTATTGGACCGATACCAATATGTTAAAAAAATACTAATCGGCCAATACCGATGTTAGTCCCGATATATTTTGCACCCATAATTGGTTCCAGCTGCTCGTCTTTTAATAACTTTTTAAAACTGACCTCTATATGTATAATATGCAAAAAAGGCTCCAAAATTCACTAAAACACCCTTTAGGTTTGAGTCTGGAAATTTGCATTTTTAATTAATGACAGATGTTTAGGAATGTTGCTTTATTATGAAGATTATCTCTCAAAATCTAAATAATTGTACTGTTATTAGTGAAAGAAATTGTTGCACCTTTGCTGTATTTTCACAACAACTATTAATAGGATGAGACATTTACAATATTTTTTAAATCCTCTTTTCCACTCAGCCTTTTTATTTTCTTGTTTTTTTTTTCCAGATTAAAGCATCTGTTTGCATTGTATGCGTTTGAAATGTAAATGATTCATTCTGTAAGAAACAATGAGCTGAATCCTTTCCTGTGAACGATTGACCCGGCTCTGCAAGATCCTTCATCGTTACGTCAGCTGGAAAAAGATCCAACCCTCTGCCTGCAACTCTAAACAGGATTAAATGCTATTAGAAAAGAGCTAAATAATGATTAATGCCTATTTTAAAAATGTATACAATGAAGAATCTTTTCTTACTCAAGTCTTGAATTAATTTTTCTACACAACTAATGTTGAGTTTTATCTGGGTAAAAAGAGGAAACTGTTCCAAATTAATTAAAATATCCAACATGTAGGCAGCATAAACTACAAGAGTTTTTAATTTTACCTCTGAAATAACTTACTGTTAATTCAACAAAAGCACATTTCCTGACTAACTGCGATTATTTCTGGCACCTCCAGGCCGTTTGGCCCTTCTAAATAAAAGTGCATAATTGCAGAGCACCCACTTGCTTCTAAATAAAAATGATTGTATAACCTCATATTATTTTAACAAGCCAATGTTTGTTTTCAACAGATGTCAAGCTAGCAGTGTGTGCAGCTGCCACATGCTCTCTACTCTCCTGTCTTTAATCCAGGTTATATGAGCATGGATTAAATTAACACCCAGATGAACACAAAGTAGTTTAATTAACCAACCTCCTGGTTCCTTCATGTCAACAGTCAAGCATGCAGCAAGGATGAAAAATGTTAAAATCTCTCGCAGTCGTTTTATCATTTCAGGAACAATTTAAATTATATAAGGCCTTTGATCCATTTAGCGTAATCCTGGTGAGCATTAATTTAGTCACCGGGAATCTAAAGAGCTGCAGGTGGTTTACATCACAGAAGTGACATAATGAAAGGTGAGTCTTAGATAACGGCTGGTGGGGATTAAAGTGCTGTTGGTAGGACGGCGCTGCTCCAATCAGACATTTAAAAAACAAAACAGTGGCAAATTATACTCAGAAAATTAAATGTATGATATTTCCATTTGTTCTTAAATAAGGACTACGGAAGAAAAACACAACAGGAAATCTACAACAGAATGTCAATAGTTTGTTTTCAACTTGGCGACTAATAAATGGTACATTATCTCAAATAAAACTAATAAGTCACATTTCTGTTGAACCAGGAGTAATAGTGTTTAATTCAAAATGTTTCACATATCATTTGTTGATGTTTGATATTTTTAGCACTTTTGCATCATGAATTAAAAAATCTTTGGAGTATTTTTTTTAAGGATTTAACATTTTCAGCTAGATTTTCTCACGAGGTTATAGAGTAAAGAGCTGTGATTTAAACGTCAACTGGACCGGAGGAACCGACACCGCTCAGTTTGTCCAGGAACACATTTAGAATTAAACATCAGAAAACCAAGATCAATTCCTGATATTGTTATTTAGCTGGGAAATTTTCTGTCAGTGTTACCCACTGAGTAAATGGCAAAATGAAATTGATGTGAGGCAAAACACAACATTTTCACAGGAGATTTTTTTTATGCATTTTTATAAAAAAAAAAACATGCATGTTTTGTTTTCTTACTTACCTGTAGTTTATAGACTATTTTAAGCTGAAAATCTTATGTAAGCTCCTGTCCTGATGACATGATGGCTCCTCTTTTCATAGTAAAAAAAAAATCACTTGAAGCACCTAAAATAGCAGATGACCACAATAACCTCTTGAGCCAGTATCCATGGCAACATAGAGGCGATAATCAGTTTGTTCAAATTCTGTCTCTGTTTGCGTCAGATGGATTCACCTCAGGTAGCCGAGTCCATCAGAATCCCTTCGTTCGTTTGTTTGTTTTTGACACCAGGAGCTTTTTCATGAACAGAAAATGAACAAAGAAAACAATAACATAATATCAGAATATGCAGGATATAATTACAGACGTTTGGGGGATTTTATAGATCCAAGTTTTCTTTTCCAGTCTAACACAGGAGTCTGCAACCTGAACCAAATGTGCTTGATAACAATGACTAAAATTGAAAAAAATAAATAAATAAATTTAAATATAGATATAACAACAAATGCAGGATTTTAACAGTATTTCTTCTTTTTTACTGCAATATATGCACTTAATGTCCACAAAAAATGACCCTAAGGCATTAGTAACGTCCTTTTAGATCTGCTTTTTCTTGTTTTTGCATTTTCTGTCTCAGAAATACTCATCCTTTCTTATTTTTCTTTGTTTTAAATCCAGAAAAAAGAAACATAGTGCCACCACTATGTTGTGGCTGTAAGTTTTTGTTTTGCACTTTCTTTCTCAGAAAAAATAGAATATTGATCCTATTTTTATGTTTTCTTTATTTTAAATCCTGAAAAACAAAACATAGTGGTGGTTCCTTAAAAAATTACAGCAAATTTCCTAAAGTGGACATTTGTCTAAATTTATAAGAGGACATTTTTTAAAACGTTATGTGACATTTTAAATGTCACATAATGTTCATAACAGCTCTAAATTAGTTTTATTTGGTTTTCCTGAGAACAAAGTGGCTCTTAAAGGTTGCAGATCCCTGGTCTAAAAGAAATCTGCTGGGTCCGCTGTGAATAATCTCAGTTTCCAATAAAGAGATTAGAAATAACCTCTTAATTGTTCCCAGTCTGAACATTTATGAGTCTGATAAATGCTCAGACTGTTCTCAGTCTGAGCATTTATCAGGTCACTGCTGATTTATTTCCATCTAGCTGCAGCGTTACCTCATGTCTTATATGGAAAACGTAAGAGCAGATTTATGTTATTGCTTCTGAATTTCAGAATTTTATATAAACTTTATTGTTTTATCATGTGGTAAAATTAAAACCAGAAGAGAGCACAGTTTGTATTTACCACTAACCATAGCAGCACATCTACATGTACCCAGGATCTCTCTTCTCAGATGCATTATTTAATTTAAGCTCAATAAAGACTTATTGTATTTTGCTCAGACAGTGCTAATGTTTACCAGCTGTAATTATGTGACCAGAGGGGGCCATCTGCATGGTCTGCACAACATGTCCTCTGTCCCCGCTGCACGCCTGTTCGTACAGCAAGTGACAAGAGCGCCTGATGCAGATTAAAACATAAGCCTGTTAAAGGTTACCCTGAAGTCGAGTGGTGTGCAGCATACCGCAATAATCCAAAGCCCTGCAGCTAAAGGACGCCTGCTGACCTAAATTTACATTTTCATTATCTGTGAAAGTGATGTCAAACCCAGAGTTTGAGAAGGAACTGTTTGTACCCATATAATAATGGATCTGATTCCTCTAGGACGGTAAAATTAAAAAGTAGAATCCAAAAAATTACTCAAAAATTCTACCACAGAACCAGAGGTGGACAGAGTACCCAGAAATTGTACTCAAGTAAGAGTAGCACTGCTTAAACATATGTATAATTTAAGTATTTATAATTTTACTTTTATACTCAAGTAAAAGTACAAATTGCCATCCAAGAAATACTCAAGAAAGAGTAAAAAAGTATTTGGTAAAAGGACTACTCAAGTCCTGAGTAACTAATCAAATTATCATC
The DNA here is from genome assembly GCF_002775205.1 of Xiphophorus maculatus. Taxonomy (NCBI): domain Eukaryota; kingdom Metazoa; phylum Chordata; class Actinopteri; order Cyprinodontiformes; family Poeciliidae; genus Xiphophorus; species Xiphophorus maculatus. The sequence goes on from NC_036443.1 coordinate 28,283,077, forward strand.
ATTTAATATTTAAATATTACATCATCAGATGGATCAAAATATAAAGTAAAGTGGAAATTTTGGTACTGAAGGACCAAAATAACAATAATTCACATAAGTAACCAAAAAAATTACCAAATGAAGCAACCAAATTAGTTTTTTTTCAATATAAAACTTATGAAACTTTAACAAAAACTGCAGGTGTGTGTCTGTGTCTGGTGAATTTTTGACTAAAACATATTTGCTCCCCAACGCAACGTTTACACCTGAGGATGGCTGCTAACAGATGTGCAATTATACAACAATACATCTTTGAAAAGCAATAGTAGAACCTCCTGCACAACCAACAAGAATGCAGCAAGCAGTTTCTGGATTGCAAGTCAAGGACAAAACACTTGTTTTTACTGAAGTCACTGTACGGTGCATGCAGCAGTAAAACCAGCTGATGAAACGTGCTGGAGCTCTGCTTGGGTTGCTAGGTAACAGGCAGGGCTTGGCTGTAACTTAACAATCAGGAAGTTTTTGAAATGGCTCATAGTTCTGCTTTTGAATGTATACAATTTTAGCTCACCTCTCTCGCGCCCTACAGCTTCACCCATTCAGAAAACTTTGTTGTGAATACTAAGGCTAGTTCTCTAAGGCTAGTTAGCATAGCCTCCGATGGGAGCGGAAAAACAGTTTTCCTGTAATGATGAGTTGTTTCTCCCTTTATACCACATTCAGCAGGTTCATGAGGTTGATTGAAAGCACTAAGCCCCGCCTCCTGGCTCTGATTGGTTGTTTTTGGTTGAAAGGTGCAGTTCTTCAATAGCAGCCCAGAGAGAGGATGGAGGATCTCGATCTTTTTACAGATTATCTGTCACATATTTTACTGTCATGTGGTGTAAAATGTAAAAAAAAAGAACGTTTTTTTTACCGCATCTTTAAATATTAAAACGTACCTGACCAATGTCGCTTTATACTCTATTTAATAATTAAGCTATTTGTGTAAAATTCCCAACTCTTCAAAAATATCGTGACGTTTACTATTATTATTTTTATTCTCCATTTGCTGCAGGGCTGTTCCGCTGCTGCAGGCAGATGAATGATGCGGCTGCAGGTGATCCGCTCCCAGTCTGAATGAGAAGCCCCGCCCCTTCCGGGTTCTGTCCACTGGGACGCAATAATCCCCAACGTGACAACGGCTATTTGAGCGCTGCTGCACTCGGTAATCTGTCCAGACCCGCTGAGTTTTTGGTAGGAGATTCACAGCTGTTTACCGTGCAGAGCATCTCGGTGAGTCTCAGCTGTTTGATGCCTCATTTGTATTATGCGAACAGCTTGTTTAGATTGATAATTGACAATATCTTCTATTAATTGTTGTGCTTTTTTGCCTTTTTTCTATTATGGGTTCAAACCTGAGCTGAATGTCTGATGATTCGTTTATGTCGCAGAGATTTTTTTTTTTTTTTTCCGCGGATGCTGCAGCAGCCTCTTCGGCTCCTCTGTTGGTGCGTGAATGCATCATCCAGTCTCAGATAGCAGAGAGTATTTTCTCTCTTCTGTCACGACAGAATGACAGCAACAGAAATTAAACAGGGGGATAAATTATCTCTTTTTAAAACCGCAACTTGTTGCGTGTTTTTGACTTTTAGAAATCACTTTTGTTTCCCTGGTTTTGTTGGTTTTGCTGCAGCGTCTGCAGTCATGTAAGGAAATGAAAACAGAATCTGCTCTAAAACTCATTAATTTCAACGTTAAAGTTTAATACATTTAACTGAACTTATGGAGACACTCCATAAGAAGAAACTATTTTTCATTAATAGATTCTGGAGCCGGGTTTTGGAGCATCTCACTCAGTGTAAGGTTGATCCAAACGCCCTCTGTTTCTTTGTATGCCATCTTTGCCTTTATAAACAGGTAGTACCATTATAAAATATAAATCTGTGCAGTGCAACCAGTTATTTAGATCATTTCCCTCACAGGCTGTTTTATTTATTTTTTGTTTGTTTTCATTTTGTTCTATTAGTGTCAGTATAAGCAGTGGGTTTTTTGTCAGTAATATGTTAAATATATATATTCTCCTTTCAATATCGTCACCTTCCTAAAATAATAGTCTAAGTATTTTTTTGTTGAAAGGGATTTATTTTATTTTTTATTTAATTTTTTGTTTGCCTAAATTAAGGAAGAGGTGGCGTTTTTGTTTGTTTGTTTCTTATTAAACCAAAACACTTCTGGCAAAATATATATATATATATATATATTTATTTGTTTATTTATTTCAGGCAGACAATAAAAAGTAAAAACAAAATAAAACAAATAATAAAACAAATCATGCCAACTGACATGCAATTTTACACGACTTGTTCAAACAGAAACAGGTAGAAGGTACAATATCTTATGATTTTCTGCCCCTCCAAAATGACTTAGGTTATTAATTTTAGGGCGGTGATGATATGTTTCATTAGGCCTTACGATATTTCCGGGTGTCACCTGTGAGACGGTCAGGTCTCCAGATCAGGAGTTTCTAATCCCTTATATAAGAGGAAAGAGGACAAGAAACCAAAGTGGGTAACCTGCTCATTAAAAGTTCTCCTAATCCTTCTTGGAACCTCCAGTTTGAATGGCTTCTCCCCGAACTCGGTTTTAATCCTTCCAGGTCTTGATCTGGTTATTTCCTCAGGATCTGATTATAATCTCATCATTCGGTTTTACTTTATTCCCTTTGTGAAGTTGATGCACAGATGTGAGCTGAATAAACTGGCTTCTGATCAGATTATTGGGCGAACCTTTAGTCTGCTGCTGTCAGACAGTCTGAGCTGTGCTGCAGACGCATCAACCTTCATAACTGCTTCGTCATGCCTGCAGTAATCCCACATGACTGTCTGGACGTATGATTATTATATCACGGTGGATGAGTCGGCGCGCTGAGCAGGCGTCGCCTCCCAGGCAGCACTTTGACATCCGTGGAGCTTCGGTGTGCGCTGACCTCTCGGCTTGTGTCTCCTGTTTCCCTCTGAAAGAAATCCCAGCTGCAGACATGGGGCGCCAGGAGGGCGACTACGCGTGGAAGAAGAACACGGAAAACATCCAGGAGATTTTTGAATTCATAGAAGAGTTGGGATCGTAAGTACTTCGCTCATCTGTCTGTCACTTGTTGTTTGAAATGTTCCGCACAGCTGGAGGTGGAGCAGATTAGTGGTTTGATTGGATTGACCTAAGGAGGCCTGCTTCGTTAATGTTTTAGTTTCCTGATGGAGTCTGTCTGATGAGGCAGAGACAAAGTTCATTCACTAAAACTCGGACCTGTCTATTAGCATTTTTCTTAAAAAATTAGTAAAAAAAAAAACACGGATATGTGTTCAAACAATCTTTCTTTTCATAAAGAAAATTTAAAGCTTCAAATGTCTCATATTAGCAAAAATTAGGGGCAATATTTACATTTTCATTCATGAATAAAACAGAAAATGCAGCTTGAGCATGAAAAATAAATTTACAACTCATGAAAAAATTAAGTGACCATTTTAAATGATCCGTTTATCTGATTTCACTCTTTAAATGAACTACTGACAACACGTCTCTGAAATCCCAAGCAAAAATTTAGCATTAATTTCCAGAACATGAGAAAGAGTCACAATAACAAAAAAGATGCTTTCTGACCTCAAATAATGTCAAGAAAACGAGTCCATATTCATTTAGGAGCAATAATGCTAATGTTTTAACTCAGGAAGAGTTCAGAAATCAACACATTTGGTGGAATAACCAGGAAGTTTTCAATGGGTTTTCAGTGCAGTGGTCTCTCCATTTTTTCCAGATAATATTTTAGATATTTTTTTCCGTATGTTCCACATGTTACCTGAACAAAAGTGCCTATTTTTTTTTTTTACTTTTTGTGAAATTCTCATCTCCATAAATGATCCTAAATGTGAAAAACTGACCTTTAAAAAAATATTTATGTAAATGTGAACATATTAGATGCTCCTGACACGAACAGTGGTTTTCTAATCAGTGTGTGGTGATAGGAAATATAAATTCAATATATATATATGTACATATACGTATATATATGAAATAAGACACTAAAATATAAAGCATTAGTTGTAATTCCTCCTGCTGATGTCATTAATCTGTAACTTGTTACTCCACTCTGTGCAGACGGTTCTTAATCTCATCTGCTGGCCTGATTTCTTTCCCATCAGAGGTGATAATCAGCAAGTTGAGCATCTTAAAAAACAACAGATATAAAAAAAATCTGATGTGCTGCCAAACTGAAAACGCAGTCTTGTAGAGAACGCTGTCGAGGGATTTTGAGCTGCGAGGATCAGCAGTGATTAGTCTGTGTTTTCCCTGGAGGGAATAGTGTGTGGCTCAGTTAGTCAAAAGCAATTACGTTTATTTCCCTGGACAGTTTGAAAAACAGGCTCAGGGTTTTGGTTATGTGGGCGAAGATTTATGGAAACCATAACGTGCTAAACGTTTTTTCATTGGTTTGCTAACAAGAGGCACCAAAATCGTCTCTTTGTAAGTTCACTTTCATTCGAGTGGTTGACCCACTTTCAAGAGAAACGTAGCTTCCTTCACTATGTTGTCATGAAAATCCATCAGAATTTAAAAAGAAATAAAGCACATTCTTAATGGACTAAGCTTAATTAACAATAGATAATTTTATTTTGACAGTTTGCTGAGAAAAAAAGATAAATTGTTTAAATTGTAGTACACACTTAAATTATTAATATAAAATTTATTAGTTGCAAATGATGGAGCAGTCAAAAAGAAAATGTTTGGCATGAATAAATAAACAGAAAATTACAGCAAACTTTTTTTATATATAGATGTGGTGATAAGTAAACAAAACATAACATCAGTTTTATAATAAATTGTATCGTCAGCATCCTGAAGTAATGGCCCAAGCCATTTTATTTATTAATTTTTTTGCCTAAAGTTATATATTTTGCCTAAATCATCTTTTGGCAAAATAAATTACTCTGGGAAGATGATGACATCAAAATGCACCAAAAACTTGTGGACAAAAAAAAATTAAAAAATACGGTTTGCTTATCATTGTGAGATTTGACTATCCTGAGTCTCTGTTTTCTTTTTGTTTTATTTACAAAAATGTTGTATAGGCTGTAAAAATGTTTAAGTGTATCAAGATGCTTCTGACTTTGCTTTTTGGGTGTTATTTGTGAATAAAAATAAATATGACATACATTTGTTCGACTAAAAAATATCAAACCCTGCTATTGTACTGAAGGAAGTGTGGACTCTCTTGAGAGCCAGCTTGATGAAGATGTTCTTATTTATTTTGTCTCTAATAGTGCCTGAATATTTCTAGCTTTACCACTTGGTAATAAAAAACAAACCGGGTCATAAAACTACAAGCAACTTCAGCCCAGATCAGCTGTGGCCTTTTATTTTTTTCGTCTATATGAAAAGTGTGTCACCTCCTGGGCAGATGGCGGCTTTATGATATCCTGTCTGCCTGAAAACCTTGACACCTGTCCGTGACCCGGTCCGCTCAGCGTCTGCTCCTTAAGACGCCCCGCCGCCGCACATGCTCACCGTCTGACCTTTGGAGCCCTCAGCTGGCCACGGTTTCCGTTGCGTCAGGGATAAACGCTCTAATCCACCTGGAGGAACAACTATTCCCAGACTGCAGCTGAAGATAGCATGGGAACAGAACACAATAACAGGCTTCTGGCATGCGAATAGTTAAGCTGCAGAGTTGATCAGATCTTAATCTTGTGATAACTCTATTTTTTATTAGCTCCGAGAAACTCAAATCTGGACATTTTTATTCCAAGAAGAGGCATTAAGGAGAATAAATGAAACATTTCCTGTCTTTGTAACACAAAAAACATACAAATAAATTGGTTATTCAATCAAATATCTTGAAACTACGAGATTTGGTTAATTTAAAAATTGTATTAGTTATTTTTACATTATTGCCAATTAATTTACAAAAGTTTTTTTTGTATTTTGTCTTTTGAAACTAAAACTGTGTGAACTACTTTAAAGCAAATGTGCATTTCAGTGAATTATGGAGTAAAATTCTGGAATAGTTTGGAAAAGGACTTGAAAAAATTCTCTACTTTAAATGAATCCAAAATACTTTTTAGGAAAAAAAGTATATATTGTTTCCAATTTATATTCGTGATTTAATGTATACAGCAAAAAAACCCCATTTATTTTAAATTATTAAAAAATGTTTTTCTTCTTCCTGCTCTCTTTTCACTCATCTAGAGTAAATTTAATAACAGAAAGAGTTTGTATATGATGAAATTTGTTAAATTGAGTGAATAAACCTATTGATTGATTATTGATATGTTAAACTGTAAATAACTGCTGCAGTGTTTTACAAAGCTTATCACATTTTGTCATGTTTACCACCACAACCAACCACAAATTAAAAAAAATATATACTTTTTTTCATTTCTCAAATATGCACTGCATTTAGTTGGTCTGTCACAAAAAATCTAGGTTAAATTTTGTAAGGAACTAAAGATTTAGTTGCCTGGTTAAAGTGTTTTTTTTATCTCCAAAAGTAAAAATAATTTTCTACTGACTCATCCGAAGCTGCTGATGCATTAAATTATCACAACCTACAAATGAATGTGTTTGATTAACTTTCAAAATGTGAAAAAGCTCCTAGCAGACGAACAGGAAAGCAGGTTAATGATTATGTGACTATGTCATAAAGGAATAACTCATTTCCTCCAGCGCTGATTGTCTTAAAGTCATTTGTGTGTCATCAACAGAGGCGCGTTCTCTGAGGTCTACATGGTGAGAGAGCGGAAGACCGGGAAGACGTTCGCCATGAAGTGTGTGAAGAAGAAAAAGAAGAGGGACATCAACCTGGAGAACGAGATTGCTGTGCTGAGAAAGTAATTACTGTTTGATTAACCGTTCCTCAGCTGGAAGAGAGTTAAAAATGTCTCATAAAATCCTGTTTGTGTTTTTTCAAACAGAATCCAACATGAGAATGTTGTAGGGATGGAAGATCTCTACGAAAGTCGGACGCATTACTACATCATCATGCATCTGTGAGTTTTCCGTTTTGCGTGAGAATCCAATCAGAGCCGCTAATGATGAGGATGGTTGAATTTTACCGGTGTGGATTTTCTGTTTCAGGGTTTCGGGCGGTGAGCTGTTCGACCGTATTCTGGACCGCGGCGTTTATTCAGAGAAGGACGCCAGCAGGGTGATCCAGCAGGTTCTGGAAGCCGTCAGCTTCCTGCATCAAAACGGCATCGTGCATCGAGACCTCAAGGTGAAAAATCACAGTCATATTTTATTCCCCTTTTAATACAATAAACCAGAGTTGGGCTGTAACTTTTTGTTTGTTTTTTTTATTTACTTTTATGAGGTTTTTTTTCCTATGCTGTACTTTTTACTTTTATTTGAGTAACTTTATCATAAAGTATTTCTACTCTTACTTGAGTAAAGTTTCTGGATTTTCTACCCACTGAATGAAAAACAAACTTATTTAACCAAAGATTCACCTCACACCTGAAGTTTTTATTGAAGAAAGTGTTTTGGAAACATTTTCTTTTGCCTGATTTTGTTATATTTTCTTACTTATATGAATTATTGATATATTGGTCCTTAAAATACCACAATTTCCACTTTACTTTATATTTTGGTCCACCTGATGATGCAATTTTTAAATATTAAATGATTGATAATTTGACTTTTTACCAAATACTTGTTGATTAGTCGATTAATCATCAGAATTATCATAAATAAATATCATAAATAATCATTCGTTGCAGCTCTAATCAGCCTTATAGCTACTTTAGGATGTTGGGATGAACTGATTTTGTGTGTTGGTTCCCTCACAGCCAGAGAACATCCTCTATTACAGCCAGGACGAAGACTCCAAGATTATGATCAGTGACTTCGGCCTGTCAAAGATGGCCGAAAACGGCATCATGTCCACAGCGTGCGGCACCCCAGGTTACGTAGGTAAGGAAACGCTCTATAGAAAATGATCAGATACTAGAAATGTGACACAATATAAATTATTTCAACCTTTTCTTCTCTCTCTCAGCTCCTGAAGTTTTAGCACAGAAGCCCTACAGCAAGGCAGTCGACTGCTGGTCCATTGGAGTAATCACATACATCCTGTAAGCATCAATTCAAAATCGATTTTCACATTAAAGGCTGCTTGATGCATCTGGGATCTATTTTTCTAAATACTAAAAGTATTGATTGATTGATGAAGAATGCCTTTAGGAGGCAAGAATATGCAAATACAACAAACATATGTTAATAGTAGGTGAACTATAGCACCCCCTAGTGGAAATATACCTTCATACAGCCAATATGCGGATTTAAATGGTAAACGTAGGAACACTGATCAACATATTTGATATGTATTGATCAGAGCTGAGTAGCAACTAATTACATTTACTCAATTACATTTAATTTAGTAACTGTTTTGAAAAAAAAATTACTTTTAGGAGTATTTTTTTACTATTAAGTATTGTTACTGTTACTTGAGTTACATTTCTGGATTCTCCACCGTCTGAATGAAAAACAAACATGTTTTAACCAAAAATTCACCTGAAGCAAACGCACATCTGAAGTTTTTGACAAAGTTTCAGAAGTTTTTTATTGAAAGAAACTAATTTGGAAATTTTATTATTTGCCAGATTTTGTTATTTTCTTTGTTACTTACATGAATCATTGTCATTAAAATACAAAAACTTCCACTTAACTTTATATTTTGGTCCATCTGGTTATGTAATTTTTAAATGTTAAATGAGTAGACTTTTCACTAAATACTTTTTTTACTCTTGAGTAATTTCCTAGATGGATACTTTTTACTTTTACTCGAGTAAAAATACATTGAAGTAGTGCTACTCCTACTTGTGTATAGTTTTTGAGTATTGCTTGTTTCACAAATTGATGACTTTCTATGATGTATAACACTTTTAATCTATTTGTTGCTGAAAGATGATATACAAATAAACTTAAATTAAATTGAAAACATTCAGTTAAATAACTAAATGCCCATGTTTCATTGCAGACTCTGTGGTTATCCTCCTTTTTATGAAGAAAGTGAGACAAGACTCTTTTCCAAGATCATGAAGGCTCAGTATGAGTTTGACTCACCATTTTGGGATAACATATCTGAATCTGGTAATTACTTTCCCTTTTCATGCACACAACTCTCTCATTATAGTGTTTTGTTGTTGTTTTTCCAATAAAGTAAGTGTCCCATTTTCCTCTGCAGCCAAGGATTTCATCCGTAATATGATGCAGAAGAACCCCAGCATGCGCTACACCACAGAGCAAGCTCTCAGACACCCCTGGTGAGTTGCACTCACCTGTTTCAGGTAATGGCCTAATCTCCATCTTGGAATAAATCTAAGCTTTCCATTGCGTTGTCCGTTCTCCAGGATAATCGGAAAGACGGCTCGGAGCCAAGACATCTACTACTCCGTCAGCTCTCAGATCCAGAAGAACTTCGCCCAGTCCAAGTGGAAGGTCAGTTTGCTCTCATTTCCTGGATTTAATGTGATGTAACCTGAAGTTGCAGTTTGGAGTCCATTAATCAGGTGTGCACCTAAATCCTTCCCGATTAAGGTTGGTTAAATAAGATGGGCTTATGGAAAAGTCACTAACTGACGATGAGGTACCAAACCAAATCGGATTGGTCCCCAATAGAAATTAGCTTAAAACATCTGCCAAGTTTATTTGTGTTGCACATTTCAGTTCATCATTAAAACATCACCAACTACAACATTTTAATTTGTCAAAATTAAGAAAATACACATTAAATATGTAGATTATTGTTCTCTAAACAGGTTGCAAAATAGTGGGGGGGTTTTTTACATTAGTTGAATATTGACAAAGTTTTGCGTACATTCGTAATAGAAACGCAGCTAATGTTCCGCTAACGTAGAAAATCTTTTCAATTTCTTTTTTTCCATTAAATAAGAAATGCAAGTAAAGTCACATGTCATTAAAAACATGTCATGAGCCTCCAACTGCTACTTCCTGTTGTCTTCTTCTTCCTGGTTTGTTGATCATACGACTCATGTAATGTGAAAAAAGTGTTTTCATTGCAAAATAAACCAATTTTGAAACAGTCAAAAAAAAAAGAATACGTCATAAAGCAAATTTATTTCCTAAATGTCAAATTATATAGTCAGTGTACGTAGCTAGCGTAACAACTTTAAGGGAGGAGTAAATTCACGCCAAAAAATTAGGACATTTCAGAGTTTTAAATGCAGAATATTTACTAGAAAAAAACTTAGAAATGTTGAGATTAATCTCATAAATTTTCAAAAAAATTAATGGAATTTTGAGTTTCATAAGTTTAACATTTGCTAGAAAAAAATGTACATTTTCCAAAAGTTAAAAATTTTCAGATTTTGAAACTCCAAGAATAAAAAATCCATATTTTTTTCCTAAAAACTTATGAGATTAATCTTAGAAATTTGAGTATTTCTCCAGACACTTTTCCACTTTTCAAGCTCAGATTTATTTTTGCTTTTTCTAGAAAATATCTATTAACCTAATTTTTTTTTCCAATCTTTTTTGACTTTTCAAATTCAGTATTTTTATCTTGCTTTGTGGATTTAAAAAACAACAACAAAAAACAATGCATTTTAATTACATAGTTAATGGAAATTGGGGTGATGTGCTCCTGTCTTTCTGGCTTTAATGAAAAACCAGGAAGCTTGACGCCTGTTTTTCCTTGTTCTCCATACAGCAAGCCTTCAACGCCGCTGTAGCCATCAATCACATGAAGAAGCTGCAGCTGGCGCACACAGAGCTGGCCCTGCGGCAGGCCAGCGTCCCAGACATCAAAGTGATCGATGTGTCTTCGCCAACAAAGAGTCGCAAACATCCGGATCCGGAAAAACCAGAGGCCAAGAAAGAAGACATCAACGGCAACATAAGCGAGACGCAGCTCATGTCTCTGCCCCCGAGCCACGTCGATCTGAAGAACCACTTCCACCCACTGAAGGCCAGTCAGAGCCAGAACGCCGCGCAGCACGCGCCCACCATGGCCGAGCAGGGGAAGCACGTGTACCACTCAGAGCCCGCCAACCTGAACGGGTAGGTGTCAGAATCCACTCATGAATCTGGACTGTGTGACAGAGCAGGAGTACATTTATGCCAAAAAAAATCTCAGAAATATTCTAGAAAAACTTGGAAATTTCTTACTTTGAAAAGTTGAATATTTGCTACAAGAAACTCTGAAATTTTAGATTAATATCAGAAATTTACTAGGAAAAAAATTTCTAAGTTTGAAAAGTCAAACATTTGCTAGAAAAATTTCATGAAAAACAATTGGAAATTTCCGAGCTGCAAAGGCTTGAATTTGGTAGAAAAAACTCTGAAACTTTTTGATTCTGACCCTGTAACCCTCTGACCTTTTTAATGCATGTTAGTTGTTTCAAGAAGAGCTTGAAAAGTCAAAAATTTGTGTTGAACATTCTCGACTTTTGAAATGTCCATGTTTTTTCTAAAAATATTAACACCAACATTTCAGAGTTTCTCCTAGGAAATTTTAAACTTTTCAAAAGCCAAAATGTTTCTTATTTTTTCTGGAATATTTCTGAGATTCATCTCAAAATTTCTGAGTTGTTTTTGGCAGAAATTTACTCTTTTTTTTTTAAATTTTATCTGCATTGGTCTTAAATACATCTGATGTGCGATAACGTTTCTCTCTGCTTTCTTTTTTTTAGATATGCTAAAAACCGGAATGGGAAGACTGTACAGACCGGAGTTTGCTCTATCATGTGAAAGCTGGATGAAGTTTTAATGGGTTAAAACTTTTTTTGGTAAGTAGAAAATCAAATGCAATATAAATTATGTTGCACTCTTTCACATTTTGCCACTTTATATAATATAATATATTTTGTTAGTATTTTATGTGAAGAGTCCACACAAAGGCTATACTTAGCTGCTGGAAGCTTAGCCTCCACCCAAATTTAAAATCTCGGATCTCATTTGCGTTTTCTGCACCTTTGTAAATATATTTGAATTTTATTGGCTGGATCCAATTTCTGTGGGTTGTAAGTTCAAGTACAATTTGAGCTCTTGAAATCCTGTCAGCTGCTCCCAGTTCTAAAAACAATGCATTGTTGCCATGGTTACACTTCATAATGGCTGTCTGAAAGTTAAAAAAAGTAAAAGCAAAAACTCTTTCAGCTGCACAGCATCCAAAACCAAATGGAAAAATCACCCATTTTTTTGAAAACCAAAAGAAGACAAACAACACAGAGCAGAGTGAGCTGGTCTGTGATGATTTATTACATAAAATCCTGATAAAATACACAAATTTGAGGTTATAAAGTGACAAAATGTGCATGAATACTCATGCATCTCAGTTCCAGCTCATAGGAAAGATGAAACTCTTGTGTTTCTGCCCTCTGCAGGTCAGTGCTGCTGTTTTGACTCGGTGTGACGCCGTCTTGTGTCAGCAGCTCCTCTCTGCTCAGAGTCAGAGGAGGTTGACCCCCAGTGGACCCGACCGGTCCGCACCATCAGTCTGTGGGGCTTCTTGTCGGAAAGAGTGCCAATAAAAACTCAAAACACTCACATTAAACCTCCAAACATTTATCTAAGACACACATCTCCACATTGCAGACGTTGGGTTTCAAAGGACAGGATGGTGGATTGGAAAAGAGAGTTCATGATCTTTTTACGGAAAGTCGACTTGATACCTTTCATGTTTGTTTGCAGCTTTTTTTCAAAGGATCATTTGAGATCTGAAAAGCACAGACAGGAAGGAGACGATAACCTTCACCCACTTTTGTAAATAAATAAAAACCCACATTGTAAATAAATCATTTCAAAGAAGTGCTCACAGCTTCTAGTAAGCAACACTGATGTAAATTTACTTCTTCATTCTTCCTGTAAATGTTTTTCTTTGCCTGCTCAAGTGAATAAATCACAGTAATTATGAATGTTGCAAGTATGATTAAAAATTGCCAATGCATAGCTCTTGCATGCCATCAGTGATTTAATACCTAAATGTTTATTAATTGCTTAGTAAAAACACACTTTGTAATGTGATTTGTTTTTTTTTCTTCAGTTTGGTGCAGTTTTATTGATCTTGTTTGCAGTGTATTCTGAAGAAATCTGGTTGGCTCAGAAATAAAAACTAAACGTGAAATTTATGTAATTCATCTACTTGAACTCATGAGTCAATAAAATATTCATTTACCAAAAATGTTTCTCAAGTTTTCTGTTGCTTTTAATAGAGATATTTTTCAAAAATAACTATATAAATAAAAATATTTATATTAATAAAAATAAATAATAAAAAGAATTTAAAAATGTACATAGAAAAGATCAAATGAAATGTCTAAAATAGGTTAATTCTGAGCTGTGGAAATTATTTTCAGCATTTTTACTGACTAAAGTAAGGACTGATTAAAGCGCTTAGAAAAATTTACTACATATAATTTGACCTAGGTATAATAAAAATTGTAAAATAGGCCAAAACATTATAGAAAATCTAGCAGTGAAGATTTCACCAACTCTTAATAAAATGAATAGAGAGGAGTGTTTGTTATATTGGGTATAAAAAGAGAGTCAGCAAGAATATTTTTAAAATGGGTAAAAAATAAAACTGGCTTAAAAAATACCTGAACTTTTTTTTATTAGAGCATTTATATATGACTGACTGATCAAAACTGTAAATAAACTTTTTTTCTTACTGTAGTTTTCTATTTTCAAAAACTCTTCAGCCATATTCAAACATTTTCACCTTTGACCTGATTTAGTGTCTCCAATTAAACTAACCTGAAAGCCAATTAGCAGGCAACACTTCATTAGATCAGATTACATTTAAGCACCCAACACAGTTAGGATTAACAAGAGAGTGTATTTAGAGCGGCAGGTTTCAAAACACGTGAATTACACTCAGCATAAAACACATTTTCAGAAGCTACAACAACAAAAAATCCCTAATTCAGTGTATGTAAGTTTAACCAACTATATTTTATACATTGTTCCTCTTGTCTGCATTTGGTCTATATCTAAAAAAAACTCTTGGATTAAAAACAAATCACCCTTTCATTTTTGAAATGCTGCAAATAAACATTCTAGTCAGGTTGTTAGTAATAATTTTTATTTAAAGCAGAATAAACAGGACATCCTACCCTTTTTCATCCAAACCCTCACTGAAAAGCCTCCTCACATCTGGACCCGTTTCCTCACCTCACCTAAAAGACCGGCTTGGTGAAGTCCAGTGGGAAGACAGACTGTCCATTCAAGCGCAGAAACGCAGCAAATTGGGGCAAAGGTCTCCAAACAGGCTCAACCTTTTCCCGGCAGCTGCCAACTCAAATGCCCAGAATCCAAAGTCACTTTGTATAGAGGAACATTTTGGACAACGTAATCACAGAGAGATTACCACAGCGTCTTTGGAAAGCCTCGTGTTTATTTAGCAAAAACAAACCAAAATGTGCAACATTACCAATACTCACATCAGGGTAACCATGGAAAAACATAAAAGAGATAAACTGGTGAAAGGTTATCCTTACATAGAAACAAAGTCCCAAATTTAAGTAGGAAATCAGGGAACTTTAATGGCTTTTGGTGTATAATTTCCTTCCTGATGGATGCTCGTACACTGTAAAAGCACAAAATCTTACAGGGTTTCTCAAAGAAAACCAGTTTTTGAGTTGAAAAACGTTTAAAGTTGGCAGGAAATTTGAAAATATCACTAGGTAATTATGTGTTACTCAAAGAATTATCAACAATACCTAAACACCAACTACAAGGTCTTTAAAAAAAAGGCAAACATTAAAATAAATAAATAAACAATTCTTAGTCTGGTGGGAGTATAAGTTATACATTCTAGTATAACTAAGATAGTTAGTTATACTAGACCAAAAATACTTTTTAAGTTTTTGTGTTTTTGCAATCTACTACAGTGGTCCAGAAGTGCAAACCTTTAAAAACAACAAATTGAAAAACATAGTAACTGAAAAATACAACGACATAAACAAAACAGCAGAGGTAAATCTCAGTGGGAAACCTGACACATCATTGATTGGACGATATAATTTGTCATTTTAGAATTGGAAATTATTCTTCTTTTAGTTTTATTCTTTTTGTTTAGTTAGATAGATAGACCATATCAAAGTTGTAATTGGGGTATTATTTGTTCTGGATAGTTTTTTGTTTGCTTTTGATGATGTAGTGAGCATGGTGGACAGCTTGTGAATCGCTGATGAGGCAGTAGAGTCATTGCCTTTAAGATGATCTGAACGAAACAATATGGCAGTAAGAGTTTGCCCTGGAATTATTCGCCTCTGTTGTTGTGTCCTGCCTTGCCTGAAGGTGTTGGCAAGGCCCTTCTAATGTTGGTCCCCGACAGCAACAGCACGCAAAGAAAGCGAATGCACACATAAAGTTCTGTGCTTTTGCTTTCGACCATATCCTTAACAAATTTTGGAATGCTGCAAATGGGAAAGTATCCAACATGCTTCCCTAGAGATAGCAGATATACTCCTGCTTGGGTTTGAAGCAAGACATCCTGATCCCATGGTTTCATATTTAAAATCTGATGCATTCAGGAAAGCAGTAAAGGTAAAAATCCAAGAGACTGCTACTATGGAGAGTAAATGCAGCCAGGTGAATGGATGTTGATGCTAATCCAAGAGTTACGCTGAGTTCATAGGCTAAACAAATCCGAGATTGCTACTGTGAAAACTAAATGCAACCAGGTGCATGGACATTTACTCTAATCCAGGAGTTCATAGGCTAGTCTCAATGTCTATACACTTTGGATATTGATGGATATGAGATGTAATGGAAAATTTTATAATGTGCTCCTCAAACCTCTTCTGCTTTAGGTATTTCTGCATGGTCTTATCATGAGATTGGTCGAGCTACTCTCAAGACTTATGCAGTGTCATATAACAGCAGGGGAGAGCTCCTTGATCCTTCAGACTATCTAAGTGTTACTTCCCCAACATGGAACTTATCTGCCTCTTTAGCATGAAAGAACAACCCCCTATCCTTAACAATAGACAAATGGCAAAACCATCTGTGTTGGGCTCCACAGAATTCTGGTACATCACAATCAGGGATTCACACCTATAGTCCAATCAAGTCTCTCTTCTCTGACCAGAATCTATAAAAGGAAGTCAGATCCACTGTTAGTCAGAGCAACTCTTGACAGACTCCTTTGACTCTGTATTTCTGTTCTCACCTTGCAAGGTTTTAATAAATTTTTCCAGATTCTTGTTAAAGTAATTTTTTCCACAGCAGGGATAGGAGCTACACTACTCTGTAGTGCTGTTTGATCCCTACATCTAGAAAGCTTCTTATTCCTTAACATTACAGGGGTAAAAGAAATGCAAGGAATGGTACAATCACTTCCTCTAAGCAATGCATAGTTTCAGTCTTCTTTCTATTCATGGTAATAAATGGACAGCCATCATGCAAAATTGTGTTTTTTGTATTTTTTGATGAGTTTAAGTGACTGTGTGTACTACTGGAAAGATACAGATTGAATTTTCTTTCAAGGTGACGTTATTGTTCTCTATCCTAATCTTTTAAAAAGTTCTTTTTGTATGTTCTTTCCACCTTGTTGACATTGTCAATCGATATGACAACTTTGACCACAGAATTTGTTTTTATTTACACTCTTGCATGAAACTTGCTATTTTGACGCGGTTATTCCCCAGCAATTGTAGAAGTTCTATTCA
Source organism: Xiphophorus maculatus (assembly GCF_002775205.1). Lineage (NCBI taxonomy): Eukaryota > Metazoa > Chordata > Actinopteri > Cyprinodontiformes > Poeciliidae > Xiphophorus > Xiphophorus maculatus. Next base: position 28,299,723 of record NC_036443.1, read on the forward strand.
AAATCTGACAGAGAGCGCAATCATTGGAATAATTGAAGAAGACTGCATGTAGAGTCGAGTTGTAAATCCAAGAGAGTTGCAAGAAAGACAATTACCTCAGTATATGCTGTGTCTGCTCTACCACTGACCCATAAGTCACCTAGAAATTTAAATATTTAATTTATCAGATATTTTCTGACTGGATCACTGAAAAGACAAAAGATAGACATTCGCCATCAATGTGGCTTAAAATCCAACTGGACTAAAAGCTACCATGTGAAGCGTGCATCATCTGTTGTACAGATGTTGATTCAGCCCTAATGTGTGTTCTGTGTCCGTTTCACTGAGTCTGCATGACACATGGCCCTGTGTGACAAAGAGCAGACTCGTTTCCCAACTGTCGCGTGCAGCAAGATCTGGGTCGAAGGGCATGGAGTTTGAGGCAAAGATTGCATGCGCACGTGAACACCCCCACACACGAACACCCCAGTCTCTTACCGAGTCAGATGGGTTGCAGGAGTGCAGGAGTCAGAGCAGCACAGGACTGCATGATTCAAAGGATTGTGTAGCTACTTATCTGGCCATGGAACTTATCTGTCAGTGTTCAATAAGGGGTATTCCTTGTATAACCAAGCAATCTTTGTCAGTCAATACGTGGGAGGGACTTTTCTCAGCCACACATACTTTGATTGGACATTGTTCAAGCTCACCTGAGGAGGACTATGTGCATAGTTACAACTCACCCAATGCAAATCAACCACACATGTTATTCAGTTTGTATCAATATTGATGGATATGCCAAAACCCAATTGTCAGAGATTGTCCACACACCAACCTGTTTACTGTATCTGCTTTGGTAAATGTGATGTCACATGCTCGGCATCATGCACAAGGAGTGTTTCACTTCTTGCTCTACAACTGCATGCCCTTTGACACAAACAAGTGTGAATCGCTTAAAAAAATGACTGCAGTACTCATGAATATTCATCAAGTCTGAGGGAGTTGACGTGGCTCTTCTCGCCCTTAAATTGCAGGATTTTCTCTTGCCTTTCCACCATCAAGATTGAGCCAAACACTTTGGGACAATCAAGACTTTGGTACGTGCGTCAAGGTGAGTTGTTGCTTCTAAAACACGGTGAACATTTTCAGGACTATTTTCTCAGACAAAACAGGTTTGTACATTGTTTTTCTTGATTTTTTTTCAGCAGGGTCATCAAATCCAAATATGGAAAGCATAAGTGACATCATCCCTTTCGCCAAGGATCTGCTGAGCCAGAAGCCTACCCGCAGCATGTTGAAGATCTACATGCTCGGCTCCACTCTGGCTGTCCTTGGAATGGTTGGTGGAATGGTGGAAATGATTTTCCTGCCCTTTGAGGAGGATCGCACCACAGAGGAAGAACTGGAGCAACTTCTCATTGAAAACAAGAAAAAGAAAGATGTCCCAACAGCTGATACTACCTCTGTTCGTATTGAAGCTGAAGACATGATGGCAGTCGTAAAGTCTGAGGTGAAGGTCAAACATCCGGGAACTGCTTTGCAGAGAAGCTCAGCCAACCGTTTGCACGCATCTTAGGGAAACCCTTCATACCCAGAAATGGACTCTGAAGACAGGGTTGTTGATGGCAGTAGTGATAAACCCTATCACCACATTAAACTGATCCCTTTTTCTGCAGTATTTATTTCTTATGTGGCTAAAAATGTAGTTTGCCCTTGTTGTTGACGAAACAAAATACGGTGAACTGTTTGACTGAAAAACTGCAGGATACAGTAATGTTCGGCTGCTGGGCAGCAGATTCTAATAAATGACTTGTACTGGATGTTCAAGGAAGAATTTTTACATGTTTTGTATAGTAATAAACAGCTTTTCTTTTGCAAGCAAAATTCTACATGTGACTTTTATAACTATGTGGGCTAATTCAAATAAATTCATCATAAAATGTAAGCAAAATATAAAATCATTTGTAAAATTCAAATTTAAAGCAAAAACAACTGTTCATAGTCTCATAAACTGGAAAGTTTCACAAATCAATAATGTTTTTTGTCCTGACTTAAATAAGTGAACAGAATTTGCACATCTCAGGATTTGGAGATTTGTTCACAGGAGCGTAGATACACAATGTATAATAATTTAGAGTGTTATTTTACCCCAAAACTGTTCTGTGATATAAAATTAGACATCAATTATTCTACAAACATGAAAGCAGCACATTAATTTGAGAACTATTGTGATGATCCATCTTCCCGGTGATGGCCTGAATCAATTGTTTTAAACACACATAAAGATACTATGATGTAAACAAAATCTCTATTTAAATTTTAAATAAATAAAACAATAATAAAACGGATGGTGTTAAAATAGTGCAAAAATCAGACTTAGGATTTGTTTTTCATGGTAACAGATGTGTCGTTTAACAAATTACCACTAGATGGCAGTGTTAAGTAAAACTGCAGGTTTATTCAACTTCCGCCCAAGTAGCGGAAACGACGTCATTAAACCGCACTATGTTTACTATCGGTAGCTACGCGCCAGTCGAATGAGTAAAATACGTTTACACGTTTATTTAGGTAAGGAAAGAAAGTTGAAGTGAGTGCAGATGGGGGATTCCTCGGCAGCATCGGGGACGTCGCTGAATTCAAGCGGGGTAAGAGTCGCTCTCTTCGGTCACGCAACAGAATGTAACGGTGTTTAAGCTAGGTAGTGTTAGCTCGCAGTCAAACAGCAGGTATATTTCTTCAATGTCTTACATATTGAGAAGGATTAGTTACTGAAAGTCATAAATATATTTACAAATTACTGCGCTGTGTATCTACATATGTTTTGATAAACATGTAGCTAACTAAAGATGAAGTCTTTATTCAGGCTCTGTTTCCTCTGTGCTCTGTCAGCGGGGAGCTAAAGCAGCCTCCAGCCCCGCAGAGAACTACCAGCTGGCCCGGCGGCGGACCCTGCAGGTTGTTGTCAGCGCCCTGCTTACCGAGAGCGGCTTCGAGAGCGCCGAGAAGGCCGCCGTGGAGACGCTGACGGAGATGATGCAGAGCTGTACGTATGATTCATTTAACTGGAAGATTTAAAATACTCTAAAGATCGTAAAACTTCAATGCGAAAACTTGAAATGGTGTCCGTCCATAAAATAATCATCAAAATAGAGCACTTAAAAAAGAGATGTTTGAGAACCTGTCTTTTACTTCTCATTAGGAAGTAAAGAATAATCTTCTTGGGCAATATTGCCAAAACTGTTATCACGACATATGAAAAATATATTTATGTATAAAAATATACAAAATCACACAATGCTTTTTGTGCATCAAAGAAAATACAAAATATATCTAAATATAAATGTAAACTACTTTTGATCAGCTACTACGTGTAAATAAAAATACTTAAATAGAAAAATGAGACAAACTGCTGTGGTTCAACAGAACTTTATTTTACGAAATGTTGAAAAGTGTTTTCCACTCACGTATCTTTAAGAACTCAAACATTAAGTGCAAAATTAAGAATCTTTGTTTTAATATAAAAGGAAATATTAATTTTAAAATGCTCAACAACAAAATACGTCAAATAGAAAAACCCTGGAAAAAGTAAAAGCTTGTGCTCGCTTCCTATTGATCAGGAATTTTGTTCATTTTTATTTCTACCATCTAACATCTCCATAAGAGTAATGACTGCCAAAGCCTGTCAAATGACTAGTTATGTTTGTTGACAGTACTTAAATCCGTTCTCCACTGAAATTTATTTAAATAAAAAAAGCTTTTTGTGGTGAATTTTTCTCATGTAATTAAAAAAATGAATACATTTTCTTATTTAAAACATAATTTTTTTTAAACATTTAATTAAAAAGCAGGATATGATTTAAGAAATGGCAATTCTGTATCCACTTTTCTGTACAAACACAAACCCTTAGATAAGGAAGAAAAATCAAAACTGGTGGTCCAAATTGTTTTATCATTGAATATTATTACATCCCTTTTGTTGTGTAAAGAAAAGATAAAATATTTGTCTTTTTGTTCCTCCAAGACATAACTGAAATCGGTCGATGTGCTAAAACGTACTGTGAACACACAGCCAGGAGCGTCCCGACGTTGTCGGACGCCGTGGTGACCCTCATTGAAATGGGTGAGATCAGAAATCCACAAACCGATGGCATGCTTTTCCTTTTGCTGCCGACAGACTCAAATGTGATGAAATTCAAACTGTTTGTAGGTTTCAACGTCGACACGCTGCCTGTGTACGCCAAGCGATCTCAGAGGATGGTCATAACCGCCCGTAAGGAAGTTTTCTGCCTCTCATTTATGTTCCCTGTGTGCTTTCCAAACTTCTAACTTTTTTTATTTTTATTTTTGAATTTCAGCTCCAGTGACGAACGCGCCGGTGACTCCTAAATCTCTGTCTGCTGGACAAAAGCGGACGCATCCGTCTCACATTCCCGGCCACTTCCCGGAGTTCCCCGACCCTCACACCTACATCAAAACACCCGTGAGCCAGAAACCAGTTTTAGAAAACAAATCCTTGAAAATCAAATGAGCTTACTGGTTTCTCTGAAGGTAACTGCTGATTACATTTGAACTTTTACGTCCTTCAGACATTTCGAGAGCCTGTGTCGGACTACCAGGTAGTGAGAGAAAAAGCTGCCACCCAGAGGAGAGACGTGGAACGAGCACTGACCCGTTTCATGGCCAAAACCGGAGAAACCCAAAGCCTCTTCAAAGATGACATCTCTGCCTTTCCCTGTGAGTGATGTCATTGTAACACTGGTCATTTTATAGTGTAAACTTCCACAGTATCTGTAGTAGAGACGACCCTAGAACTCACCTCCTTTCTTCATACCTTGTTTGTTGAAATTAATTGTTTCTCAATAAGGTTTTAAGTAGAAAAAGGAACATTTTAAATCAATTCAGCTGTTTTTCTGTATCAGATTGGTATTTACTGATACTAAACCTAAGATATAAGTATCAGAAGTGAAATAAATGTATCAGTGCATCACTAATATGTATATAACTGATTTCAGTGATCGCTGCCCGGCCGAGCACCATCCCGTACCTCAATGCCCTCCTTCCTTCAGAGCTGGAACTGCAGACTCTGGAGGAGACGGACTCGTCAGAGCAGGACGACCAGACAGACAGCGAGAACGCAGCAGGGAATGTTATCACTGTAAGTCTTCACAGCTGGAGTCTAACACCATTTTTCTATGATTTTAGTACTTGGATGTACTTTCTTCAGAAAATGTAGTTTTTCTTACTAATCTTACCAATATTAATCTTGTCTTTCTGAACTCACACAATCTGGAAATTACCCACAGATTAGAGCTGGGTAGTATGGCTTAAAATACAATTTCAAATTTTTATCATGTCAGATATTATTTGATTTTTATTTCTTATTTTTGCTCGCTTTCTTTTCTAAAAAAGAAGAAAATATATTTAATAAGTGGTGTTTATTTCAGTCATCCCTTCTGTGAGTTGTATGACTGAAAATTTTTAATTACAAGAATATAATCATAATATTATTAAGATTAATAATAAAAAGACGCAATTTTACCAGGAGAAACATCTTAAAATTCAGAGAGAGAAAAGTTCTTTAAATAAAAAACCATGCTTGTCCTGGGCATCCTGACATCACTGTGAGCTATGGAAACCAAAAGAATGCGTTGGTGGGAAAAGAAATCCAGATGTTCCAAAAGTTAAATCTTGAAAAACAAAAATTTGATTAGTTGATAAAATATATAAAAAATATTATAATAGTATTATTGATATTTTTTTGACAGAATAATCAATTTCATTTATGATTTTGGTTATATGGTTTTTAATTCCATTTATTTTATTTTGGATATTTAAAATATCTTGCAGTTCCAGCGTCAAGTGTCAAACTTAAAGTTTATTGCTCTTTTATTTACTCTCACTTGTAAATTGTCTCAAAACCATATGAACGCTTATTGCTTTCCTTTTTTGTCCTTCACTGTTCTATAACAATTTTTTTAGTGGCTTATTTTATTAGTTTGATACGGGAGCAGACATATTTTAACGTAAAACTTTCTTTGCGTCTCAGGATGATCCGAGCGCCGACAAAGAGAACTCCGTGCTGCCCCCTGGTGGCGTCGTTCCATCAACCAAGGCCAGCGAAGACAACGTGATCGACAACCCGTATCTCCGGCCCGTCAAGAAACCCAAAGTGAGGAGGAAGAAATGACCTCGCTCTAATGATGAACTCTTGTTTGCTTCTTTTGTTGCGGCTCCGCGGTGAAGACGTTTTCTCTTCTCAGAGACGAAACTTTAAAAACCTGCTGTGAGAGCAGGTAGCAGCCGCTCACTGTTTTTTTATGTTTTCTGTACACACCAACTTCATATTGGGATTTGTATGCAACAAATGTTCCATGTCACCTCCTCCCACGTTTTGTACAAATGCAAAAAGCAAGTTTGTTTTTTTATTAACTCTTACAGTATCTCCTAGGTGAGGATTTCTGCAGCTTCAGGCGATTCATCGCGGCCTCCATGTTGTGATGTGATTTCATGGCTCAGCTGTAGAGTTAAAAGTACAAACTCAGATAGGCCAGTTTGCCCCTGTGCCTAACGAACCCATAGTCGGTGGGTATCTGAGGGGAGGAAAGAAAAACAGAAGCTGGCTTTCAGTTGCTGCGTGTATAATTTATACATCAACCTTTGTTGTTTTTGTTTCTTCATTCATAATGTTGGATTGTCTTTTAAATACAATGACTTGGCAAAGTAGTGGAGCTTTTTTTTTTCCTTCAAAGTTTGTTTTGTAAAACCTCAAATCTCTTTGGATTTTATTTAGATCCAAACATAAAGTAACACATTTGCAAAGTGGGATCAAAATGATACTTTGTTTTTTAAATATTTTAAAAATAATGTGCAGTTTAGGGCTGCAACTACTGAATATTCTGACAATAAACAGGATTTAAAAAAATGGCACATTCTGCTGATTTACACTTAAGCCATTTTATACAATATTAGAAATACAAAAAAGATGGCAATAAACAAATTAAATTTTTAAAGAAGAAAAATATTTTATTGCCTAAAATGCATTGACAGCATTTATTTAGTGTTTGCTTGATCATTTGAAGCAAAGGACGCATCTGCAGCTAAAAAAATACTTGTAAAATAAAAAATAATCAGTACAGTCTTGATTAATTTTTGGATTAAGTTATTAATAATTAGGGGAAGGTGCTTTAAAGGAGATGTTTTTAAGGAGAATTTGATTTGGTTGCATTGAATTTTATTTACAGGTGTCAGCATAAACGAGGCTGAAACATCCCATTCACACTTTTCAGGAAATCAAATATGTTTCATTTCCTTCCTGATCTAAAATATTTGACACTTTGTGTTGAACTATTACATAAAAGCCCAAACAAAAAGCAGTGAGGTTTGTGGTGTTAATGTGAAAAAGTTCAAGAGGTATAGGTATATATTTAGATTTTTGGTGTTACTCACCGTCACTTTGACAGCCTTCTTGTTCAGCTGCAGCAGTTTGGACCAGTCTGGTTTCCCAAAGCACATGGGCCAGATCACCTTCCTGTTCTTTTTTGTGATGTGTTCGTACATCCCAGGGCTGAGTCAGGAAGAAACGACCGTTAGCTCAGTTCAACTCTGCGGCGTATTTATGGATCGTCTCTCACCCAGGGCTGTTGTAGGAGGTGTTTTTCGGCATTTTGAATTTATATTCATAAGAACCGAATGGAGCTGTGCCGTGGAAAGGAACTCTGGATTTGCTCTGATCTCTCTGGTACTGCTGAGGTGATGGAGTCAACTGGAAAAATGAATCAAAAATGAATTTAAGGATTATGGATCAATTCATAAATCTGAATTAAATCAAGGTCAAGGGTCAAACGTGACAAGATTGGTCAATATTTTAAAGGTGCAGTATTCTGGGATATTATCTGTAACCCAATTCTGATCGCCACTGCATCAAGCAGTGTAACTTGAATCGGTATTACACAAGATAAAAGACATAAAGAACAGAAACCCATAAGGTAATCTCAGTTCATCAGTGAAAACGCACACATGTTCTCTATTAAACTGAGTCAACCTCCATTTGATTTAGTGAGGGAAAAAATCCAGCTCACTGTGCCAAAGATAAGAAAACCCATCGAACTCTGAGCTTCAACAAACTTTATCAGGTTGTGTTTGTGCAGGGCGCCCATCAGTGCTGCTTGAGAAATAAAATAGTTCAGTGTGAAGGATGTTGGTCTTGAGATCCGAGTAAACTGAGGAAAGATACGCTGCTGAGAAGGTGAAGCGTCTTTTTTTTTTCCAGCAGAAGAATTCAACAGATCGCTTTATACACGTGAGTCGTTTGAACGATGCAGGGAGGAGTTCTGAAACAACCTCATCTTCCCTTATCAAAATGAAAAATATATACCTCAGAATCAGAGAAAAATCCTCTGAAGTGTTAGTTTGCACATTAAAACAATACAATGAACAGTGCAAAGAAATATTACACCAATTAGAAGAATCTTCTAGATCAAAATCACATCATTTATTAAAACATCACTGTGACTTACTGCTTAATTCAAGTTTTAATTTATTATAAAATGATTGATTCCATATTAATTTGCCACCCAGACAGAATCAGTCTTGCTTTAATAAATTTTGTTTGTAGAGCAGGTAAAAAAGCAATTATACCTTTAATCTTTTGCTATATCACTGAAAAAAATAACAATGTTTTTGGCACTTGAACACCAGTCTTCCAGCACCACAAAGAAAGGTTGCAGCTTATTCTTTTTTTTAAATTAAATAATAGCTGTATTTTATAACGGAGTTAACAACCGCCTCGACATGTAGTATAAACAATACCTTAGAAGGTGGAAAACGAATGTCAGTCCGGGCAGAGAGAGTATATCCCTTGTAACTCTCAGGTCTGGTTTCCAGATTGTAAACAATGGAGCCAAACTGTAAAGAGAAAAAAAAACAGCGGTTCTCTTAAAATTCAACATATTGTAGTCTCAAATCCATATCTCCTATCTCCATTGATTTATTTATTTTATAACATCTTTCACATTTACAAAAGATTCACAGATTTACTCATTAGGGTTTTATCATCTGTACAAACCACAAAAAATGTGTAATTTAATAATAAACAAAGCGGGGTATGAGCTAATTTCCGTTTTTTCTTTCCAGTACTTTTAGATTAGGCTATCCTTTAAATAAAAAAGTACAACATAAAATGGGCACTGTATCTTAGATTTTTTTTTTTTAAAAAAAGGGGGGGAATAATTTGTGATCAACGTATTCACCTCATCGTTGGAATAGCAGCCCGGTCCGAGATGAGGCGGCTTCCGAGCTTCTTCTCTTTTCAGCTGGTTTCCTAATCGGTCGAGTGGAAAGTAGCGGGGGTAAATTCTCCTGTCCTGTGAGCTTCCGAATCTAACGCGACGAGAACCCGGTTTTGGCATTTTAGAGGCAAACTGTCAACAGGGCGAGTAAAACTGGCTTAAATGTTTAGGGCCGTTACTATAGTAACAGGGACGTCGCCATAGTTACACAACGCCCGATGTTGTGTAAAGTTCTGGAAGTGTTTTAACGTTCAAATGTAGCAAACGGCTATGCTGCGAGTCCAGACAGCAGTAACTTATTTCCGTTAGGAAACCTCAAAGTTTTGAGATTATCAGAAATTTTCTAAAAATAAATAAATAAATTAATAAAATAAAACTTCCAAGTCAAAAACTTCCTATAAAAAACTAGAATTTTCTAGAACAATCACAAAATGTCTGAGCAGCAAAAGTTGAAAACTTTGCGAGAAAAAAAGCGCAAATGTTGAGATTAATTTCCAAAAAATATTTGTAAAAAAATATTTTTTCTGATTTTCATAAGTCTAAAATTTGCAGCCTTTGAAGCTCAAAATTTCACGTTTTTTCTAGGAAATTTCCAAAAATTAATTTAAAAAGCAATTTTTTCTTGCAAATATTTGACAAGTTTTTTCACAAGCTTTTTACTTCTGGAGTCAGAATTTCTTCCTTTTTCTCTGTTTTATCTTTTCTATCCACCATGGTCCTAATATGCACATTAACAATAGCTCTAAAACAAAATACACACATACACATTATGTAATACTATAAATTATTACATTACACACACACGCACACACATACATATATTCAAACATTTTACAACTGTTTATTCCATTTATTTTTATTCACAATTTTAATTCAAATTCCAAAATACTTTATTGATTCCAAGGGGAAATTAAATTTTCTTGTAAAGCATTAATTCAATATTCTTTCAAGAGTTATTGTAGATGTTAAATTAGAGGCAATTTACAGTACATGTAGTAGCATTTGCACATCAAAAGTTTTGATAAATATCCAATGAGGCACAAAATGGATTAGCTAATAACCATTAGGCTTGCAAGGCAAAGTACGGTAAACGGAGTAATTTTATTTTTTACAAATAAATTACAGTCTAAGCGAACATCGTATAACAGTGATAAACTAATGTGGCCGAACCCTGACAAGTGGAAAATAGATATTTTACACAGCCACCTTTGTTTTCTTTTACTAGTAATGCTAGTATATGATTTAAAAAAGCAAGATTTGAGGTCTGTAATGTTCCAGCCAGCATTCAGCGAACACATGCATTTTGGCAATAAAGGCATTTTCAGGTTAGAGTGCAAACTGCTTGTTTCAGGCACACTTTTCTTTAGCACATAGACATTAAATCAAATTTTATAACTTATAGATTTTGGGACATTAAAATATGGTGGAAAAAAAGGAATGTGTTTTACTCTCAAAACGTCTGCCAGGGAATTGCTAAAGAAAACTGAACAAAAGCATCTGTGTCTATAGAGGTCCAGACGTAGAAGCAACATGGCAGCTTCATTAGGGACTGATAGACACTGGAGGGCATCTTTGGTTGAACGCTTTAATCGGACTGAGGGACTGAGATCGATGGACCTTTGGGGTCGTCAAACCGGTCCATTGTGTTTAGCTGCATGATCATATGCAAGCCGTACACAAAAATTAGCAGCATGAGCAGTGAGGTGATGAGGCCCATCCAAATCCCAGCCGTAAAGAAACTGGCGCAGTCGCTGGCGTAAGAAAAGTTTGTTCCATTGGCCAACCCGAAACCCTGAATCTGCACCGGAAAAAAACCCACAAAAAATTATTAAATTATATATTTTTAAAAATCATAATTTCCTTAAACTAATCATTAAAATAAGCACTTGGCATTCATGCGAGGTTAGAACAGTATTTTCAGTATTTTTCAAAGTGGGAGCGCTAGAGGGCGCTGTGGGGCATCAGAAAGTTAAATAAAAATATGTAACAAATTGGATCCCATACGTTTTTTAATCTTATAAATTTTGCTTTCTGTTATTCAATCATTTTTAAATATAAAACATAATTAAAAATAATTTATTTACATTTTTGTTTCTGATTGGCTGACAGTGAAATTAAACAAACAGTTTTGCTCCTCAAGCAAGACATTAAAAAGTTTATGACAAAAAAATAAAAAAAATTGGAGGAGATTTGGTGGAATAAAGTAAAATATTAATGGGACTAATACAAAACAGTACATACTTCCTTAAGATCAAACATTTGATCAAATTTTCCGCCACAGAACTCATGGCCAATTAAAATCAGAAGGTGTGAGGCAGCATTTATGCTAAATGAATGTAAAAATTACTGAATAGTTAATAATAATAAAAAATAAAAACATTCTAAAAGTTTATGTTTCCTTACATATTTTTTAACATTATGTGGAAAACAGCTATTACCTGGAAGTCAACAAAATCCAGCTTCCACTGAGTGGAGTTTACAGGGGCTAGCAGGGCGTCTCCGACCGACTGGCAGTGGAAAGAATACTCTGCAGGCGCGTAGATCCCGTGACTCCCAACAAAAGACGCGGTCTGACCAGATGAACGCACCTGCATCTGAACAGAGTCCAGGGTGAACCAGTTTCGAGCAGAAACTGGATAGAACCGCTGACTCATTGTAAACCTGCCAATTAGCAGGAGAAGAAAAGAAAGTTACTCGAAAATGTATTGAGAAATGATGAATTGATTTCAACAAATGAAAACAGTATCAAGATTATCTTTGTATAGAAATCTGAAAAGTTTATAGTTTCAGAAACTATGGGGAAATATCAGTCATTTTAATTGATGCATTTATTTATTCACCTGGTATGGATCAATATTAAAAAAGCTTTCTTGCATTTTCACAGAGAAAAGTTACAAAACATTTTCTAAAAAAAAAATTCTTACCAAGTTTCTGGCATTTAGCAAACAGAAATAAATTTGGTAATTCTAACTAAGGTAAAAGAAGAAAAGTTCAGTCTGATTTAACTACAGACACTGAGAAAAAATATTTTGTGTCTTTTTTAGTGCGTGTAAATATCTGACTTAAACTGTATAATAACTATAAAAAACTTTAATAATAAAAACTCCTACAATGTCTCATTATTATTGTTTTGTATTTTGTTTGTATAAATAAAATATTATTGGACTGTATTGGATGAAGCACTGTAGTTTGAAAAACAAAAAACAACTAAAAAAGGTACAGCAGTTAAAAGACAAAATATAGTTTTACAATATATTATGTCTACTAATCTAATCAGGTTTAAACTCTATATTAAATACATGCAGCCTTATTTTTCCATACAGCTTTAAAAAGTTATTTTTAGACGGTTACTTTCTAAATACTTTCCATATTTCAGACTTTAGAAAAGTCAACCGATGACTGTCGTTCAAAACATTACTCAAATAAGATTAAAGTTTTTAGCGTGCAGCTTGTTGTCTTACCTCAGAGTGTAGTTCACAAAGGTGAGCACAAGCCTACAGATGGGGGAAAAGCAATTAAATAACTTTATAATCTATAATATAAAACCAATCATCTTTAAACTGAAAACCGCTGTCTTACTCTGAAGTAGTGTTGCTACACATGGATCCATTCGTTGTTGCGTTTTCTATAGGAAGGTCGATACGGTCCTGAGGGCTTGGGGGCGTGACGGAGAGACTCTGAGCCCACAGCATAATGCAGGGAAGTCCGGCCGTATTATTAAATATTATAGGCTCTTTAACATCAGCTGCAGAGGCTTGTAACAAGGTCCGGCCCACTTGCTGGTTTAATGAAGATGAAATTGAAATCGCCTAAAAATTTGAACAAAGTTCAGTGAGTAACTTGTACAAAAAAATCCAGAGCATGTCCAAACTTTAACCATTTATGTTTCTGACAACTGAGAGATCTTACTTGTGATGGCTGCAGCCCTGTGTACACTGCAGTGTACGAAACATCTTTGGCCTTCAGGGAACTCAGAACTTTCCCTATAATCTCATCTGGTGACAAAAAAAATTTGTTATATCCATTATGCTGAAATCAATCCCTAATTCTGTACTTAAACAGATAACCAGTATTTTAAACATACCATTGTTGGAGAGGACTTCCTTGCAAGATTTGAGTGAGCTGCAATACAATAAAGAATTGGTAAATCTGCTCACATTTTACAAATGTGAGCAAATCTATCAATGTCCTGCTGATGTTGAAAAAACACAATTTTGAAATTAAATTTAAATAAGCTTGTTCATACAATAAGTCATTAAAAATTATACAACAGTGGATGTAAAAGTTTTATGAAATGTATCCATGTTTCAGCAATCATGATCTATCAGAAGGAATGTCTGCGTTTTATTCAGGCACTGGGGAGACAGGCAATAAGCAATAAATCAACTAATCGCATGACAAATTAAAATAAGCTCAATAATTTCCATTTGCATGATTTATCATTTATCTCTTTTTACCAAAAACTGGATGACAAATGTCTTCAACTTGCCCTTCTTTTAAAGGACAATTTTGTTTACGAAGTCTTCATAATTCATTTTATTTGTCATTTCTGTTGTTTTAGTTTATTTATTTTCAATATTCAAAACGTCATAAACAGTTCCAGTCATAAACATTCATCAGAATTTAATGCCAACTGATCTTTGAGAATGTGTTCTTGCATTATTATACCATTACTTGAAAATGGCCTCAAAACAACAATATTGTCATTTATCGTAATAACTTCTTTAACGGTTTATCGTCTAGAAAAATTATTGTGACAGATTTTAATTTGTGGCATTTTGGGGAAATTGTAGTCAGATTTCACAGAAGAGCTGTGGATTCAACACACTCAAAAGACAACCTTATATGAACCATCACTTCCTGTCTTCTTCTTCATCGTTTCCCTTACATCTAATTCCGATACGGCTAAAAAAACCACCTCATCCTACTACAAAACTTTTTTTATTGAAAAACTTCAGTTTTCTCTAAACTGAAGTTTCTATTAAGAGAATTTATTTTCACAATTTCAATTTGCGCATTTTTATGGTTAATAGGAACGCAGCTGGTGATTACAAATGGAAATTCACAGAAAAACAAAAGAATCTCACTCGCAACCGTAAGGCAGATTGATGATCAGTAAATTGCTGATCGATGTGTTGAGGCTCAGGTGAGACAGAGTGTCTGGATCGACCAGCAGGGGGGCAGCGCCGAGTTTCTGCTGGAGCAGGGTGGGGATGGCAGACTCTCCTGTCCACTCCAGAGCAGGAAAATTCACTGATGAGGAAGCGGACTGGAGTGCAGCCTGTCAAAAAGTGATTGGAAAGAGTTTTAATATTATGCAGGTTAGTTACCAGCTCATAATTAGTGCCCAAAATAAACCCACCTCAAGGTTCCTAAAGACACTTTCCTGCTTGTTTCCAAACACTCCACCAAACAGGGTGAAGTCATCTTTGCTTAACTAAACATATAAATAAACATATTTAGTTAAAAACAAGCAACAAAATGATCAAAATGAGTTAAGTAAGAATCAACACAATAACCAAAGTGCAAAAAGCCCAGAACAATGAAAGCAGGAACCGTGCAAAGGGAAGTACAGTAAAAGCTCAGAGTCACGCCAGAATGAGAAGTCTGTTCCAGAGTCTCCTGATTCAGTAAGACTGGCGCTTTTTGTTTAACATTTACTGCAGAGAAGGAGGCTGGGTTTTAATTTACCCACTTGTTGATTTGTACAAAAAAGGTTCTGTGTGCCATGGGATGTCTCAAAACGCCAGGAAGTCCAATAATAATACCCTCTTTGATAACTGATGGTTTAAAATAACAATTATATATATACAAAATATACATGACATTTGTGCTTTTTTATTACAAATTATCTCCATTGTTTGTCTTTAAGTACTAACAGAAATAAAAATGATATTTAGTGAATGCCAATCTGTCTTAATAGGGGAAGGATGTTAGCCTCAGCTAACTTGTGTTAGCAAAAGCTAACTAATGTGTGCGATGCTCTGACCTTGTCCTGCAGGAACAGGATCACAGTGTTGGAGCCAGAGCCAAACACAGGCGTGAGGTAGGCGGCCAGCTCCTCCATGGATGTTATGTGTCCGGCCGGTGGAGAGGTCAAAGATGGCAAACTGACAATGACAACAACAGAAGCTAAATGCTAATTTTTCAACTTAGTTGCTAAAACATTAAGAACAGTCATCACAGCAATTTACAGGTTTATCCATGAGTCAATACATTTTCAATTAAAGTATTTTCATGAGTCTGTTAGACGTGTCTGCTGTCACAAAATAAATAAATTAATTTACTTATTTGCAGCGTCTATTTGTGATCAAATCACATGAGAGATGATTAAGCTAACACCTGAAATGTCCTTTTTATTTCTTATTCCAGATTTTAGCTTTGAGGAATTCAGATGATAATTTAAACAAATACACAATGTAATTTCTTAATTTTGTTTGGTTCATTAATAACCAGTACCTATATGCTAAATAAGCCACTGATTTGATACACGAGCACCCAAAAATAAAATCAGGTTTTAGTTTTTAACAATAATGTTTAGCAACATTAATGCAAAGCCTTTTTGTATCAAGGCAGATTATTCTTTATTACTGTTTTTAATTGTATAAATGTCATTTTACTCTTTAAAAAAAAGGTAACACTCAGGCTAAATAAAGGGATTGCAAAATGCAAGTACATTACGTCTATATTACTTACTAAAATCACATATAATTCAACAAAGGTCATAAGCTGAATGTTTCATGGCAATTTCTAAAAAATATACGTATAAAAGTGAACTTCTTTGTACATTTTGGTCACAGTATTTGAAAGGCTTTAATGATCCAAAATTGTATATTTTTAACCTAAACTCAACATCATAGCATCAATTAAAAGCTAGTTTAGTGTTCTCTCAGACGAAACAGTTTGCTTTGAAATGCAACTCTTTAGAAAATGTTGCTAACATTCCTAATAATGCCAGCTAATCAGCTCGATTATTGAGCCTCTTGTCATGTCATTGACCCACAATCACACAAAACACAATTTGCAGCTTTCAGAAAAATATGTGTATATTTTTACATCGGAAATTTAAGTTTTATTATTAGTTATGCTGGACATTTGTTTATGAAAATAAATACAACACTCTATATTTAATAACGCCCACAGATGCATTGTCGAATAAACTCTTTATAGTTTCTTTAAAAAAAACAAAAAAACAACTAAGAATACAGAAAAAAATCCATCTTTTCTTCAGGTTTGTGTTGTTTTAGAAATTCTAGACATTAAAAAGCTACGTAGCTACTTGTGTTAGCTTTAGCATGCAAGACCAGACTTCAAACGAGTCTTGCTACGTAAATTTAAAAACGAAAAAGAAAATTCAATACCTTTTGGTAGACCACATAAGAAGTGGCACTTGTGCCGTGCTGCTCCCTGAAGCTAAAAAGGCGGCGAAAAAGAATATAAAAGCCATTATTGATCCTTTACTGAAGTTCCTGGGTTCCGCCATTTTCGTTCTTCTTTCCGCACTGCCGCGCGTCACGTGACTCTAACCAGCTGACAGTCATGTGAGCAGATCCAAAGAAAGAACTTCCTGCTTCTTTCATTCAACCGGAGCAGCTCAACACTCACTCCCAGTGCAGCGGAAGGCTGCAGCCCTTACCATTTTGTTCTGTTTTAGTTGAAATTAAAGCTTAAGGAAGGTTTTAATTTACACAACCTGGTATCGCTGAACATATTAGCTCTCTTCCCGCCTGCTTTAATGTTAAAAATACATCATAATGTTGCAATCTGTAATAAAACACCTGCTATTGTTCTTAATAACGCTTGAAAATGGGTTTAAAGTGCGCTGACTAAAAAGTGAGGGTTCACCTGGCAGCTGTCCATGGTGCTGACACTACCTAAAATCATGACAATTTACCACCACAGCTTTTATATGCCTAGATGTTCACACATAGCGATATAAAATTCTGAAAACAAATACTACGAAGAAAGTAACTGCATATACAAGTAAAACTATATAATGCCTTTTGTTATATTTATAAAGCCCAACGTGTTTTCAGTCTGAAAAACCAACTCCCATCCACCCAGCTGTGGCGGCGGAGGGATACCACTGCGTGCATCCACGCAGGCAACGCTGGACCTACAACTGGGAAGGAAGGATGGAAAATACTCAGAAACAAGCTTTGCTCCCAGGATAAACTGGTAAAATCTGAACAGAAATGTTGAACTAAACTTTAGGTGTGAAGAAGGCAACTCAAAGTGGGGTTTCACTCTGGCCCCATTGTGTTGTTAGGTGGGAAGAAGCATAGGCATAGAAGGGTAGACGCCGCATAAGCATCCGGATTGTGCATCAACGTCGCCGCCATATTGGGGGTGTCATTTATAGGGAGATTTACCCAAAAAGATTATAGAAAGGATTTTACATGGAACTGTTTGTAATAATGAATGAAGAAAATAATATTAATAGTAATGATAACAAATCTAATTATTTTATATACAAAAAATTTGGAGAGAAGATGTGGAAAAATGTTTAAATATTACACATTTTACATACGATTTCTATGATCGTTGTAGAATTATTTTATTATATTTAACATCAGATTTAAAAAGTCAGAATATATAACTTGATAAAAAAAAATTCTACCACAGAACCAGAGGTGAACAGAGTAACCAGAAATTATACTCAAGTAAGAGTAAAAGTAGCCATCCAAGAAATACTCAAGAAAGAGTCAAAAAGTATTTGGTAAAAAGTCTATTCAAGTACTCAGTAACTGATGCAATTATCAGTCATTTAATATTTAAAATTGCATAATCAAACCAACCAAAATATAAATTTACGTGGAAATTTTGGTAGTTTAATGACAATAATTCATATAAGTAAAAAAAAAATCAAATCAGGCAAAGTAACAATTTTCCAAATAATTTTCTTTGAAACTTTATCAAAAACCTGCAAGTGTGTGTTTGATGAATTTTTATAAAACATTTTTGTTCTGGGTAGAGAATCCTGAAATTTGACTTGGTTAAGAGTACTAATAAAGTTACTCAAGCAAAAGTACAAAGTACAGCATAGTAAAAAAAATACTTTTTCAAAAATGTTACTCAAGTAAATGTAACTAGTTTTCTATCCAACTCTATAGAACTAGTTGCCAACTAAAATCAGAAGGTATGAGGCAACATTTATGTGAAATGAATGTAATAATTATTGAACAGTAAATAAAAGCAATAAGAAAAACATACAATTCAATGTTTCTTTATATATTTTGTAGCCTTGTCTAATCAGCATTTGGACTATACAAAACATATATTGTACAGAACGTAATTCAGCAAAATCATTTGAAACGTAAATGTTGCTTTCCAAGGCGAATACTCCACTCACAATATGGCGGACGCGCTGACGCATCGTCTGTGCTTCGCTACGTCTATGGGAGGATGGGAGAGAGAGGAGGATGCGCACTATTTCCCGGCGCGCAGTGACATTGTTCTCTATCGCTCCACGGACAGGGCCATCTTTGGTCGTCTCCGCCGGTGACAGTGTGGGCTGTATTCCCCATTGATCATTAATGCCCAATGATTAATAAATAACACGTTCCGCTGAAGAGCCTTTTCAAGCAGCCACGCCTGAGAGAAAACACAGGAATTTTATTTCTCAGCTTTTTTTTGTGGACCCACTGGCATTATTTCCTTCAGCACCCCTTCATTTCCCCAGGCTGAAAAAAAGAGGGCGAGACGGGAGAGGCGGTGATACAACATGGATGAGGAATATGATGTGATCGTTTTGGGCACCGGACTCACAGTGAGTAGAGACAAATAAAAACAGAGTTTGTGAACTTTTTAAATGATTTCCCCCCCTCCACACACAGAGACAGAGATAAGGCCTGCTATCGTCTCTGGAGCGAAAGCCTCAGCTGCAATTGTGCGCTGTGACATCAGATAATTGTGTTTGGATTTGCGCATTAGAAATATCGCTAAATTAAACTACAATTGAGCTTCTCGTCTGTCGCCAAGAAGCCCGCAGATCTCAGAGTCAGCTGGGTGGTTTTTAAATATTTTTTTATTGTTGTTTCGGCTGCAGACTGTGCTCAGTGTTGTGTTACGCCCTGTAGCATCTTTTAGGCGTAACCCTTCAGTGTGTCATGGTTCTCTTTGCATAGACAGGCCTCCATCCTGGGGTTGGCGCAGGCCTGATGGCACAGCTTTTTATTCACGGCTTTACTTTTCCTAAACACGCACTGCGACAGAAACACACCGGCCATCAAGATGTTTCATTTTCACCATGTTTGCAGCTATAGCAGCAAATATTTAGGTAGGTTATTATTGTGTCACACGCCTCTCTAACAGCTGTTTATATAATAGTAATACATTTAATAAAGAAAATAACAAATATTTAAAAAACAATTCAATAAGATGTGATTAGACTTAATTCACTTAATAAACACGGTATCTAAAACATAATTTAACAAGTTATTATTAATATTATTACAACTTTCTCTGGATCATGATGACCTTCAAATCCAATTTAATGTGTTTGTAACTCATTAGTTCAAAAATGTTCAAATAGTTATTTATTGATAGTGATGGTTCTGCTGTAGCAGTCTGTATTACAGTGAATTTGAAGAAGGCTCTGACTGAAGACACTGTTTTTTCCAATATGGTCAGAGTTGTCCATCGTTTCATTTATTTTATGTAAAATCCTTTAAACTTAAGTAAAAAATATGTCTTTCCTTAATTATTTCTAACATATATAAAGACCCAATATATCTTGTTACCTTGTTGGGTTTTTAAAATTTACTTACTAGTTATACAAAGCATGTATCTATCACATAGATACATGCTTTGATTTTTGATCAATTTGAAAATGATCAAATTGATTTCATGATTTTATGAAAAATCCTCTAACCTTAAGTAAAAAATACCCATTTATTAAATCATTTAAAGCATAAATAATTCAACTACCCATTATATCTTCCCTGTAATAACTCCATGGTCAGTTACATTTTTTAGTTATTGACTAGTTATTTTAATAATAATAATAATAATAATAATAATAATAATAATAATAATAATAATAATACTTATTTCCCTATTTACTTATTAATATATATGTTGCTTCTATGTAAAATTTTCAACTTTTTGACAATTTTGAGGTTGGAAATGATCAAAATTGACATAATTTTATTGAGTTTAAAGATGGACGGACGGATATTTTCTAAAGATTTATTTATATATATTTATTATTACCAGACTGCAAGTAGCTCCTAGCCGAACTTCATTTGCAGCCGTTTTTCTAATTGCACCCACCAAAATTATTACAAACTTTGGAGAGTCAAAGAAGAGGGGTGAAGTTTAACGATTAGATTATTAGTTATTGGTCAACAAAAATGTAGGGCAGTCATGAAACACAGTAGAAATGTGTAAAGTAGCAATAAAATAATTAAATGTACATACAACAACTCCTTTTATAAACTTGTCCTGTGCCAGCAGGGTGACTAAACAATTACAAAGTCATTTTATACTTTGGATCGACTCTGATCACATTTACAGTAGATTAAGAGCAGAATATAGAAATTTCTTGTGGTGTGTTTGAAATATTTCGTGGTTAGTGTGAGGCGTCCCATGACAGTCAGCTCCTTTTTGGATGTAAACATTTAGACTGAAACACACAAAATAATGTAGGGGTGAAATTATTAGTTATGGTTATCGTCATTGTTTTTGCACGTTTGAAGATAAATTCTATGATTTATTTTTGATATTGAACATCAAAATGCATTTTTTTATAGAAGCAGTTGTGTTCTGGTTGTGATGGTGCACTTTCTTTAAACCTGTTAGCTATGGTTAGTTGATTTCCGGTTGTTTGTTTTCTGAGTGTTTTCTGGGTGTTTAAATGTTTCATGCAGGAATGCATTCTGTCTGGGATCATGTCTGTGAATGGGAAAAAGGTTCTGCACATGGACAGGAACCCTTACTACGGTGGGGAAAGCTCTTCCATTACACCGCTGGAAGAGGTACGGGGGACAACAAATCATATTTAAAGAATTATTTGATCATATTTTTGTTAATTCCTAAGAGTTGAATGAATTTGCTTTTTCTCTTTCGTGTCCTGCAGCTTTACAAGCGCTTTACTCTCCCTGATAGCCCACCGGAGTCAATGGGCAGAGGAAGGGACTGGAACGTTGATCTCATCCCCAAGTTCCTCATGGCCAATGGTCAGTATCAGCTTAAATGTACTGCATTCAACTTTTCCACATTTTGTCACGTCACAGCCACAAACTTTATAGTTCTTATTGGGATTTCCAACAGAAAGAAGCACAATAATGGTTACGTGAACGTTCATATATTTGAACGGTCCAGTCAAAGTCCAGACCGAAATCCAATTAAGAATGTGAAATTTGATGTGCACAGATGTTCTCCATCCAATTTGTCTGACAGCAAATTATTGTGATATTAAATGGAAATATGTTTAAAGTTGGTAAGGGCACATCCGAAAATACTTCCAACTGTAACTGCAATGAAAAATTGTTCATGAATGTCACATTAATATGTTTTCCTGGACAATAAATTGTCCCAGAAGTTAATAAATTAAACAATAATGTTGTTATTTTGGGGCTATTTTCATGTAATATGATGGTAATGGCATAATAATGCAAGAAGAGATTCTCAAACATCAATAAAATTTCAATTCTAATGAACACTTAACACTGGAACTGAAAAACATTTTAAATATCCAAAATAAACAAAACAACTCAAACAACAAATATAAATATAAAGTGTCTGTAAACAAAATCATCCTTCAAAAAATGGGTTAGTTAAGACCAAAGCACCAGACTGAAGACTTTTATCACCGAGTTTTTGGTAGAAAGAGAAAAACGATAAATCATGCTATTGGAAATTATTGAGCTCGTTTTACTTTATCATATGATTAATTGATTTATTGCTTATTGCGACAGGCCTGTTCATGTCACAGTTTTCAGCTCTTTGATCCATTTGAAAACCATTCTTCACTTACTTCCTATTTCAAAATCATGCGGTGTTTTGTGTTGGTCGTTCTGCTTAAAATCTCATTAAATACGGTGAGGTTTCCTGTTATCCAAGGGATTATATACATTTCAAAGTCATTGCAGAACCTTAGATATCATAAACATAAGATAAAATAAGTTGAAGTAGCTCAAAAGCAACATTTCAGGAAGATATTGGAATTAGATTTGAGTAAATAATTAATTAAAAATTAATTTTAAAAAAGTACTGTTTCCACTAGAAGACTATTGTACTGAAAACAAGACATTTTTCTCATGTTATAAGTGAAATAATCTACCAGTGGAACTAACGTTTTAATCAATATTAAGGAATTATTGCTGAAAAGTTACTTGTGTGCTAATTTTCTTTTATTTCAAGTGTACTGAGATATTTGGAGTTGAAAGTAAGCCAAAAATATTTGGTAAAATTTTGTGTTTTTGCAGTGAAAGATTCAAAGAACGAGTGTGTGTATTTTAGGTCAGCTTGTGAAGATGCTGCTATACACAGAAGTGACTCGGTACCTGGACTTTAAAGTGGTGGAGGGAAGCTTCGTCTACAAAGGAGGAAAAATCTACAAGGTGCCGTCAACCGAGACGGAGGCACTTGCTTCCAGTAAGACTCACAAAACTCCTCGGATACAAATACACAAAGAGCTGCGCTCATGTTTAATAGTTCCTTGTTAAATTTTGAGATGAATCGTCTTATTTTAACGTCTAGATCTGATGGGAATGTTTGAGAAGAGAAGGTTTCGGAAGTTTTTGGTCTTTGTGGCCAATTTCGACGAGAACGACCCCAAGACCTTTGAGGGGGTTGACCCTAAAACCACCACCATGAGGGACGTCTACAAGAAGTTTGACCTGGGCCAGGACGTCATCGACTTTACTGGACACGCCCTGGCCCTCTACCGGACAGATGAGTAAGAGTTGGAAAAAAGAAATTTGAGACAAAAGTACAAATATTTCAGGAATTTAATGTAAAGATTTACTTGATTGTCTTATATCTGCATCCAGCTATCTTGACGTTCCCTGTTTGGAGACGATCAATCGTATCAAACTGTACAGCGAATCTCTGGCGCGTTATGGAAAGAGCCCCTACCTCTACCCGCTGTACGGTCTGGGGGAACTGCCGCAGGGATTTGCCAGGTTTTTAAATCATTTCTCATTAATTAGTCAAAATTTCTGTACAGAGGAGAAAAAGCTTGTTCATCTTTTATTGCATTTGCATAATTTCACTTTTTACATTGGTTTAAAATCAAGCCTTTAGTTTGAGTACATTTATTCGGGAAAGAAACACTGCTATGTAAAGAAGTTATTTTTAACAAATCACCAGTTGCACAGTTATTGTTCCCCTCCTTGCCTGTGGTGGCGCTGCACCAAGAATTACTGAAGGAAACGACATAAAAGCCTCAGAAGGAGAAACTGAACATAACTTCCTCTTTCACGAAATGTAAACAAAACTGGAGTAGCGATTTTACTGGTTGGAGGATTTCTCTTTTGTCGCTGGTAAAAAGACTATGAGCCATTTCTCCAGCTAGCGATACGCTTGCACGTTTGTTTTTGGTGTATTTACCCAGAATGCCGTGTGCTTTAGTCCACTTCCTGCTTTTGGAGCGATCTCCGGTTCTCTTGGCGTTTACAAACGCATTCAAACTGCGCCAACTGAACCGAGACCAATGTTTTTAGGCAAACTAGAGTTCACATTTTTGGTCCCAATCAGAGGTCGATTGCTCATTCACACCTCCCCAAATGAACCGGACTTTTCAGGCAAACGGACCGGAGTTTGACTAAAGCAGATTAAACAAGGCTGGTGGGAGTACAGAGATTGAAGCTTTTGGCTACAAATATTCTAGAAAAAATAATTAATGTGCGGAAAGTACTCAAGATCCATTGTTAGATATAACAGAGGCTATTTGATACAATGGGACTTTTTTTTTTTTATTTCAGCAGTTCTGAAAACTTTGTTCTCACAACTTTGTTCTTACTGAAAATACTGAAAATAGCTTCTTTAACTCATTAGTTATTCAAAATATTTGGCCAATCAACACAGAAATGGTTACCTAGAAAAATAATCAGATTTCATGTCTGAGCTACTTAGTCCTTTTCAATCCTATAGAAAACCAATGAAATATAATTTTGTTGGAAACAGTTAACTTAACTTTTTCTTTATAAATGAATGTACCCAGATCGAAGGATGCGTGAAATTATGCTTCTGCAGTAACATAGGAATTGTTTTAATTTATGTCTGTAAACAACAATAAAAGTGGGAAATATATATATATATATATATATATATATATATATATAAAACAAAACTCCATTTAATCTGATTTAATTCGTCTGTTAGGCTGAGCGCAATCTACGGAGGAACCTACATGCTGAACAAGCCTGTAGATGAGATCGTAATGGATGGTGGCAAAGTGATTGGAGTGAAGTCAGAAGGCGAGGTATGACAGCTGTGATATGTTATTATTTATGTAATAATAATAAGTGTCTTTAAACATGCTGGACGAATTTCTCTCCTGCTGCAGGTGGCTCGGTGCAAGCAGCTCATCTGTGACCCCAGCTACATCCCGGACCGCGTTCGTAAGGCGGGCCAGGTGATCCGTGTCATCTGCATCCTGAGCCATCCAATCAAGAACACCAACGACGCCAACTCCTGCCAGATCATCATCCCTCAGAATCAGGTCAACCGCAACTCTGGTGAGCATTTTTCAGCTGCAGGACCTGATTACGTTTACATATTTAGCAGAAACCGATTCTTTGATGTCATCTTAAAAATATAGCTAAAACTCTGTAATGTTGCATTATGTAATAATGTAAGAAAGTCAAGTTTTAAAATGTATTAAAACATCAGTAAAACCGCATTATGTAATAATAGACGCAAAATGTGATGAAACGCATTTTGGATTGTTTTGCCTTGAGCAACATGTAGATTAATACCAAGGGTTCTGTCTGAGTTTGAAAAGGCGACTCAATGACCAAAAGTTTGGCATTTATTGACCAAAGTTTCAATTTTTCATTATACAGATCTTTATTAGCAGATCAGTATAAAAACCTCAGAAGAAGAACTAGCATAAACACAGTTTGTGATCGTTTATTACATTATCATTTCCAAAAAAGAGCTACCTACACATTTTGTAATAATTGGTGGAAAATATAGTAATGTTACATATGTGACAAAGTATTGCATAATGCGTACAAGAATTTTTTTATATTTTGCATAAAAACATTGTATCACATTTTAAGTCTGATTTTATTACATTTATACATATTGTGGCATTACAAGATCTCTGTCATGCATTTGGTTTATCTCTTAATTTGCTGCCTAGTATTAAACAGACCTGATAGTTAACTCCGAACATGTAATTTTCTTTATCAGCAGATCTGCTCGACAACTTGACACATTAATTTGCTCTCCTGTCACAATTTAGCTACTTAGCTAACAGCATTACTAATACATTATGTTTCAAACATGAAACAGACTTGAACTTATTTCAAGCTATACTCAATGTAATCAGCCAAAATGGAGCCACCTTGTTAAAAAAGTCTGAGTTTGGGATAATATGTGAATCTTTAAGTGGACAAATGACCTAAAGCAGTTCTAAAGGATTCTGATTGACTTTTTTTTTTTTTTTTAAATGACCAGACATCTACGTCTGCATGATCTCTTACGCTCACAACGTGGCGGCCCAGGGGAAGTACATAGCCATCGTCAGCACCACAGTGGAGACCAGCGAACCCGAGGCTGAGATCGAACCGGCCTTGGAGCTCCTGGAGCCCATCGATCAAAAGTCAGTGACGTCTGTCGACACTTTGTGCTTTTATGCTTTAACAGCCTGGCATCTGTAGAAAATTTTATGATAATATTTACTCTTTCTTTTTCCTCAGGTTTGTGGCTATTAGTGACCTTTATGAGCCCACAGACGACGGCACTGAGAGCCAGGTAAGGTTATTTCCCTCTTATATGTTGTTTGTGGTTAATATGCTAATTAAACAAAAGCTTTTTGTTGTGAAATCTTCAACATTCATGTGTTTATGTTCAAACTGTTGCATTTCTTTCATGTCTTAGTGAATATTCTCTTTGGGGATTCTAATGAGGATGTATTCTGTAAATTTCACATTTTGCACATTTTTGTACTTCCATTTGGGTTTCTATGGCTTCTAAAAACAGCCTAAGTGCTAAGTTAATGTTTTTTGGTGTCTGGAAAATGATCTGTTTCAAAAACCTTTGGAATGTAACGTCACAAATCAGCAAGCACTGCCCGTTACCTAGCAACCTCAACGGAACCCAACCCGTGACCTAGCAACCCAAGCAGATTTTCAGTCAGTTGGTTTTACCACTATATGCACTGTACAATGGCTACTGGAAAAGACAAGTGTTCTGTTGCTGGCTTATCATTCAGAAGCTACTTGTTGCATTCTTGTTGGTTGTGCTGTAAGCTCTACTAATGCTTTTCCATGTATAATTGTGCGTCTCATTATCGAAAAATGGTTTTGCGCAATAAATTAGATAAACATGTTTTGTATATCGCGCAGACCTCTTCAATGAAGCACAATAGGTCACTTTTAAACTAAAAGGGATCAGATATTTTGCATTGCAGACTTCTGCAACAGCATAATGTATTTCCACTGCTAGCTGAGCAGTGTGCTGGAGTTTCCCCTTTTTTTCTAATATTTTATCATGCAAATGATTTCAAAAGCAAAAGTAAAAATGCAAAACAAAACTGCTTGTTAGACACAGGATTTTGTCAAAACTGCTTTCAGCTCCAAACATAGCTGCTGCCTCAGTCTCAGCAGCTATGTTAGCACAGTGCTAAGCTAGTGCTGCGTTAGCACCAGGTCATTTGCTTAAGCTGCTTAAGCATTGTTTCTTAATGTTTTTGATGTGTTAGTGTGTCTACAAACACTCTTTATGCAGGTCTAAATGTGAACAAATAAAGCATGGTTTTGTAAAATATCAAGTAGTAATATATATATATATATATATATAATGTGTTATTGGGCAATGTGATTTTCTTTTTAACCATCATGTTTTCCTTCATAGGGCTCATTTATTAATTTTTTCAGTACATATAAATATTAAATTCTATCCAGTGTATTAGTATCCCCAACTAATCAAATTATTATTAGCTCAAATAAAGAGAAAATAGGCCTGGATGTCCTGGGCTGATTAAAGTACTTGTTAATAAATCAATAACAATATATATCGTTATAGACATGTGATCAAGTAAAATTAACTAGTTACTACCCAACTCTGTATATAAACATAATTAAACAACAAATAAATTTAAGATTTAAAAGATTTAAGGGATAATTTTTTTTTCTCATCTTCTCTCCAAGTTTCTGAGGCCCCCACAGTGGGCACTGCCCGTTACCTAGCAACCCCAGCAAAGCCCAGGCCGTTACCTAGCAACCCAACTGAAGTAAATGCAACTAGTTACTGCCCAACTCTAGCAATGACTACTTTGTAGAAACAGATTTTTTTGTGTTATATGAGATCTATGCACCGTATCTTGCTGCTTTGTCACTTTCTACCTTAAAAAGTACAATAGTTTTATTTGAAATTTAAAAGAAATGCTGTCAGAAATTTGTAAAGAAAAAAATAAAAATCACAACCATTTTTGAAAATCAGAGATAAAATGATAGATAAATTGTCGTCGATTCTCACTGTTTTCTTCCAGGTCTTCGCCTCGAGGTCCTACGATGCCACGACTCACTTCGAGACCACTTGCAACGACATCAAGGACATCTACAAGCGCATGACTGGGACCGACTTTGACTTTGAGAACATGAAGCGCAAACAGAACGACGTGTTTGGGGAGGACGAGCAGTGAGGGCGGTCTGAGGGATTCCTGGGGGCAGAAAAAAGAAGCGAAGGCGGAAAAGGAGCCGAGAGACGGCGTCTGCCTCCATTTCTTTTCTCTTCCTCCCTCCCTCCACTCTCAATGAAATTCGCTCACAAACAAAAACACATACATGCTTTTCAAACACTCCCTTCCTCTGACACAGAAAAGCAGGGTTGAGTAGGTCTTTCTTTCAGTTGTGAAATATACAGTATAGTCATAACTTTAGCTTCGTCATTAGGGGTGAGTTTTTGACTTGTTGCAGATTTTCAGAACATTTCAGACTGTTTTTGTCCGTCATTCTCATATCAGGCTTTAGCTGTTTGGCAGGTCTGAGCTTGACGTAAAATCCTCTCACAGGGTCACCTCCAGTTGGCATGCATGCGTCTTTTACACAGTAGTTATTGTACATAGACTGGATCAACTCAGCGGTTTAAAGACCCGACCGCTCCCATCAACCCTGCTTTCACTCCCCGTCTTTTACTTGCGTGACTTAAAAACAGACGCCGCTCCTTTGTTGGCGAAAACTTAAATGTGATCCAAACAGGCATATAAATGGGCTGCTCTGTCAACTGGTAGTGCTCACTTTTGCAACGCTGTTGTGTTCTCAGTGCAAGCAGGAAAGTTAATCAGTGGCTATACCTGTCACCCTCCAACACCTCTACATAAAAAAATTAAAAAAAAACAAAAAAACACTTTTCTTTGTCTCAGTTATGTAACAACAGTTTTGAAACTGAATAGTTTACTTTCTAACTTGTTAAATTATTAAAGAGTTTATTTCTATATAATGGGTGCACATTTCACTGGCTGAAGTTATGAAGTTTACAGAGCAGTGGTAGAAACTGTGGTCTTCAAGTTGAACTTAAAAACAAAGGGAATTCGTGGAAAACAAAGACCAGACGTTGGTTGGTGAGTCTTTTTCGGGGGAATGGCCTTCGAAGAAGTGAAAGAGGAATAGATTGGAATGTGGCATGGAGGAAAGACTGAATGTTGGGAATGTTGTCGGGTTTCTTCGCAGGGTCTTAAAGATGAAGACTGAAATTTCAGCTCTAGGTGGAACCACCCCGTCTTATCTCGGTTGTTTGACCCCTTGTGTTTGACTTCGTTCCCTTTCTAGATGTGAGGTGGAAGGAGGACTTTGTAGCGTAGATGCAGTCACACGTGCGGCCCATTCTGAACGAACCGAGTTGCTTTTGTTTAGCCTTACCGTCCCGTCTGTCTGCGATGCATGGACTCCTTCAGAAAAATCGACTGCTTTGTTTTAACTCAGAACATTGTTGCAGGTTAGTCTTGTGCCAAAATTGGTCTTTTCTGTTATTGGCGACGATTAAAGTTCACATCAGCAGAGAGTGCAGAGTTGGAGGACAATTGTTTTGTTTCATACCAGTTTAAGGGTTTTATCATACAACTAAAACAGACACAGGAAACAGACAGATTGCTGCTGTCATTTGCTACAAAAGCGGCTTCATCTCAATTTACCACCCACCACCTAATCTCATGTCTGTGTTTTATCCTTACAGTCTATTTATTTAAATTCTTCTTGCTGACGTCAAATGCTGACTCATTTCAAAATTGTCTTGTTGCTCTAATTTGTTTGTTTATTTGCTGTGTCATATGTTATGTTTACCTTATTAAGTGATCATTCCATGATTTAATGTTACATCTATAGCGTTTCTCTGACATGTTTTGGTGGAAGGAAAACTCAACCTTAGCCTTGAATTCACACTGTGCACCGTTTGGCTTCATGTGTGAATCGTTACCTGAAGAAAACTGGAATA
Organism: Xiphophorus maculatus; assembly: GCF_002775205.1. Classification (NCBI taxonomy): domain Eukaryota; kingdom Metazoa; phylum Chordata; class Actinopteri; order Cyprinodontiformes; family Poeciliidae; genus Xiphophorus; species Xiphophorus maculatus. Next base: position 28,329,596 of record NC_036443.1, read on the forward strand.
TTGTTTACCTGTTGTTCCCTCTTTCTCTCCTCATCATCCTCTCCTTTTTTATTTACCGAGAACAGAAGCCTTGTGTGGTGTTGCTGTTTTTATTTTCATCCAGTATGGCCTTTGAAAACCACTATCAACAACATCCCTCGAAAATTGACAAAAGAAATAGTCCAGGCTGAGTAGTAGAAAACTTACTGTCCTTGTTTGATCACTAGTATGTGAACAATACCTAACGTCTTGTGTAACAAATAAAACCAATTAAACTATGAAATGAAATGATAGAAAAATAAAAAGCACATGGCAAACCTGGAAAAACTGCCTCAAATGTCTTTTTCATTTTCTGGGAATAATATAATTTCACATACATACAGAGTGATGCTTTTTTAAAAATTACATATGATTTAGACAAAGTAATACTACGGCGTATTAGGACCATTGTAGATAAAAAATGGAGTCTATTTCTGACTAACCCCCCTCCCCCAAAAAATTTTAAGAGTAAACTCAGAAACTTTTCCTAAAAAAACAAGGAAATTTCTATTGAAAAGTGGAAAAATTGCTAGAAAAAAAAAAAAATTTGAGGGGTTAATCTCAGAAATTTTCTTGAAAAAAAAAAGATCAGAATTTCAAAAATCTAAAGATTTTCAACTTGGAAATTTTTAGAGTTGCAAAAGTGGAAATTTCTGAGTTTTTTTTTTCTAGCGCATTTTTGACTTTTTTTTTTTTTAATTTCTGAGATTTTTCTCAAAATTTCTGGACTGCTAGCAAATTTCCAACTTTACAAACTCAGACATTTTCTTTTGTTTTCTAGAAAATTTCTGAAACTTTTTTAGCAAATTTTTGACTTAAAACTCGTTTTTTGTTTCACAAAAATATCTCAGATTAATCTAAAAAATTTGAGTTTTTTCTGGCAAATTTTCAACTTTTCAAACTCTATTAGCTAGAAAATGTTTTAGCAGAAATGTACTTCATTTTTTTCTGTCTCCAATAGACCTATTGTGCCATTGTAAAAGAACGACATATAAGATCATTCCAATAAATAACTTTCAAAGCGGCAGCATAAATAGATGATCTGTTGTTGCCATGCGACTAGAAGCACATCGAGTCTCTGTGACAGACACAAAACGAATCCAGGGAGAGGTAAAGAGCCTCTGTTCAGTTCTGTATTTGAGTAACTGTAGATTTTAACTATTATTTTCCTAACTTCTTCTTTCTGCCTCCAAGCTGCACCACCCAGTTCTTCCTGTTTCACAACCGCCTCTGTGTCTGTCGTTCTTATCCAGCAGACTCTCAGTCAGCTTCGTCCTTTGTGTGGGTCCTGGTACCTGAGCCGTGCTGTGGGCAAGCAACAGGTGGAGCTGAGTTGGATATGTAGCCCAACTCAGCTTGGGTTACATATTGTTCACCACGTAACTCTCGTAGGAGTGACCCAGCAGTCTCTCGATCTCCACCTTGGGAACCACCCAGCATTTGCCCAGGTGGCGTTTTTGCACCGAGTCTTTCACCGTCTTGTCCTGTAAAGTCACGTCCATCTGCTGCGCTGCCCACCTCAACATTCCCCTCGCTTGAACCCTGTCTTTGTTTTTGGGGTGATGATCGGTCGTCACAGTTACAGTCATGTCAGAGTGCTGAAACTGGCCTGCAGGCAGATAAAGAGGAGCAATAATTAACTATAACTACATTTCCTCGCCATAAAATTATAATCCAGGGTTTTAAGTAACAGTGAATTTAACAGAGGGTTTCTGCAAAGTCTTAAAAAGCCATAACTTTAATAAATTTTATTTTTAGACCTATTAAAATCTTACAAATGCTCAGAATTTCAATGCTTTTGTCCTCAAAAAATGTGCCAGTGGCGTATATGTTCTGGGATTTGTTCTAGCAAACTGGTTGACAAAAGACAAGTCAAATAAAAAAGTCCTTGTTAATTTACTCTCTATCAGTTTCTTCATCATGTTAAGTAAGTTTTTATTTTTCATAACTCACACAGGTTTTTGCAGTGGAGTATTAGGGCCAGGCAAAGAAAAATAAAATAAATAAGTACAATTATCAGAATAAAGTCCGAACATTATGACTTTAGTCTAGTAATACTACAATTTTATTCTCGTAAAATTATGATGTTATTCTCATATTATTACAACTTTATTCTCATTATTCCGACTTTATTTTTTCAATGCTACAACTTTATTCTTGTATTACTACTGCAACTTTATGCAGGCAATCTGCATAAAGTTTGAACAAAATCTAAATATTATGACTTTATTCTTATGTTATTACGACTTTATTCTTGTAACATTATGACTTTATTCTCATGTTATTATGACTTTATTTAGGTAGTGATAGGACTTTATTCTCATATTTGTCTGTTTTTAATTAACCTGGCCCAAATTTCATTCATAAGACATTTTTCTCTTGTTGTAAGTGAAATATTCTACCAGTGGAACAGGTTCTGACCTAAAATACTTGGTAAGATTTTGTGTTTTTGTAGTGAAAATTAGTTGGTTAATCCTGGATGTGTTCCTGACCAGATATTCTTCACCAAGAAGCAATAAGGTTACTAAAACCAAAGACTCTGCAACTCAACACACTTGATACAAGGTACGATTTTAAGATCTCCTACTTTAAGACAAAAACGTCCGACAGCTTACCCAGAAGGCCTTGGGTCGACCTTGACAGCCCTCTTCCATCTGTGATGTAAAAGCCCAGGTGAGCCATCTGCAGGTAGTTGGGGTGTTTGTAGTGATGGAACAGCACCAGGAAGTGCACACCTTTCGCCAGCTCGATCCAGCAGCTCTGATGGTTGTCCACAGTCACAGTCACGCCCTGCCTGGTCACAGATCCCTGCTGATTGGTGGGGAGGATCTCCCGTCCTTCTCCATCCACTACCACCCCATCCAGCGTCAAGGTGATCATGATGTCAGCCGAACTGCCAGCTGGTAGTGAGATGGTGAGCCGGTCGAAGTACGTTCGAGAACGGCCTTCTGCTCCAGGCTTTGGGGGAGCCCCCATCAGGTGACCGTCCACAATGATACCTGGAAGAGCAAGGTATCACTCTGTTAAAATATGCTTACGTGGTTTAATGAAAAATCTGCAGAATCTACAAATTTTACTCGATTAATCGTTAGAATAATCAAATGTTAGCAATTAAATCGAATGCTTACCTCGCTCTGGATCCTCCAGAAGTCTGAGAACGTCATTGGCTCTGCCGTCCACAGTGAAACACAGATCCTGGTGCAACTTTGGAAGTTGGACCACAAAATGAGGATCTCCATCCACTACAACAGAGAATCCAGCAGCTAAATAAAGCCAGACATCACAACTTTGTGATTTAAAATAATAAATGAATCCTGACCTGATGAGGAGAAGAGCCTCACAGAGTTGAGTCTGGATTGAGGTTCTAAAAGGACAAGACATTCAGCTAAAGGACAGTCCTCCTCACTCCCAAGCACTGAAACCAATGACAGGACTAGACATGTATTGCAGAGAACAACACTACTACGAATTACACTCCCCTTCGAAATACTCACCAAATGAATCACTGCTGTCATCCCCTGAGAAAACACGGGAACAATTTTAACGTAAAACATCAGATGCTTATTTTGTTTTACCGAATCAAAGAAAAACTGACTTACAGGTGTCGTAGCTGATATCGTAGTCATAATTATATGTTGCATCATAATCTGGCAAAGAGAAGGAGTCATTAAAATTTTTTTAAAAATCACTTTTATTGCTTATGTGAAGAGATTTTGTTTTAATGAAGAGTTGTTACCCTTACCTGTAACAAGATTCAGATCTATTCAAAAGGAAAACAGCAAAAATGTGTTAAATTCTCAATCCCAAGCAGGTTTTCCAAATTAGAAATAGGTTTATAAAACCTGAGTGAAGTTGGCTTCCCCTCCTCCTTCAAATTAAACATATTGATTTGCATTGTGTTTGTGCCGCTCTCATTTTAAAGATATTAATAAATGTTTCCAGATGTCATCAGAGATCAACGAGCCCAGCTATATTTACAAAATAAAAAAATACGGTGTCAATCAACTGTGCTACATTTATGCAGCAATTTTTTATTACAATTTTAAGATTTTAATATAAACATTATACAGCTACAGTTTTGGAAGCACAGTTGATAGATGCTGACCTTTGATGACCCCCTAAAACATTTATTAATACCTTTAAAATAATAGCGGCACAAACAAAATGCAGCATAAATGTTTTACACCAATTTTGTCTGACTAGAAGACAGCAGGAGGAGCCAACTTCCCTCAGGTGATGAACAACAAAATAAAAATAAGATAGATTAGGAGGCAAATGAAATGTACCTTCTTCACTTTGAATGGAGGCAGAGACATCTAGGGAAGAAAGACAGAGGATTTATTTTTAATTAAAATATGAAAACCAGCACTCACTCCATCCATTCATTCATAATGATTGTTTGATTTGATTGAATTTCATTTTTGTCGGGATGCCAGAAAAACGGCAAACAGTAGCAGAGTTTCCATTACCAATGTTCGCAAAACTGCCAGTAGTCCGCTAATGTCGAAAAAACACAATTTCTCCAATTGCGGTGTTTTCATTAAATAAGAAACACAATTAAAATCATACGGGCGAATATGTTTGCGCCAGTGGCATCATCTGGTTTTTGATCAGCGTTTCTGAGTTGTCTTTTTTTTTTTTATTGCCGTGTTTCCGTTATTATCAAAATGTTAAGTCGTTGACATGGTCAACGGAAACGCAGCTACTGTGTTACTTACCCAGAAGTCCAGCTGCTTCCCACAGTCCTGGTCCATCTGTAACACCGGGCATGGGAGCAAAGGTTCCCAACACCAGGGTGGCAATGCTCAGATTGGTATCAACATCCAGATTTGAGTTGTTGTGTCCAACATCTGGCGGTGAGGCTGGGGTGGGCGAGCGCAGTGTTGCTACAGGAGTAGTTTCGGACTGATGAAGATCTGGGGCAGATCTAGTGCGGTTCTCCACCTCTGAAACTGGCCCTGATGTTTTCCCAGGACTGGTTCTCCTTGTTCCAGGTGCAGGGTCGGTTCTGGATGAAGTGAGGTGTGGTGAAGGGCTGGTATCCAATGTTTGCTTAGCCGTTGACGTTGGGATAGTGGTCGTTTTGCCGGGAGCAGGAGGCTGTGCGGTTTTTAGAGCATTTAGAAGAGAAGTGGATAACTTTGGAGAACGAATGGGTGTTTTTGGATCATCTTGGGAGGCAGCAAGTTTTTTTCCAGAGATTGTTGCTGGGGCAGTTTTGATGGGACTGGAACTTGGGTTTATGGCTGTTTTTTTGGCTGGTGGAGCCTTTGTTTTAGCCAGAGACACTGGCAAAGGCTTAGTTTTCTGTTTATTTGCAGGCTGTTGAGGTGGGTGTAACCTAAGGCTGGGCTTTCTGGGAACTCTAGCGGTTAACATGTCGGTGGGGCGCGCTGTTGTTGTTGCTGTGGTGGTGGTAGTGCCAGTAGTTGTGGGTTTCACTGTGGTCAATGCTGCTTCATCTGCATCTGGCTTTACAACAACCAAAGAAGTGACTGGGGTCACAAAGTTATATTTGAGGGAGAGGTTGGTGGCTTTGTCTGCCAGTAACCTTTGAGTTGCAGGGTCAGTTGCATTGAGTTTGGCCAGTAGTAGCTCTTTGATGGTGAAATATGCCCAGAGACGACGCACAAAGTTGGACACTCCTTCCAACTCTCCTGAACAATTTAGAAAACCTGTGCTCCCATTTTCTTTTGCACTGGAAATAAGCACATTATCTTCCAGGCTTATGTTATGCTTTGAATCAGTTGCTGAGACTGACACCTTTAAGTCTTTGACTCCAGGTTTTACCCTTCCTGCCACAACTAACTCCGAGCCTTGGAAGTAGTTTGGGAACAGGGTATGGGTGACGTCAAACGCCTGATCGTCCATGTAGGAAAGCTGGATGTCTGACAGCAAAGGGTTGGCCACTTCATCATAGAAACCCTTTAGCTGCAAAGCTGCGTCTGCTTCCTCATACACCATCCTGGCCACACCTTGGTTCTCCAAAGCCAGGCGTCTAAGGAGAAGGAAGTCTGCATCATCGCCAAAGGCAATGCCAAAGAGAGTAACTGAGCCCAATGCCTTCTTGGCGTTATTAAGGATGGTGTCACCAGATGTCACTCCAGTGGTTGCTTCACCATCTGTCAGAAAGATAACCAGAGGAACCCGTTGGGATGCAAGGCGGCTGGAGGATCCAGAGGATGAAGGGTTAACAAGCTGGGCAGCAGATAGAAGAGCTGCGTTGATATTTGTCCCTGATATGACAGTAAAGTCAACATAATCAGTTTTATTCGTACAGACAATATACATTTGATGCAAAGGATCAAATTTCAACTCACATCCCTCCGCATTAATTCTCCTCACAAACTCTTTGGCATCTCTCACATTCTGCCGAGTTGCTCGCACTGTTCGACCTTTCTTCCAAGTGTGAACCTTATCTGAGAAGGTGATGATGTTAAAGTGGTCTCCTTCTCTAAGGTCTCCAAGGATGGTATTCATCGCCTGCTTGGTCTACTGACAGAAATCAATGGTGTTATTGACCCACTTTTGTCTTAAACAGAAAAAACAGCAAGTGAAGCTATTTTAGAGAAAGTATTTCATCTTCCAGATGATTTCTCCTCTTTACCTGCTTTATCTTGGTGCCTATCATAGACCCACTGATATCTATGACAAATATAATATCCTTGGGGACCACTGGAAGCCCTCTTGGTGCAAAGTAATGCACAAAGTAGCCATCATACACCTAACGGGCGTGAGAAGTCAAAGATTTAGTGAGATTCAAGTGACTTTGATAAACCAGAAGTAAACGATGCAGCTGACCTGAACATCACCCAAGAGGTCTTTAAGCTCCACATCATACTGAATGATGAAATCTGCATTTAACCCTTTGGAGGATACGCTGGTTTGCTGCAGTACAGTTGGGCTGTAGTAAATTCTAGCACAATTATCGCTCTGCTCAACCTGAGTGGAGGCAGGAGGGCTGGAGTCACCTGAAGGAAGGCAGTGCTTCATCAGGCATATTGATAGATCACCATTAAATGCACAAACAGAAGCAGAAAGTGACAAAGGAATGGGACGAAAATCTTTATCTTGGTCTAATTTTATCTATTTTGCACAAAGAGAGCTTGAATTTTTACCCTCTATAACCGAAAGCTTATTTTTGCAGAAAAAACTTGGAAAGTAGAGATCCGAGCGCTGATGACTGGCAATCTGGGCTCCTAAAGATTTAAACTGTTTGCTCTCAGCAGACAAACTTGGAAAGATTTATTTTCAAACGATTATTGAGTTGTGAGTTCAGGTTGCTAATTCTGACTTTTCCCTCTTTTTTCTCCTTCTTCAGTCTGTTCAGTTATCTACTGTGAAATTAATCCAACAGCTTATGAAACCATGACTTTAAGTCTATCTTATATACATTGTCTGGTTTTACTGACTGTTTTTCTTACTAATATTTCACTTAAAATGCAGTTGTAGAAAGTAATCTATGTTCAACTGATTTAGTTGCTGAGGTTATACACAGGTCTATGCTGAAGTGCATCTCATATAGATTTTAAGTGTTATATTTCAGGGAATAATAAAACAAGATAGTCTTTTCTAGGTGCTAAATTTATTTAATTTCAACCTGAAGTGTACAAAAAACAATGGATTTTTATTATTTGTTAAAGAAAAAGTAAATGTTTTGATTCAGTGGCGCAGTTGGTAGCACTGTTGCCTTGCAGCAAGAAGGTCCTGGGTTCGATTCCCGGCCGGGGTCTTTCTGCATGGAGTTTGCATGTTCTCCCTGTGCATGCGTGGGTTCTCTCCGGGTACTCCGGCTTCCTCCCACAGTCCAAAAACATGACTGTCAGGTAAATTGGTTTCTCTAAATTCTCCCTAGGTGTGAGTGTGTGTGTGCATGGTTGTTTGTCCTGTATGTCTCTGTGTTGCCCTGCGACAGACTGGCGACCTGTCCAGGGTGTACCCCGCCTCTCGCCTGGAACGTAGCTGGAGATGGGCACCAGCAACCCTCCCGACCCCATTAGGGACAAGGGTGAACAGAAAATGGATGGATGGATGGATGGATGGATACACTCAACTGGACTGCTGATTGTCAATTAATTAATCGCATTATAATATATTTAGTATTACTTGGGATGTATATAAAAAGTTTCCTATCTTTTTATGACTGAATTTCCAGAATTTTGGACTTTATTCTCAAACACAGTGGACACTTGGCAACGTACCAGTGATATCAAACTAGTATTCAGAGATTTTTCTGTTTTAAATTATACTTCCTTGTGTCTTACCCTGGGCAGAGTTTGACAGCAGGCGACTCGTCTTCAGAGGAAGAGCTTTGATGAAACTGATCCCCGTTCTTTCATGTATGCTGACGTCCAACGTGAGGTTCTGCACCGGCTGCCCGGTCCTCAGACCCAAACTGAGCTCGTAGCGGCCGAGTCGACGAGGTAACAATTCCTCGTAGATCAGGACGAAAGACATCCGAGTTCCCGACGGTACGCTCACTGCTACACGAAACTTCTCGATTTCCCTTTCTCTGCAATGACAAAACGAATAAGGCAAGTAAAAAGTTCAGGTCGTTTTTAAGAAGTTCTACGAAACCAAAGAGGTAAGGAAAATTTCTTTGCTCACAAGAGGTTTTAAAAAAACTAACTTGGTGGCGACAAGTCCGGCTGTTTTTCCTTGCTTTTTAGCGGCGTCGTAAATTTTCCTGGCTGCCGCTCTTTCCTTCACTTGGGCAACATACACCTTACCATTGGAGGCTCTGGTGGGATAGAGGGAAGAGGAGAAAGAAGCAGTTCTTTGTGTGACATACAGTAGCCAGATTATGTTACCTTTAGTGGACTGAAGTGAGTTTTGAGAGAGATTTACTTTATTTTGACTCTTGTTTTGTAAAGCAAACGTTCATCCCTTACGAGGGTTGGGGTTGAAGGTTTTAAATGGAAAAACAACCTTGAGGAACTTTGATCTTCTCAGGTTGATCTATAAATACTCTCAGTTCTAAAAGACTGAAGATCTATGATGTCATGAGACAGGGTGTCACTTTAAGGTCATGTCTTTTAAGTAAATATTTCTAATGAGCAAAAAAGTGCAACTAAAATAAACTGGGTCGTATTTGACAGAGAGCAGAAATCACATAAGCGGAGAGTGGAAAGTGTGTGTGCCGGGTGTATTTATGCATGTGGCTGGCATAGTAGCTGAGGAAATGACTGAACATCACACAGAACACAGACTTCTTAGTTTCACACACGCAAAAATGCCAAAGAACCAACGTAATACGTCTGCTACACTTATTTCCCTCAAGGTATCTGGAGATAGGGCTGTTTTGGTTTTGTGTGTGTAAAAATATGAGAAAAAAGCCCACACATACTTAAAAATATTGACTCCACATCCAAAGTCTACATCCACCTATGTATGTAGTATACAGTAGATGTAGGCTTGTGTAGAGTAGGTGTATGAAAACTGGCAGGCTGCCTCAGTAAACGATGTGGGGAGAAAAAAGGGACGACTGGGCCAACCTCTGTCATTTTCTCTGTTAACTTTCTGACTTCCATTTACAAAGCCTGGTATTCATTCAGCTTCTGGTTTCCCCTCCTCCTGACCTGCTTCCGCTCCCAAATCCAGCAAAGCCCACTTGTTTGTTTTATTTATAGGTAGCATTTTTAAATAGAATAGATGCCAGGCTTTTTAGTAATGGAATTAAAGTTCTTTACGTCATTTATCCAAACGTTTATCTCTGGATTATGGCTGTCATCAAGAACATTACTGATATCTGTCTCAATTTAGTCCCAGTGGCTATGAAGACTTGAAATATGTGAATTTTAGCTCCATTTGTGAAACCAAAGGCTCTTTGTGATATAAATATATGTTATCTATCCCCAGAAAAAGAACTAAACATGGAGAAACAGCCACAAATCTGGAACAAACTTCCAGAAAACTGCAAAACAGCTGAAACACTGAGTTTCTTTAAATCAAGACTAAAACCCCACCTGTTTAGAGCAAAATACATGAAAAATGTACCAACATTTTGATGTGTCTTATTGATTTTTGAAGCTGTGACTCTAGATCGTTCCTCTTTAGGTGTAAAGATAACTTTAGTTTCTTTCTGTTTAGCTGAATAGAGCTGCAGCATATTGACTTGTTCTAATCATCTTCTCAGCTCGTGAACTGGTTCACAGTCACATGGTGACATCTTAATGTATAGCTGTGTATCATATGCATAGCTGCGGTAACTAATCTGATAACTTCTTCTTCTATTCAAATCTTAAGTTGTGTTTTCATTAACTATAAGAAGAAAATCTTCAAAATTAATACAAAAAGTTGAAGACATCAATTAGTGCATAATTAATCTCTATGATGTGTTTCTCATAGTGAGTTACCAAAATAAACTGTCTAATAATATTCTAATGTATTTTTAAATATTACAGTGTTTCTAAATATTTCTATATTTTCTGTTTTTCTTACATGTTTGTGGAAGCGTTTGTGAATAATACTTGCAGTAGGAGCTCAAACATGCAGATAAAATGAATTTCTTTTGGTTTTCTTACATGGTAAAGTTGGAGATGAAAGCTGACGAGGGCAGGTCCACCTCAAACGCTGCCTCTTTAGTGTTGGGCAGCTGGTTCCACACCGAACTCTGGATCGTTGTGACAGCGTAACGAGACACCACCGAACACCTGACATGGTAGTCTGTGACCTTCAGCTGGTGGCACAAAAAACACACATGGCAACAGAAAAACTAAAAGTACAGTAGGAGATTTATTTTTTTTTTTTTACGGTTAGTTATTTGAATGTAAAACAATATTCTGAGACAATGTCTTTGAAAAACAAGGATGCATTTAGTGTCTTGTAATTGGAAAGTGAAATGAAAACTTGCTTTATAAAACAAATACAATTTTAAAAGTGTTGTATTCCTCTTGACTCTTACACCCCTAAATAAATCTGAGAACTACCAACTTTCTTTAGAAGACTTAGATTATAAAATATTACCCCAGGTTTTAAAAGTCCTACATAATACTGGCTAATCCATAATGTGAAAATGGAAAGAATATAGCAGAACGTGACCCTGGTATGCTCAGATATTGAGAAATGATTCCTTCCTGCAGACGTGGTCTTTGTTGAAGTTTTAAATTTTACCTAATTGATAACTTTTGTCCATGACATATGTAATTAATGTGACAGTTTGACACTATGAAGCTTACCTATGGTGTAAATTTTATGCCAAAACTCAATGTAAACAAACATCTATCATGGCTGTTAATGTTAACTCAGTATTTGGAAGTGTGGCCAACATGGACTGAAAGGTTTTATTGACTTCCATTGCTGCCATTTCCAAAACTACAGGCAGACTATAATTCCAAAACAGAGCAGAAAATTGACGTCATTCTTCACAACTTCTTCGTTTGTCCGATGATAGGCTCGATTGAAATTCTAATGGAGGAATCCAAGTCAATGGGCGAAAGCCCAAATGGAGAACTGAAAGGAGCTGAGAATTGAGTGGAACTGAATAGGAAGGCTAAGACCAGATTAGCACAACTGCAAACCCAACAAGTCCTGGTAACTGACCTGAACTAAAACCAGATCTAAAGCTTCAGAGAACTGATTTGACCATCATGTGAAAATTAATACCTACCAAGTCAGACAAGGTCATCCACCTTCATAGAGCTCCAGAAGTCACGTGACCAAGTTTGTTAACGTCGCCATATTGGCAGGAGGCAGCAGAGAAATCGATGAAAAGAATGGATGGCAGCACTCAACGTTCGGAAAGCGATACACATCGATACCCCACTAAACTTCACAGAATACATATCAGTGATCCATATTAAGCTTTTTCTGTGCTTTTTAAAACCATTGTTCAGGTACCACTATCTAATCAAATTTCCCTGGAAATTCCCCGAACGTTGCAGACTGGATTGTTTTGTTGTTACAAGGTTGAGTAGCCATGTCAGTTAAACGCCTTGGTTTTGTACAATGCCATGGAAAAAAAATATTCTCCACAAATCTGATCTTTGTGGTGCCAAGAAGAAGCCCATAGAAAGTCATGTGGATAGAGCCAGAAACCCAGTTAGAAACTATAAATGGTGACGAGGTTCACATTCCATCAGTTCCAGTCACCAGAACTGAAATGCAATGGTTAGATAAAAGTCCAGGCCTAAATCCAATCTGCAGAAAGACTCAAACAGTAATGTTCAAACACTCTCCAACAAATCTGACTAGGTGCAAGTATTATTTTTTGCAAAGATGATTGGGCAAAATGTTGATGATTAGATTGAGGAATGCTACATCTGTCATGCGTCTCTGCCAAAAGGAACTCAGTAGAACCTGACTGCATGTCAAGGACCCCACAATCTGACATTTGATTTAGGTGTGCTGGACCATAATAAGGTCTACAATCCCAGTAAGATACATAGAAATTTGTGGTTGTAACCAAATCTGAAAAAGTCTGAGGAGTATTAGTAATCTTGCAAGTGAAATGTTAAGTTTGGCACCTCGCATTACCAGCAGTTGGTGAGGTTTGACATGGAGTTGCATTTTTAGTTTCTTATGCAGTATAAAGTAATTATGTGGCTTGTGGGTTTACTCTTTAAAACAAAATGTGTGATGGTGCCCTCGTTTTCCCACTGAGCAGTTAGCTTGGTGTTTTAGCAAAACAACTTAGATTTTCCCAATTTTGCAATCTTGTACTAAAATTATACTTTTTTCCATGCTTTTCTTCTTCTATATAAGTGTTTTGAAACTCCATAAAGCAGATTTTAGACACAAGTATGAACTCTGTGCAGGTAGAGGTTTTTGTGGAGCTATTTTAGTACGTGAGTAAGCAGAAAGGAAGCAGTGTTGTTATCTTAAACTAGCTGTGCCAGTCTGAGACGTATCACTTCGGTGCCCTTCCCTTGTTTACTTATGGGACGTTGGCGCCTGATCTGGTCAGTGCGGGCCACATGAGTCCATTACGAGGCGACATGAAGGAGGAGGACAGCCACTCCAGGCCTCCAGTTCACTGGTATTTAAGAACGCTGTGGTTTGTGCTACATAGAAAGGATTACTGTATATTCCTAGGAAATTTCTTAGTTAGCCCTGAAGCAAACTGAAGGTAAAAGCCACAGCGGCATGACTCAAGGTACCCAGAAACGTCTCTTTATGTCTTAAAAGCTTGGACCTCTAGGTTAATTTGGTGTTATGTGTGGCAGTAAACTCAGTTAAAACTTACCACTGGTTTTGCTGGTTTGCTTTGACGTTTTGTTCTCTGGAAAAGAACAAACAAAAACATCATCAGGTATCTAGTGTTATACATTTTTTGGGAATCAGTGCTTTACAGAAATGATGAACTGCACAATAAAATAGGTCAAAACTGGGTTAATTCCGCCACCAATCTGAGCAAATGAGGGTTGGGTCAAGATCTTATGTCAAAACAAGTTGAATTAGCCATTCATGAATGAATGAAAGAAGGGAAAGTGGAACTGGAAATAAATGCTCTCACTGTACACAGGATTGCACGCTCTGCCTCCTGTTAATTCTGCACACAAGTCCGTGCTGTGTCGGTCCATTACCAAATATCCTGCGCATTGGTGGGACTTTAAACATAAACAACCTGCAGGGTGGAAACCCTTCACAGGGAAAATATTATGCAACCTATACGAGATGTAAATTACTCTTTTATTTACTAAGTCTGGGCGTGTTCCAGAAAGTTGCATAAAATATTTAAATCATCCTTACCTGGAATTGTAAATTCCTCCTAAGGTGCGTCTTAAAATCCCCCGATAATCCTTCTTGTACGCAGTAATAAACGCAAAGAAGAAAACACTGAATCTTCAAAACCCTCATGCTTGCAACGATTCAACCTTTAAATTAAAATGGAAGAAAAACGTCCGGTGATCTCACGTTGGGCGCATTTTACACAAGCTACAAGCAGGAGTAATTTTAGCTCCGATCCACGTGAGAGCGCCCTAAAAATGAGATCTGGTGAAGAGTTACACCTGCGAAAGGTGAGAGCAAAAGAAAAGCGGAAAAGTTCAGACTTCAGAGGGAGGTTTGCGCCAGTCCTGATGCGCGGTTTGCGCGCAGCTCGGGTTCACGCATGCTGCCACCGAGGTCGCAGAGAAATGAGGGGTGACTGACACCGGGCTCCAAGGTTTGGATGAAAACGCCTCCATCTCCTCCCCTTCCACTGCTGGTTTTAAAAGAAAACCCTAAATAAATAAATCCGTTCAGCAGCGGTTGAGGTCCATTGGAGTTTGCGAATGTATTTTTTCACCTCACATTTAGTCAGATAAATAAATATCTGGCTCTGATAGATTCTGTCCAGTAGGTTCCCAAAACGCACCAACTCAACCCTCCTACTGACCCAACATGGATTAACTGCCATAGAGAATGGATGAATTAGAAAATACAAAAAGTTTTGTCTCCATTTATTCATGAGAACGTTATCATTGTGACGTTATTAAAAAACCTAATACCCTGAATTTGGACAACTTCGTGAATTACTGTAATGTCACATTGATTTTTAAATGTTTGAAAGGTCAACTTCCAACAGGTGCTTCTTAATATCACGACGTACTAAGGCCACTGTTGGTGGAAAAAAAGGAGTGCATTTCACCCAAAAAACTCGGATTCATTTTTAAAATGTTCTGGATAAAACCCGGGACATTTCTGAATTTGAAAAGTTGACAATCTGCAAGAAAAAACTAAAAAACATTGAAATTTCTGATTTTCGAACCTCTTTTTATAGATACTAATTTGATTTTTCTGTGAGATTAATTTAAAAAATCCTGAGTTTTTTGTTACAAATTTAAAATTTTTGGAGCTTAGACATTTCCTGCATTTTCTGGAAAATTCTTATCAATTTAACACTTCAAAGTTTTTTTCTCGAAGATTTTCGGCTTATAGAGTTTAAAGAATTCCATCTTTTTTTTCTAGAAAATTTCTGATTTTAATCTCAATATGTCTGGCAATGATGTGCCGTGGTAGCTACAGTTACATCCAGCCATGATAGTGGAGAAAGATAAAAATCCTAAACAAAATAATACATGTGTCATGTTAGTATGGACCAGTCAAAGTCCAGACATAAATCTAATAATCCACACATAAAAAACAAAAATATAAATAAATTATGCTGAAGTTTTTGGCTTTAATGTGACAAAATCTAAACGATTTTAGAGTCTGAATACTTTTCCAAGCTACTGAATGTTTACATAAAATTCTTCATTCCATTTATTTTCTGTATATATTTATGCATTACTGTATGTTCTGTCGTTATTTTTTCAGCAAGAAGTTAAAGTAAACAAACAAATATTTGTTTGTTTGGGAGCTGTCTGTGGTGCTGATTCCTAATCCGGTTTTCATCATCTGAAGAGTATCTCCATAAAATGTTTAACCTCCACCTGTTTGTGATGCGTTCAACAGAATCAGAAACGTCAGCCACACAGATTAGACAGGAACTATCCACAGTTGTAGGTCTTTTTCTTCTCTGGTCTGGATTAACACCTTCCATCTCCTCCAGTTCTTCTGTGTTGATCCATTTCTCTTCTGTTTACCATCAGAAAACATGTATGTGGCTCTCTAAGATTTATTGCGATCTATTAACATAGCTGTAGTCCATTTCTCCCAGATGTGACTTTAGTTGTGGTCAGGAACTGTCAGAAGAGCTTCCTCTGTCTTTCTGCTGATGCTCACATTCTGCAAACAGAGAGAAACGAAAATTAAATTCCTACTGGCTGCTACTAGTATTTTCCAAGCATGATGGGGCCACCACAGGAAACCTGGTAGAAATTACTTTTGTTCATTGAAACCAGATTTTTAAAATTAAGGATACATAAGAAGTTTTTCCTCAAAACACAAAGAAGTTCACATATAAACCTTTAAATAAATGTAGATTTATAAATGTTCCATTTTCTTATGTTACAGAGAAGTATAAAGGTTGGAAATATGCTCCTCTAAAATAATTCTCTAACTAAAATAATGTTACTCCAAAGCTGTAATTTCAATATTGATGCAACTTTCGGCTGCGTTTCTGTTTAAATTACTTTGCAATTATTTTACACAGGAAAACTCTAATGTGTGACGAAATTCGTGTGAAAACTTCAGACATTTTTTATTCCGATGAATGCAAAAAAAAGTCAGGTTTTTCAGGGTGGATCTGTCTGGTTCTCTTTTAGAGTCTTTATGTTCATCTTTGAGTGATTCTTTTAGCTTCTTAAAATGTTTTAAAGGTCTGGAAGTTTATTCATAATTTAGACTTAACTTCTGTTAATTGTGAAGAAAACCAATACCAAACATGTAGCTTGAGCTTGAAAACCTGGTGGAGGTTATTTAGATGCTGCAGAGTAATCCTCTATAATTTTTTTTATTCTTCTCTAAAGTTACGAGGTATAAGCTATTTACTAATTACAAAAAAAAACTACCTCAAAATCAACAGAAATTATTGCTTTATAATAGTCTTATCCTTGTTTATGTTCAAATCACCTTAAACTCAGAAATGTCCTGTTTTTAGTTTAAAACATTCTGAGTTTTTTCTGGTAAATATTTGACTTTTAGAGCTGAGAAATGTCCTGAGTTATTCTGTTATTCCTGTGAAATTTTATTATCGTCATGTTTGGTTTTTGTCTTTTTTCAGAGTCCTGTTCAGTGACTCTCCCTCAAGTTGATGTAGTTCTCCTTCTGGACACTAAATGTCCTCAGTTACCAACATTTTTCCATCTTCCTGTTTCACTTTCACTCAATATTTCTCTCAATATATATTCTTAGAGGTGACCTATTCTGCTTCCTTGATCAAGTTAGGATAAGTTTCATACATATTCATCACATTTTTAGCACAAATTATTCTTTTAGTCTGGACAATTCTTTCTGTTGAGTTCCTTTCCATTTCAAACTAAATAAGTTGCTGCACCTCAATGTTGACACTCACACATGTATACATACGCAATTATACAACCGTACATCTTTGAAAAGTAAAAGTGGAGCCTCCTGCACAACCAACAAGAATGCAGGAAGTCGTTTCTAAATGGTAAGTCAACAACAAAACATTTGTCTTTTCCAACAGCCATTGTAAAATGGCACTAAAACCAGCTGAATAAACGTGCTGGAACTCAGCTTGGGTTGGTAGGTAATGGGCTGGAGTTGCTAGGTAACAGGCAGTTCCTACTGATTTGTGAAGTTACATTTCAGATGTTTTTGAAACGGTTCATTTCCCAGCACTAAAAACCATTAATTTATTATCAAAAATCTGTCTGGGTGTGTTTTTAATCGCTCTAGTTGTTTTTAAAAGCAGTAGAAACCCAAATGGAAGTACAAAAACATGCCAAATATGAATTTTTTTATAATAAACATAAAATCTTTATGTTTATTGAACAGGACAAATCTTTGATCCACTTCAGAGAGAAAATATTCGCCTGTGGATCTTACCCCTGGCCTCTCTCTGTGTGTGTTGACAGCTTCAATATTGAGAAAAAATGACTCAACTTTACATCCTGGCAGGAAAGACAAAAACAATAAAAGTGTCAAGAAAGCATTCAGAGATCAGTTACTAAAGATGCATGATTTACTGCTTACCGTAAGCTACCGGAGTGAGTTTGAGAACCGTGTGAAGGGGACACCTAACATAAGGCAGCTCATCTTCACAGGTGATTGGAAACAATGTTTGAGCATTCAGAGCTGAACATTTTGTGGTGATAATAAGAAGGAAGGTGAATCAGTCCATCTCTTTTAGTACCTGCAGGTTTGTCTAGAAAGTAGGACAGCAGGCAGCGCATTATGGCTTGGTGGCAGATGACCAGGACGTTTTCCTGCCTCTCCAGCTCCATGATGACCGGCTCCAGACGATGAACAAGATCCTCATAGGACTTTGTCATAAAGACAAACCAAACTAATATTAGCTTTGATTCCTAAACTTTAAACCACATGTTTTTCTGTGGCCCTCCAGTCTTTAAAATGACACATAAAAGAACCTTAAACATTACAGTTGGGTGTTTAAGTATCATTTTATCATTCAATAAAAGCTATTTTTATCTGTCATTTTATCAATTTAGAAGACTGAATACAAGAGAATGCAGCTCCAACTTTAGTAAAAAGGTTTTAATTGGTCATAAATGATCCAATTAAGTTTATTAACGTTAAGTTATTGGGGAAAACAAGGTTTGATAAACTTCATTAAATTACTTGTGACCTATTCACACCTTTTTATGTTGAAGCTGAATTTTCAGTTTTTCAGTAAACGTTCCTAGATGAATGCAGATATAGCTATTTATTAATATTTTAACAATTTGTTAATGGGTTTTATCAATAGGAAAATAAAATAGAAAAATAAAGAAAAAACTGCAATTTCAAATTCTCAAAAATATGTTCAATGTTTGCAAGAACAACTTTTAATTTACACATCAGTTTGTTTAAATATTTGAATATTTACAAATACCGGTGCTAAAATTAATTTAAAATGTGTTCAACTATTCAACACTTTCCATAACATTCTGCCTGTAAAGTAAGTAAATATATAAGCTTAAAACCACATCTTGATTATAATAATGTATGATAAAATACACATTTCTCTTAATTGAACAATTCTACATGAATAGTGTTTTTAATTAAGGTACTTTTATTTTATTATTACTATTAAATTTACCTTCCCTGTTAGTCCAGTTGGAAGAAAAGTAAGTCAAAAGTTAACAAGTAAGTTTGCAAATCCCAAAATTAGAAGTGATAGATCATTAAACATAAAATTAGGAAAAAGTTATTGTCTAATGAAAGCAGCTCTTACTTCGCCCTTTGGGTAACGGTAACGATATTTCTCCTGGTCTCTCATCGCAAACTCATCGGGAAAGTTCTCCTGAATCTCCTCATATGTTAACTCCTCACAAACACCCTTAGAAAAAACAAGAATAAAATGTTAATTTAAACTGAGATGTTTTTATAGAAAACATTATACGAACAAGCTTAGGGAATCCTTAAGCTCTAAGCATCATATTTAAAATGTGGTAAGAGAAAAGTGCAGCTTGAATCAACAGGACTGAAGTATGTTTGTGTTTATAATACCTTAAACACAAAATGGAACCTTTAATTTAATCTCCATTTGGAATCAATAAAGTATTTTTTAAATTGAATTTGTAAAAGAGATAAAAGCTTAAAATTATAATTTTAATACTATAAAAAGAGTCCAAACAATTCCCACTGAAATGACTGTAACTAAACTTTTTTGTAATTTATACTACCTCATTAATTTGTGACTGTCCAGAAACTTTAGATTAATAAACCATTATTTTTTGTTTTCCTAGGTTATGAATATTGTTTGACTTGTTCATTTCCTGCCACTTTTCAAAATGGGAAAGACAAGAAAACCATTCTAACAGGGCAGATTTGTGTTGATTTTCCTGGGTGTAAACCTGAAAACATTAGACTCAGAAAAATTAAGAAAATATTTATAACAGTTTGAACTAATAAGGCTGGACAGGGAGCCGGTTTATCTGTCTCTCACTTAAGGGAATATGTTAAAGGAGGTAAAGAAACATCATCAGATCTGCAAACAACTATTTATGTTTGTAAAAGTCTTTTAACCTCACAGCATCGATCTCGTTGAGAGCTTTCCACTGTTCGTACTGGACGCCCAGAGCCTCTGCAGTCTGGATGGTCCTCTTCATGTGGCTCGTCCACACCTTCAGGTCCTTGATGTTCTGACCTCTGATAAACTTCGCCAAGGCATCAGCAAACTGCAGGAAAGATGCTTTTTTATGTTGCTATTGAGAATGTAAAATAAGTTTCTCAGAATTAAGGCTTGCTTTTAAATTAAACCAAAATCTAATTTAATTTTTGTCAGCAATTAGAAGTTCTATTTCAATAATCTTGGTATTGAAATAAAGCTGACACTTGGGAGACTCCATTAGAAGTGTAAGAATCACTTCTGATGGAAGTGAAAACAGTTTCAGTTTTTCTGAAACTGTTTTCTCTACAGGTTCAGAGAAAATGAGGACTGAACATAAAATAATTTCCGATGTTTTTTTACCCTTACCAGAATTTTTGTACAGGATGTAAATATTTTAGAAATATCATAAATATGGTATTTCTAAAATACCATATTGATGGTATTTTAAATATACCATAAAAACAGTTTGCAGCAGTTTGCATCCAACAGCTGCAAACTGTTGGATACCCTAAATCAACCTGTCACTGTAACTTGTGCAAAGATTGATGCAGCTGAGGAAATTTACAGTAGTTTAGTAATAGTACCATTGAAATGGTACTATTTTACAGTTATAAGTAACTGTTCATCAAGATGTAAGAGCTTGTTTAAAGTCAATAATTCCTTAATATTACAAAAAAACAATCTTTAACATGTTTAAAAGAATGTTAAAGATTGTTTTTTTGAAGAAGTATGAAATAGTATAAAGTCAAAGTATAGTATTGTTCAGTTGAGATTGATGATTGACCTTGTTTCTTTGTTCTTCCTTTGTTTTCTTTTTTTGTCACATAAGACAAATCAAAAAAATTTTAGTTTTTTTTTTTTGTTTGTTTGTTTTTTGTTGTTTTGATCCATAGTTGAGAAAAAGGGGCAGATATTATAAGATTATTTTCTTCTTTCTGCTACCTTTCATTTCATTTTTTTTTAAATTATTTTATTATTTTTTCTTTGTATTAAAAATTTTTTTATTTGTATTGAATGAAATGAATAAAATTAAAAAAAATATATATATATATATATATTTACTTTAATGTACTTATTCCATTGGTAGATTAGATAACTTATAACATAGGACAAATGTCTTGTTATAAATTATATAATCTGCCAATATTAAATAATTATTCACTTAAAAAGCTCCTATACATATTTATGAAAAGTTACTTGTAAGTTGGTTTTGTCTTATTTCAAGCATACTAAAATATTTGCTCTAAAAACTAGACCAAACAGCCTCAGTAAGATTTTGTGTTTCGCCTTTGGTTCAGGTTGACACCGTCAACAAAACTGGGGATTTTCTGTGTTTTTATTAATTATTACATGTTTTTACTTTTTTTTTTTTAATTTTTGATTTCAAACACTCACATTTATGTTTTATTTAAATATAATAAAACAATAAAGAATTTATATATTTGACTCCAATTCAAGTGCATTTTTTGGAAATCCGGAATAAAACAAACAAAAAAAGAAGTTAAAAATCTGCCCCCACTACCAGGGGCGTGGGGCTTAAAAAGTTTTAAAATCTAAGCTCACCTTTAGACCTCGTGGTGACAAACCCGAATCGCCGCCTATCCGACCCAACAGGTTGAGTTCACTCTCTCCGTGGCGGCTCAGGTAAATGGTTCTCGGTGTGACGTGGATGTTCATGAGGTAGTAGACGATCCGGCTCTGGATGTGATCCTGGACTCGGTTCACCAAGAACCTACTGCCCACATCAAAGATCTTTATGTAGGAGAGTTTCCTAGTCAAAGTAAAGAGATAGGTACATATTTTATAAACAATTACTTAAATATTTAATCCGTTCACCTTCTTCACGACAAAAACACAAAATATTACCAAGTATTTTTGGTTTAGTTTCTAGTAAAAATATCTTATTATACTTGAAATAAGACAAAACAAACTTACAAGTAACTTTTCAGAAAGACGTAGGAGCTTTTTCATTAATATTAAGGGATTATTGACAGTAAGCAAGCTCATGTATGTTGTTAAAAAGTTACTTATAGGTTAGTTTTGTCTTATTTCACGTGTATTAAAGTATTTGCACTAGGACGTCTTTCTCAAACTGTGGTCCATGAGGCACTGCATGTAAATAACTGTTTATTTGCCGTGACGTGAGCTCAGAGTGCGATGCTACAATTAGCTTACCAAAGGATTGTATTTAAAAATAATTATGATAACTGGCTTATGACCGGGTCACTAAATCGAGAGCCTGAAGATACTTGAGAAAAGTTTCTCAGGGTGAGTGGCAGAACGTTTGTCTTTCAACACAATGCAGGTTTAGGTTTGAGGCTAAGCTGAATGCGATATGTCGGTGACGAGGCAGTGAACAGCGCTGCAACCCAAGTTGACTAACTGCATCTTAACTCCTAAAATAAAATTATTTATGTTGGGCTATCTACTGGCTGAAAGAAAATGTTTTTGCCAAAGCAACTCAAGTCTATTTTTCTTTTATTATGCTTCCAAATTACAAATAGCCCTAAAATGTTATTAGTGCACACTAATAACATTTGTAGTAAAGAGCCTTTTTGATATCCATGTGTTTTCTATCATAACTCAAAGCGTCTCTTGTAGACCTTTTCTTGAATTTATTGTGGCCAGTCACATTTACAAAACAGCGCCATCCTTCACACTCAGAGGAACAAAGACAATGAGTTAAGAGACAAATCTTTTTGTTTCAGATTGTATATATTGAGATGTTGTGTTATTGCGGGGACAATTTCAAGATAGGTGGTCCTTAAATGGGGTAAGTGGTCCTGCTGGGCCTGAAAAAGTTTGAGAAACACCAAAAATACTTGGTAGGATTTTGTGTTTTTGCGACACATGGGTTGCTCAGTACCTGTCTCTCTCATCGTCTATTGACGTGTAGCTCGCCTTGTAGCACTCAATGCGCTGGATGAAGTCTGTCATGGCCTCTTCTATGTCACGGTCAATATAATCTGGGCTGCCAAATTTTACTTGCTGTAAAAAAATTGGTTTTAGACTTTAATTAAAATCCCCACTTCTAACAAGTATGGATATTTTGTTTGTGCCTCACCTTAATATTCTCGGTTATTATGTCCGGGTCATCACAGATTGATTCTACAAAGAACACCTGTAAATAAGAAATAATTTCAACATTTTGTTGTAATTTCAGTACATTGAAGTCAATATTTACATTACTATGAAAAGGTATTTGCCTCCTTCTAGACTTCCTGCTTTTATTCCGGTCTTACACTTTGGAAATATTTTATAAGATCAAACTTATTTGTATAATTACCCAAGGTTATCCTGAGTAAATTTCAAAAATGTATTTTCAAGTGATAATTTAATTTATTAAGGGAGAACATCCTACTCAAACAAGTCACAAACTGAGAGTCAAATAATTTCCTGCAAGGTTTTCTTTTCAGAAAACAGAACTGATGTTTCTGAGGTATTTAGGTCCAGAAGAAGCTAATTTAGCTTTCAGTTGTAGTAGGACCTTCATTGTCTCTTCAGTCCCCAGATTGTTTTTCTCAAAAGCTTCTGGGCTCATCACATGTTTTTTCTCTGGTAATGTGATTGGACTTTTTTACTTTTCAATCAGCTGTTGCTTTCAATGTGTAAATCGTCACTAATGCAATTTTTGCTGAGTTTTTGTTATCACTTTTATTGATGAATGTAAATGTTGTTTTTCTTACTGTTTTATGTTTTCTTTATTTTGCTGGAGTAGCAAAGTATTAAAAATGGCATTTGACATTTCTCCTATTAGTTTACTTCAAGCGTTTTCTTTTCCAGGATAATTGCGATAATGCTATACTAAATTAAATAATTTAAAACCACATTAAAAAATATACAAATATACAAAATTCAGGTAGTAAGGGCATATTCATCGTTTAAGCAGTACTTATTGCTTTATTTGACAGAAAATAACATTTATCTAATGAGTAGCAAACAAATGATTAGTAAATTCAACAGTATTCCAAATAAAAAATATGAAAACAGTTTTTTTATGTTAAGAAGTAGAAATATCAGTAGTAGAGATTTTAAAAATCACTTCGTCACTTACCTTATAGCCTTTTTCTTTTGCAAAACTGTTGATGACGGCCCTCCTCTCTCTTGTGGTGTTAGTAGCATCAAACACCTACAGGACATGTTTCCATCATTATCGATACTTTTAAAAACCATACGTTTTTAGCACTTCAGATAAAAAAATATCATCTGAAACTCCTAGATCAGGCAGTAAGATCCACAAATAATGACAAATTCTCTAAAATATGTGAATAGCTGGAAAAAAAGTCTGAATGTTTTGTTTCTCTTTATTGTCTTTCCTCCACAACAATAAAATCATGCTGGACAGTAATTAGATGGAAAGTTTTAATTATCCATTTTCTTACGGCTACGTGTCCATGTTCTTTTGTGAAGTAGGCAGCAACGTCTTTGAGCGCAGCTGAAGCGCAGGCCCTGAGAGAGAAAAGGCAAACTTGAATGGGCAACAATAAAAAAAATTTGCAAGATAACAATGTATTTAAACGATTTTGACATAACATTCATACAGAAGTTCTTTACAGAAAAAAATACATTATTACAGCAAGGCACTGTGGTTAACAGGTGACAAAGAAATAAAAAGTGGTATATCAGTATGAATACTGCTAAGTTGTAATAGTCTATAATCAAAATTATGACAGAAAAGGGCCTGACAATAGAGCCTTGAGCAAAATCTATCAGATTTTTTCTTTTAATTGGACAGTTGATATTAACTCAAATTGCTCTACAAAAGAAAAGGAAGTATAATGATTTAAATTATACTCCATCAACCTGTTGATGCAACAGACACACTCTTAATGTTTTTAAGGCATTGTAATAATGTTGTGGCAGAAATATGAAGCTGTATTTCATCAGAAAAATAAAATACTTAGAGATAGGGGAATAATGTTGATGCTGAACAAATGTGGTCCAACAGGAACACCACATGTGATGTTAGTTTGCTCAGATTTATGATTTCCCAGTTAGCCAAGAGAGCTGAACCAGTTTAGATCACAAATCTGATCAAATGCCTAAAAGTAAAAGAAAAGTCAAAGCAATTATGATTCCTTTTTCATGAATTTTCATGAGCTTTGCACTCACTTGCGGATCCTCATGGCCTCTTCGTTGTCAGGTTTAAAAAACTCAAAGTTCTTGTAGGTCTTGACTGCCTCTCTGCGGTACTGGCCCACATTAAAAACTGGTGGAAATTCAAAGAAAATATCTGGGTTGGAAAATGCAGCATTCAATTAATTGTTATATAAATTAATAAAATAAATAAATGTAAGAATTTAAAGGTTCAAACGGACCTTTTGTAGGAACTCCGATCCAGTTTAGATAGCGGGTGAGCTTCTTGGAGATGTATGTCTTCCCTCTGGCAGGTAATCCCACCATCACAATCACTGTTGGGGAGTTGCAGAACTGAGGTACAGACGCTGAAAGGGAAAACATACACCGAAAAACACAGAGAGGATGTAATTCTGGACTGGGTCGGTGATTAAATATTCAGGAAATCAACATCTGTTAGGTACAATCCAGCTCGGTGGGGCTCAGTGTTGTTTGTGTCATTGGATAGGTAAACTTAATTAAAAGAACAAGAGTTACACAAGGAAACTCACATTTCTGCAAAGCAAATCTGGATTTCAGTGAAAACTCTTAATATCAGACATCAAACACTTTGCTTCATACTCAGATTTCACAATAAGGAAAAAATAAAACCTGATCTTCAAATCATTTGTTTTTCTTATCCAAACATGATGGAGCTGGGTAAAATTTGTCACTCCTTTAGGTACAAAAGATACCAGTGATTTACAGACAGAAACTTCGAAGAATGAGTTTATCGAGCCTTTGCACGTGACGTCATGATTCTGCCATGTCGGACGTCAAAACAACCAATGCGCTTCTTTAAAGCCTGTCATACGTTGAAATTAAAGCCACAATATTGCTCCAGTTTCTTCTTGTTTACTTTTAATAGCCTGTTTTTTTGTTGATATGTTTCTTTTCACTAGACGCTCCTGTTCATCTGATGTTGATGAATTGAAAGAATACTTACAATAACCCACACAAAGTCTGAAGACGATGAACTTTAATTTTAAAGTTCATCGTTCAGACAACAAGTTGTTTGATATCTTCAAAAAAGGTTATGGAACAAGCTAGCCACTTCACATCCATTTTTTTCTGATTTCTTGTCACGCAGTACTTCCACTAGAGGGTGCTTTTACACAAAAACATACTAAAAGAAGATTTTACTATTAAGGAAATATCTAAATATGCAATAACCACACACAAATAACCGTAAACAATGTAATTAAATGAGATTTTTGGATCTTGATATCTTGAGCATGTTGGAAATGCTAATGCTAGTTAGAATAGCCCCCAGTGTTGGCGGCTAAATGTTTTTTCTGTAACAGTGAATTGTTTCTTCACCATTACTACATTTAGCAGCGAGTACATGAGTTTGATTGCCAGCGCTAAGACCCTCCTCCTGCCTCTGATTGGTAATTTTTGGTCGGGAGTGGTTCATTTCTACAGACAGCAAGAATAGCTCAGGAAGGAGATGAAGGACATTTATCTTTCACAGATTGTGTCTCATATTAAAGTGTAACAACATGGTGACAGTTTTAAAAAACATTAAAAAAACATGGTCTTTATAAAAGCTATCTACTGCAGCTTTAAAAAAATATCTAAATATACAATAACCATGCACAATAATAACCAATGTTACAGAATAAAATTTTTAGCTCTTACAGAAGTTTCATCAAATGTTTACCTCAACATGTATTCCCAACCTGTATTCAGAAACATCAGCGTTTAACACTTCTCTGCAGGAAGCATTCAACCAAAAGGCAAATGCTAAAACAAAATAAAAGCAGAGCAAACTGAAGTACTAGAATCTCACTTCAAAACTAAAGTTTTTTCACAGGACTTACATCCTCTCCTATGATTCAAGTTATATCCCATCCACGGCACCCGGATCTTCAGCAGACGGGTCTGTGTGAGGTTTTTATGCTCTGTGGACATGGTACAATGAACGAGTGAACGGCCGAGGTGCACTGTTCTGTGTGCTTTCCTGAACCTACATGGAGATCAGCAGATCAGCTGACTGTTGCTAAGGGAAAACACTTGGCGAGCAGGAGACGCAGAGTACCTGAGGCCAGACTGCTTGTCTGCCTTACAATCTGTTTCATTATTTAAAACTCCTTATAAGAGCTGCCAAAGTCTCTTCTTTGACCTCAGACAGCAATAAATCATGTCTAATTATCCCTAATCTTTTATACTGTAAACTGGCGTGAGAGTGAGAGCAACGTCTCTTAATAGTTGAGCAAGTAACACAAGAAAGAACTGCTCATGAATTTAGATGAGCACTTTTGACTTTGTTTATAGGAAATTCCTTCAACCCACCACTAGAGGGCAGGTTACACTTTTATTTTAAAATAAGAAATGGCCTTGCCAAGTTCTATATATATAAATTTGCGTCTGTGTGTGTGTGTGGGTTGTTGGTGTTCTATAAAAATGCAATGCAAAAGTAAACCAAACCACATAGAGGAAACTTTCTACTGACAATAGAGCTTGTATTTCTATTAGTTAGATGGTTACATGCACCACACACACAGAAGTTCATGTGTTGCGAAGAGCACACCCTGCAGGCAAACCGCAACTGGCGTCACTTGCAACAAAACAGTTTTTTTAACAGAACCACTGATTTTTTTTTTCTTCTTCAACTTTCATCCTTTCCTCGGCAAAGACAGGTGTTTGAGGAAACAAATTTGGGTCAAATCACTAAAGTGGTTAAGCAGCTAAAACAAGTGGAAGCAGGTTTAAAGTGACTTACACTGCTGCATCTGAATGAATCAGAAGATTTCTGCCTTTTTAAATGCATACAGTTTATTTAAATATGCAGCTTTAATCAATCAGATGAGTCTTTAGTTTGGCTCTTCTCTTACTGAGCTGATAAGAAAATGTTTTCAGCTACTTATCTGGATATCTTTCAACGCTTACATTTAGCGTGTTCCTCTATTGTAATCTGTAATCTATGGTTTTAAAATTCCACCGACTGCTCGTACATCTACTGTAAATGCTGAACCACCATAATGTTATCACTGCTCAGAATCTGCCAAACAGAAGAAACAACCAACAGCGGTTTTTAGAAATTAATGTAATTGTCAAGCATGTGTAAGTTTTAGTTGTGCAAATGTAAAATAGGGGCTTCTTGACACACACAGGAAGTCATCTCAGTCATTTCATTCCCTCCTTTGTTTGATTGCTATGATTGGAAGAAAA
The DNA here is from genome assembly GCF_002775205.1 of Xiphophorus maculatus. Classification (NCBI taxonomy): domain Eukaryota; kingdom Metazoa; phylum Chordata; class Actinopteri; order Cyprinodontiformes; family Poeciliidae; genus Xiphophorus; species Xiphophorus maculatus. Next base: position 28,357,503 of record NC_036443.1, read on the forward strand.
GTGCTTTTTTATACCCTTTTTTCAAATACCACAGAAACTACTGAATTTTGACAGATTTACATTAATGTTGAACACATACAACCAGGTTTTCTAGTCTTTACTGCAAGCTGAGATTGCTGAGTACGACTAACATTGACAACTACGTCCTACGTCTCATGTTAAAAATACTCAAACACAAAAATGGGAAATTTCCATTCTTATTACAGGAAAATTGTACCACCTCTTAAAGTTGCTGATAATAATTGGGTAACATTTTGAATCACACAAGTTCTTAGTTATTTTTCCGTTGTTTGTCTGAGCTTCCTCATTACTGGACAAAAACACATTTCCGTCTCAAGTTCCAAGTTTTAAAAATACTACCGATGACTGGCTGATTTGACAAGTGTGAAGTCAGACTTGTATAGATTAAAGTTTCTGGGTTGGAGGTTGTAAATAGATGCTTAGCTTACGTTTTGTTATGTTTCGTTGGGCTTACTTTCTTTTTAATCACACTTTTAAAGCAATGTTTCTTATTCATTTTCAGTATGTTCTCAATGATTCTGAGGGTTAAAGCACAAGGGAAATTTTATGTTTCTAAGAAAGATTTACACAATTGTTAAATAAAATGAGATAATTTTTGCTGTCCTTAAGATATATTCAAGTTTACTCAGACTAGAAAAAGTCATCTGGCGCTTTTCTTGCAAACGGATTTGGTGAATCAGTAAGCTAACTATAATTAGCTTGTAATTAGATGGTAATGTGCGTAGTTTACAGGATGTGGCAATGAAGTGTGAAGTCAGAGGCCCAAAGCATAATGATGCATCTGTGAAAATCATACAAAACCAAACCGATCTAGGCTGAATCCCTTCTATACAAGAACATAATTTCAGCTGCTTGAACCTGGGATCCTGACTTATGTCCTAAAATATTCTGTAATTCAGTCAGATACACTTTATTCACACAAAAAACTCTCTTGATGAAAATATTTTCTGCTGAACAGTTTTAAAAAATAGACTACCTTACCTGCTTTTTAAATGCAAACTACCTAAAATAATGCCAACATCAGATCAAGTCATAAGTTTTTTTCCCAAATGATCTGGTTTTAGGTTTTAAAAGTCAAAGAAGAGAAAGTCCTTTCATATTTTTTTCTATTCTCTACTAAGAAAGTATTAGCATCTGAGCTTGACAACCAATTATACTATCCACCTCTGGCAACACCATATTTAAATCCACAATTCAAGGATCTCCAAAAAATATCATTATGAACCAGTTTTTTTATTTTGAATTCAAAATCTAGCGGGCAGGACGTGTGAGGCCTGTATGTTCTGCTTATGAACTGCAGTTCAACCAACCCAAATGTAAACAACAACAACTCAGACTGTCATCACTGTCTTCTCATTCCCCTTTTATACAGTGGCTACAGCTGCAAATTGAGGAAAATCCATGTATTGCAATGAATCTTTTCCTGTTTTTTAACCTTGCAAAAGAAAAACAACCTTAAGCTTTGGAGACTTGGACGATCTCAAGCATCCAATTATATATTTCCTCTTAAAGTGCATTAGGGTGTTTATTACATGTCATCAATGTAGCTATGGAGAAAATAGTTAAATTTTGATTAAACTGATTAACTATGATGACATCTGTTAACCTTTTCTCTTATTCATGCTTCTTTGAAGTCTCTACAGTAAAACAGAGAAGCAGTACTCCATTGATTTATGAAGCATGACGGCACAGATGTTTTTTAAACTCTGCTGAACCCAGTCAGCCTGACCACACTAAGGTGTTGCACATTAATAGATAGCCGTTCAATGACATGCTCCCTAGAAAGGGCTCACCTGCACTGTCACACCTGCGGCGCCTTACATATTCCAGTTGGGAAGGCTCCATTCTTTCTAACGCTTCCAGTGAAGCAACCAGTGCACCATCACAATCACAAACAGGATCATGTGGCAGCAAAGATCTTTTTAAAGACACGGATGCCCCCTGCCAATGCATTCTCAAGCCAAGCCCCGTCCTCTCTAAGCCATCACTTTCTGCGGCTCGCAGGACATATGATAGCAGCATGTGGGCTTGTCCTTTAATGTTTGCCACGGCCAAAGTTCACAATATACACACATTGCAGGGAGAAGCAGTACTCAGAGGGAACACTGTAGAAAAGGCAAAGGGCAATGAGAAGTTGACTGTTATCTCAGATTAAAACAATCAGACGGTCTTGATTTCCACTGAAAAGGAAGCCTACACAGTCTTGAAAGGTGTTCCTTTTGACAAATTGGGAAGTGCCTTGCAAAAGTCTTCCCATCCCTTGACCTTAACATTTTGTCACATGGTAACAGTTATTCATGCTCTGTCTCTCCTAAACAACTTAAGGCCCTGAAAATAATATTTGTAGAGATTTTTATTGTAGAAATTACATATAGACATTTATTGCCTCTAAAATAATTTATAAAAACATATAACTTGTAAGTCCATGGGGAGTTACATAACCTCCTGTGGTAAAGTTATTGCTAACGTTTTGTGTTACCACCCAGCCATTTATGGCTTTTGGTGTCTAAAAAATGAGCTGTTTCAAAAACCTTCCTATTGTTATGTCACATTTGACAGGCACTGCACTGTTATCTAGCTCCTCCAGCAAAGCTCCAGCACATTTGATTAGCTGGTTTTGCCGCTGTTTGCACTGCGAAATGGCTGCTGGAAAAGACATTGTTGTTGACTTACCATTCAGAAACCACTGCTGCATTCTTGTTGGTTGTGCAGAAAGCTCCACTTCTGTTTTTCAAAGATGTACAGTTGTGTAATTGAACAGCTGTTTTCATGTGCAAGTGTAAACACTGAGTTGGGGGAGTGGGACCTATTCTCGGGCAATTGTGATCCATCCCCACCCACGAATATTGGTGATCCACCGTATTGGGATACAATTTTCTTGCATAATTTTCCTTCCGATTATTCACTAATCTGTTACATAAAATTTCATAAAATACATTAGTTGGTGATTGTGACATGACAAAGTGCTAAAATCTTCAGAAATATTTCCATTTGTCAATGCTCTTCCATAAATGTAGATATCTGTATTCTAATCTCAGGAGATACTGTAACTATCATGTAATCTACTGTACTTTTTAATCTTTTGCTTGCATCAGCAAACAGAGCAGGTTGTGAAACACATGTAGTTAATACAAAATCGAAACTATGAATGATTGAGCCCGATAGTTAAAGTGTGATACCTCTCTTAACATCTAAAATCTAACTGTGTGGTTTCCATTCAATAAAATACTAGGAAATTCTAATTTTAGGTTCTATTTTCTTATGCAATAGTTAAAACTAGGTGGTGTAAAGGAATGTAAGTGCCATCTTGAAGATAAGAAAGTAGAGTTTCTGTTTTTCAGTTAAAGCTATAATTTGATGCAGCTTCCCAGAAGCAGGCAGAGCTGTGGGGAAGATTGCTTGCAACATGTTAAAACAAGCTTTCAAAGATTCAAATAAAAATGGATTACATTCTCATTGCTTATTTAACAGAAAATTCCAAAACAAAGCCAGCAGCCCTGAGCAGTTTCTGGTGCGGAGCCATAAGCACATACAATAAATCTATAAAGTTACAGCGTTGGCCTTCCTGGATTGGGGATATTTGTCCAGCATACCTGCCAGATGTTTCCAGATATGGACCCGGGGACTTTGGAGGCCAAAGTTGCATGTAAAATATACAACTTAACTTAACCGGCTTTGCAGCATGGCAATGTCATTGAGGCTTTTATTTTAAGTCACACAATTTAAAAGATAACTAGATTCATGAGAACAAGCTGACGTTTACCAGAGTATTGGAGTGACACTAAGAAATAAAAAAAAATAGAATTCCGAGAATAAAGTCACATAATTACAAGAATAAAGTCATAATATTATAAACTCAGGGTAGAGTGCCTACTTCGGATTGGGGGGGTGTCCTGCCCCAATGGAGGAGTTTAAGTATCTCGGAATCTTGTTCACTAATGAGGGAAAAGTGGAACGGGAGATCAACAGATGGATTGGTGCGGCATCTGCAGTGAAGCGGATGCTGTACCGGTCTGTCGTGGTGAAGAGAGAGCTGAGTCAAAAAGGGAAGCTCTTGATTTACCGGTCGATCTACGCTCCTACGCTTATCTATGGTCCTGAGCTTTGGGTCATGACCGAAAGAACAAGATTGGGGATACAAGCGGCCGAACTGAGTTTTCTTTGTAGGGTGTCTGGGCTCTCCCTTAGAAACAGGGTGAGAAGCTCAGTCATCCGGGAGCCGCTGCTCCTTCACGTCGAGAGGAGTCAGTTGAGGTGGCTTGAGCATCTGGTCAGGATGCCTCCTGGACGCCTCTCTGGTGAGGTGTTCCTGGCACGTCCCACCGGGAGGAGGCCCGGGGAAGACCCAGGACACGCTGGAGGGACTATGTTTCTCGGCTGGCCTGGGAAAGCCTTGGGATTCCCATGGAGGAGCTGGAACAAGTGGCTGGGAAGAGGGAAGTCTGGGCCTCCTTACTTAGGCTGCTGTCCCTGTGACTTGATCCCGGATAAGCGGAAGAAGATGGATGGATGGATGGATAAAATCATAACATTACAAGAATAAAAGTCGTAGTATTATCATGCTTATGTTACTCTTAATAATATGAATTTATTCTTGAAATATGACTTTCTCATATCACAACTTTATTCTCACATTGTTTTGATTTTATTCTCGCAACATGACTTCATTCTCATGACTTCAACATGACTTTATTCTCGTAATTTTATTTATTTTCTTACTGTGGCCATAATACTCTGTCGTACAAGTTGAACTGAGTTTCTTATTTTTGGATGTTTGCTGTAGTGTAGAGGGCAGCAATTTGGCAACCTGACCTGTTTGCAGTTCATGCAAAGCAAACAGCAACCTCTGCAACTGCCCACAAGACTTGGAAAAGCTTGAGGAAATGATATGGTCCATTTTGTCCATGCTGTTAGCCCTGTTAGGAGATTTCAGATTCTCATAGTCCATGTGTGGGTTCTAACCGGCTGCTATTGATTCCTCCAACAGTCCAAAAACCTGTATGTTCTTTGGTTGAGATTGTATTTATCTCAGAGGTCAGGACTTCTTGTTCCCATTAAGCACACAAGTAGTTACAAAATGCAGCTGGTGCCAGCAATAACTGGAAGCTTTAGATTTTTGGGGTCAAAAGTGATAAATTAAATAATCTTTTTCAAAGGCATTTTTTGGATTTATCTCAGGTTGTCTTGATCTGATATTGAAGTTATTTCAATGATCTGAAATATTTAAGTGTGACAGAAAAGTAAAACTGAATTCATATGCAAACAGACATAAATGCAAATTAATCATGAACATGTGACTTCATGGTCACTTTGTGGTAAATAGAAAAATTAAGCTGGATTTTCCATTTTATATATGTTTAGCTTTTGCTTATTAAGGTTTACTCGTTTTATAATTGGTAATTGCATGATGTTTTTAGGATGTTTATGTTTTTATAATGTAAAACACTCTGAACTGCCTTGTTGCTGAAATGTGCTATGCAATAAATTTGGACTTGATTATTCACAGTACAGTTTCAACTTTAACACTTGAGACAATCCGTTTCGCTTTAGGTCAGTGAAGGAACACTTATCTTTGTTTAAGATGTGAACCAGTCTTGACTGTGTTGTCAGTCCGACAGTCATGTTCAATTCATTAGAATGAGGCTCATTTTTATATTAAAAGTACCTTTTGAAAATTGAAGCTAGTAAACATTTCAATACGGCTACGTTAATGTATGAAAACAGCTTGTTATGGTCTGATTTAATATTCAAATTGTGAATACGTTTTCATTAATTGTAAGTGGAAACATCCTCATAATTAATAAGAATAAAGGCTGCCAAACATTCATCTGTGTAACTAATATGTTTTGACTTAGTGATAAAGTTCCTGAATTAAATTGACTTTTCAATAATATTCTGATTTATTGAACAGGTTTATACATTAAGCTTTATTCTTAGACAAAAATACTTTTTGACCCTGTTAAATTTATTGATGCATTTGAGCATGACTGCACAAAAATGGCAAAGCAAACAGGAGAGAACAGTTTTATATTTGCAGTTTACAGAGGGTTTGGTGGGGGCTAGTTAAAATATGCTTACATGCAGTGCCAGCCTACTGGGCTGGTTTATTTAAGAGCATGAAGTTATATATTCACTTGCATTTCACCCAACAGCTGACCATGACTGTTGCATGACAAGGCCAGACATTTTATTGCCTGTAGTTTGGATTAGAATTGAAAGAAACAGAAACGACCAAGGCTGAAGGTGAGAATCAGTTTTATCAACCTATCAGATTTCATCTTACTGCAGATAATATTATTTAATTTCATCATTTCAAAGATAAATGTTGCAACATTTAATAAGACACTGATTAACTTTTTTACTGGTATGGTGTACTTTCCCCACACTTGTGCTCATTTCAGTATTGAAGGAGTGGAGGCCGTTGCCTACACCTTTGATGTCTTTTTGGTTCACTTTGTAAAACCAATCACGCATGTGTTTATGTATGTTCTGCATTATCAAACTTGAAAGCAATCTAACTTTCCAACTTGAGGATGCATAATTTGGTTTTATCTGCATCTGTATTTGGGTCTGTGAATCTGTTTTTCCTCGTTTCTGTCTGGCTTATCTGCCTTGAGAACATTTTGTGCTGCACATATAGCTTGCACATGTGGTTGTGGCAAACGTGCACACACACTCGTACAGAAACCAAAGTGCAATGAAACATAAACAAGACCATCTTATTGCTTTGCTGATTAGAGGATGTGGCTCAGGTAAAAAGTTTCAACCAAGCAGAGAATAGCTGTAACAGAAACATGATCAAAACAGGAATAGCTCCAAAGTACACAACAAGCAGTAACTGGTGATTGTAATCATTCATATTCAGTAGAGAGATATGGTGATTTAATTGGAGGAGTTTTCTGGACTGCTTGAAAATGTGCTAAAATAACAAAAATATTACCTAGCAGGTAGAGATTTCATAAAAAGTAACCTGAGATACGTTTGCTAGTTTAAAATATGTTAAAGATCTGCTGTTGTATCAATGTTCCAAGCCACTCAGATCTTCTGGTCCAGGTCTACTCTACCTCTCAAGAGTCAGAGGTAAACATGAAGAAGCAGCATTCAAGGGCTTATTTATGTTCCACTAGTCTTGAACAAACTTCCAGAAAACTGCAGTATTTTTCCAACTTGTCATCGTTTTCCTTTACTTTGCTACTGTAATGTAATGGTTTTTGCTAGTTTGTAGTTTTGTTTTCCTTCTAATCATGTAAATGACTTTGAATTGCCTTGTTGCTGAAATTATGTGAGATAAAATTGTCTCACCTTAAAGTAACAAAGTAGCTGGAGACTATCAAACCACTACCACCACTTTTTAACTTTTAATCTTTTTTGTCTCAAATTTTGTTAGTTGTATGCCACTTATAATTGGACATAAACATTCACAACCAATTCTACTTTCTTCCCAATTTGTCTTTAATATTGTCAAGATGTTTTCTAGGAAAAGTGGGATTGATTTTTTGAATAAGTAATGAATAAACTTTAGGGGGTTTGAATTAAAATATATTTTCAAATGCAAAATATCAAGTATAAAACTAATATTGTAATTATCTAGAGCAGTGTTTTTCAACCACTGTGCCGCGAGTGATCGTCAGGTGTGCCGTGGAAATTTCACCTAATTGGTCTAAAAACGATTTTTTGAAAACAAATTAATTATCTGCAAATAATATGCTATCTTCGAGTGTGTGTGCTGTAGTAGTGATTAGCGGCATAATTATGTAATTTCCTTACCACTAGATGGCAGTAGGTACATAGCATTGTACGTTAAAACAAGAGAATTAGTGATGCGTGAATGTGACAGGTAGCGGTGAGAGCATTGTATCTAGCAAGACTGTGATGACAGTGATGGAAAGGTTTATGAAAAGAAAAATGACTATATATTTAATATAGGTGGCGATAGAGTATCATTTGTTTACATTTTTGGTTGGTGGTGTGCCTCGTGATTTTTTCAATGAAAACAATGTACCTTGGCTCAAAAAAGGTTGAAAAACACTGATCTAGAGAGATATGCTTGATTTAATGACTCCAGTAGTGACAATGGATGCTATACAAGTTCAAATGTTCGCAAAGTGGCATGAATACTGGTAACAATTAACACACAGTACTTCTCTTAGGTCCAATAAAAAGCAACGCAATTCAAATTTAGGTTACTCAAATGCTCTTTAATCAATTGCTTGCAACAGGTTGAGTTATAGTTGTTGAGAAAGAAGTGGTCATTTGATGCATTCTGCAGGAAATGTGCACGGCCGTAGTGTGAACTGACACAATGTGTGTGGTTTTCAACAAGCACAAGACTTTGAAGGACATTTTGGCCAAGCAGGTATAGATACTGTGGTTTACCCAAACAGAACTGCGTCTCGTTTTGCAGCTTTGCAGCTGTTCAGATAACCAGCTTGAAATCTGTCTACATTATTTAACTGACTATGTATTTGTGAATAAAATTTGTTTTTATCCTTGAGATGGAGCTGTGAGTGGGCACTATATGAATAAATATATTATTTTTATATAATTTGCCTGTGTTTCAGACATGATGGACCATATCATTTAAAACTGGGTACATCCTAAAAACCTTATGTAAAACACACAAATAAACATAACTCTTCAAGCTGAAAAAAACAAAAAAAACATTTAAAACATGGAAACTTGGTGCCATGGATCTAAATTTATAGTATTTTCTGGTAATCAGATGTACAATAATGTAAATTAACATATAAATGGAGTATATAAGATGAAATGTTTAAGTATAATTCTGGACAACAAACTTATTTGGAGGCCTCATATTTACTATATTAGAAATACAATTTCTAAAAACTATCGGAATATTGTTTAAAATAAAATATTCATGTTTGTTAACATTTCAACATGCTAAAGAGAGAAGTAAAGTAAATATAAAAGTTACTAGTGGTGAAACTGCAATGAACTGAAAGATAATCTCAAATTATGAGCTTTTTTGGTGAGTTTTAACTGTTATGTAGATACTGTATGTATGTATGTATAAGTATTGTGTAAAGATATGTATGCGATATGAGTATTTTTTGATTATCAGTTTATAAAAAAGCATTTTATTTTATTTTATTTTATTTTATTATGTTGTAAATTTGCCAAAATTAAGTTAATCTCAATCTGACATTATGTGTCTGTTTTACAGAAATGAGTCCAGTTCTGGTGATCCTACTGTTGTCTGCAGCGCTGCTGTCAACTGGTGATGGTGGAAAAGTGTTGATTTTCCCAGTGGATGGGAGTCACTGGCTGAACATGAAAATCCTTTTGGAGGCGTTACATTCTCGGGGGCATGAGATAACGGTGTTCCGCTCCTCAACCAGCTGGTACATTTCTGAATTTTCCCCCCTTTACACGTCCATTACGATTCCACAGGAGCAGCCAGGAAACATCGAGAGCCAAGAAGTCATGACGTCCTTCCTGGAGAGGTCTATGGAAATCCGTCGAAATGAAGGAACATTATGGGCTTTCTTTCAGTTTTACAGGAATGTGTTTGATATGTTTGGAGGAAACCAGAAGGGTGCAGCAAAGTTGGTCACCAGCATCTTTGAGAATGAGACTCTGCTAAGGCAGCTAAATGAAACTGGATATGATCTTTGTCTGACGGACCCTGCGTTCCCAGGAGGAGTGCTGCTGGCACACTATCTCAAGCTTCCTTTGGTGTTGAATGTACGCTGGATTCCCGGTGGAGAGGGTCACTTTGCTATCGCTCCTTCTCCTCTGTCCTACATTCCTGCTGTGTTCTCCCATTTCTCTGACAAAATGCACTTTTTCCAAAGACTCCACAACATTATCTTCCAGGGCATGTTGGTCTACATGTACTACTATGTTTCTGGTCCAAAATACCAGGTTGTATGTGATAAATATTTTGGAGATGACGTGAATACCTTGTCTCTGATACAGGCTGCAGATCTCTGGTTAATGCGGGTTGATTTTACCTTTGAGTTCCCTCGCCCCACCATGCCCAACGTCATCAACATTGGAGGTTTCCAAGGAAAACCATCCAAGCCTTTGTCATCGGATTTAGAGGCATTTGTGCAGAGCTCTGGTGAACATGGAGTAATTGTGATGACTCTTGGCACTCTGCTGAGCAACCTTGGCCCTGAGGTGTCAGAAACCTTCGCATCAGCGTTTGCCAGCCTCCCTCAGAAAGTTTTGTGGAGACATATTGGTAAACAACCAGCTGCTTTAGGGAACAACACTATGCTGGTTGAATGGTTGCCTCAAAACGACATCCTTGGCCATCCTAAAACTAAGGTTTTCATCACACATGGAGGCACCAATGGCATCTACCAGGCCATCTACCACGGCGTACCAGTTCTAGGCATTCCACTTATCTTTGACCAGTACGACAACATCCTCCGTCTGAAGGCACGAGGTGTGGCTGAGATAGTCGACGTGACCAAAATGACTGTTGACTCTCTGAAAAGTGCTCTGAAGTCCATTTTAGACCCAGAAAAACCCTACAAGCAGAATATGGTCAAACTATCACAGCTTCATCATGACAAACCAATGAAACCCATTGACAGTGCTGTATTCTGGATCGAGTATGTCATGAGGCATCGGGGTGCGCCACACTTGCGCTCCGAGTCTTATAAGATGCCCTGGTATTCCTACCACTGCCTAGATGTGATGGCATTCTGTTTAGCAATTGTGTTGCTTATAATTTTGTTGATCTGGGTTTCCTGTAGAACCTGCTTTAGCAGTTTGATTAGAACCAGGAAGTCTAAAGTTGAATAGAAAGAGTGATAATACATTTTGTTGTAGGTGATCAAGAGCAGGAATTTACAAAGTGTCACCATATAAATTTTCTTGAAATCACTGTATTAAACCACAAAACATGTCCTGTAAATAATATGGTGAAAAAAGTTTTTAACTCAATTAATACCACAGCATATACCTGATAAGACCATTTTTGATACTGCAGTGAAAAACATTTTGGAACTACTATTAACTAGTATTTACTTCTGATCAGAAGATCAGTAGTCTTGATGTTAACTTTTTCTCATCAAAGCCAAAAAGTTAACATCAAAGTAACTTATTTTGTTGAGATGGAAACATTGAATCGGTTACATAACCCATTACCCGGATCTATGAACCAAAAGCAGAAAAACATGAGCAAAGACAGCACCAACACTACTGCATATCACATTTATTATTATTATTATTATTATTATTATTATTATTATTATTATTACTATAGCAAAATACTGAAAAATGAAAAAGAGATCGACTAGTTTTACTGTTGTTGTAATGTGTCTGTCAATACAGCACTTGAAAATCTTAGAACTTACTCAGGTGGTCGTTGTTATGAAAAGTTTAAGAACCACTGCACTGTGTGGATGAATTATTTCCGAATGTCTCAAACTGTAAATAGCAATAGTCACTGACTAGTACTGCCAAACAATCAAAGACTGCACTAGTTGTTGCTCAGTTGCAAAATACATTTCTATGGATCCTTTGACTCTTTAAAGAGAGAGCAAAGGATTGGAAAATAATATGCAACAAATCTTCCAAATTCAGTATATTTGCATGTCAACAATGAGTACTATCTGATTATAGTGTGATGTGAATTCCAAAGTCCAAAATGAAACAAGGTCACATGGGAATTGTCATCATGACTCGGAAAAATCTGCTACAGAGTTTTCTGCAGTGCTGCCACATGGCTACACTAAGAAATCTGTATATATTTCATTATTTATGTATATTGTTTGAGTTTATTATTTTGGTTAGAAAGGCAGTTTTTCAGTCTCAACTCAATGTGTGAACAGAATGAATACTTTCAAAGGTTTGAGAGTCCCATATGAACCTATTGCTGCAAGTGCAGAAAGCAGGTTCATAATCACACATTGGTAAAGCAGAAGTTGGTAATAGGAAATAATGTGTTTTGCATTATCAGATGGAAACAGACGCTGCATTGTTTAAAAAAGTGTGTTCCTCTTTTAGAAACAGTTATAATGCCTAGAAGGGAAAAAAAACCCCCATCAAATTCTAATTCTATAATTTCTCTGCTATAATTTCCAGTCAGTGTGTGCATGACTGGGTGAAGAAGAGGTGAAGGCAGAGTTTTAGCTCACATTCAGGATGTGACACAGTTGATGACTGTGTCACATCTCGGTTCATGTGCTATCTTCAAGTTCATTTTATAAATAACGTGTTACACCCTGTGCATGCAAAATGACAATAAAGTCAGTCTAAGTCTAAGTTAAATGAGATTAAAACTGTTTGAAAAGTAAAGTTATCATTAGCTGTAAAAGCTTTACTGTTATTCTTTGCTTTCAGATATGAATATGATTGTTGGTCCTGTTTCCTTAAATTGTTAGTCACACCTGGTTTGAAATTAAAGAAAAAATACTTTGCTTCTAATGAATTGGCTTATAATGAAAAAGGTTCTGGTACCTGCAACATTTCTAGCGAAATGCTGCTTCATGTATAGCAGCTGAAACCGTGGTGTTTGTGTTTTAGTTTCAGATCCGCCCAGCTACCACTGCTGGGTTTTAGTGACGTAAATTATTTTCTCCTGTTGGTTTATTATCTCTGTGATGGACAGGCAACCTGCCCAGGGGAAACAACCAATCAGCACCAATGATTGGTTGATGCTGCTCCTGGACGATTGGCTGCTGTCAAAATGACAGCTAATAGTGTATCAAGTAGTATTGTGCTATTACTATTACTCCATTTATTCATGTTGATATCTAATGAATAAATTGAGTATTGTCAAGAAAACTGGCATAGGGTGTGAGATCTTTCCGGGTGCATGCAGAAAAGGTGCATAGAGGCCTGAGAGAAAAAAAAAAAGTAATCTTGTAGTTTGATTAAAAGCTAATTAAATTGAATATGAAGGAATAGTAAAATGAATACAAGTAATCACATAACAACCTTCTGAAATGTATTATCTGAAATGTGATCTGTAATGATTTCTGTAATGAATTAACTGTGGAAAGATTATGGTTGATGAATTATAATAAGTAAGAGATGTGATTGATTGTTAACTAAGGATCAAACTTGTGATAATGTGAAGTTGTAATCATTTGAAATTAATTCAAACAGGTTTAACAACAGATTTAATGTGTTTAATGAGCTATAATACATAATAGTGGGTTATGGAAAAAGAGAGGAATACAGTACAGTCCTGAAACAGGAAATGTCGCAAGCAGTTCTGAACAGATGGTCAGAGCGCACAGGATGGTTGGAGTGTTGAGTTTGGCTGAAGCAACGGAGAAAGGGGAAGTACGGGACTTTCCACCATAGTCAGCAGAAATAGATTGGGCAATGTGAGGACTTTTTCATGAGATACAGCAGATGTGGAGAAAGTCACGTAGGCCAAACCTCCCCATACACCACATG